>NC_047134.1:8862695-9178987 GCF_009829125.3 Periophthalmus magnuspinnatus | reverse complement strand
TGATTGGTCCAACAGGTATCCACACTTCACCCGTGTCTGGTTCTTTCTATTTGGCAATGATTGTTTTGCTTTTTCAGCAGATTTGGAAGTTGTACAGGCTACTCCAAACATTTTTATTGATTCAATTAAATGTATGTAAGAATTATCCATCCATTTTCTTCCACTTATCTGGAGCTGGGTCACAGGGCAGCAGTCTAAGCAGGAACTCCCAGACTTCCCTCATCCCAGACACATCCTCCAGCTCCTCTGGTGGGGCCCCAAGGCGTTCTCAGGCCAGTCGGGAGACATAGTCCCTCCAGCGTGTCCTGGGTCTTCCCCTGAGCCTCATCCCGGTGGTACATGCCCAGAAGACCTCCCTAGGAAGGCATCCAGTAGGCATCTGACACAGTTGCCCAAGCCACCTCAGCTGGCTCCTCTTGACACGGAGGAGCAGCAGCTTTACTCTGAGCTCCTCCTGTGTGACCAAGCTCCTCACCCCATTTCTAAGGGAGCACCCAGCTACCCTGTGGAGGAAGTTCATTTCAACTGCTTGTATCCGCGATCTTGTCCTTTCAGTCATTACCCAAAGCTCATGAAATCGAGACATTTGCTTTTCGACTCAGTTCCTTCTTTACCACAACAGTCTGATACAGTGACCACCTCATTGCAGATGCTGGACCGGTCCACCTGTCAATGTCAAGCTCTATCCTTCCCTCACTTGTGAGACCCCGAAATACCTGAACTCCTCCACTTGGGGCAAGGACTCACCACCCACCAGGAGAGGGCAAGGTGTGAGAATTAACTGAAATAGGACTTAACAGTACACCGGGAAATAAGGTACACTATTGGAAAGTCAGCGTTGCAGACCAAATATACTATCAAAAAAATTTTTTAAAAAAGACTAAAAATAGCTAAACATCTATTTAAGAGTATTTCTGATGAATCTGGATTTTTATCTCAAATGTTGATTTGAATTTGTGAATATTAAGTGTACACAATAACTGATTTATTCTGCAGTGCACAAACAAACTTTATTTAACTCCAGCTGAGATCACAGCAGTTACTGAGGCACTGGAACAATATTGCATCTGAAACAAGGGACAAAGACACAAAAGTCCAAAAGTATTAAATGATACTATACAATTATTTTACATTTTTCAATTAGTAATTAGGTCACTTACCCCAGCAACCCTCTGCCAGACCACCTCTGAGGAATCAAAGTCATTGGGCACCTTTCTCCACTGCGGACCACCACCACGCGTAACGCTTTCTGTTATACATTGAAAGAATTTGCAATTATTTTACACACATGGACAAAATTGTTGGTTAATTAAAGAAAAATTCACAATAGTCACAGAAATAACTTGAATCTGACAAAAGTAATAATAAATAAAAATTCTATGAAATTTAACCAATGAAAGTCAGATATTGCTTTTCAACCATGCTTCAACAGAATTATTAAAAAAACAATAAACTCATGAAACAGGCCTGGACAAAAATGCACAAAAGAGCCCATGTTCCTAATGGGAAAAAGTACAAATTTTCATACATTTCAAAGTCTCATAAGAACTTATTGGCTTCATTGAGGAACGCGACATTTGGCATAGTGACTCTTAAAGTCGTCCCCGTCAAAAAAGTCAAATGGGCTAAGTTTGTATTTTGCACGGTGTTGCCATGGTGATACCTCGATTAACCCATGTTTTTGCATTTTGTGCATCAGCGCTTCCAGTATCTTTTGACTTGTTTAGTGCCAAATGCTGCCCAAAGCCGCAATAAAACAGAGGCAAGTGGTGCGTCAGCACCAGCCACAGGAAGTGCCAGGTCGGCCGAGTGGGAAGCACGGCCCGTGAGGGCCATTCGATGCCGCTTGCAGCTTTAATTATTAGGCCCAAGCCCATACAGGGCTTAGGGCCAATTGCTTTCGCAACGATGAGTGCATGGGCGAAGCGCACAACTTCGTGCCCCCTGTCGCCCCCTGCCCTGACTCCTGTATCCTAGCAACCCATGCCATAGGCATGGGATATGCATATTTGTTCTTGCTAGCATGTCAGCGTCATTTGCCCATTGACTCAATGTTGACACAGGCAGCGCGAAGCGCTCATGTCTCCAAACACACTCCTGACATCGACACTCCTGCCGCAAGCGGCATCAAACCGCCCTTGCGGGTCGTGCTTCGCACTCGGCTGACCCGGCACTCCCTGTGGGTGGCGTTGACGCGCCACTTGTCCCTTTTTTATTGCGGCTTTGGGCTGCACTTGTCACCAAACAAGTCAAAACACATTGGAAGTGCTGATGCACAAAATGCAAAAACATGGGTTTTCCAGGCATCGCCATGGCAACACCGTGCAAAATACAAACTTGGCCCCCTGGACTTTTTTGACGGGGACGACCTGAAGAATCACTGTGCCAAATTTCACATTCCTCAATGAAGCAAATAAGTCGTTATTTGCTTCGCGCGCAACTTCGTGAAGACAGTCTGCAACGATGAGTGCATGGGCTTCACCCATGCACTCATCGTTGCGGAAGCAATAGGCCCTATGCCCTGTATGGGCTCGGGCCTGAAAAAAATAACTTCCATTGACTTCCATTCATTTTAGCAGTAATAAAGATGGCCCCATGCCTACGGCATGGGGGCTTGGGTAGGGCTCGATGTCAGGAGTGTGTTTGGGGACATGAGCGCTTCGCGCTGCGTGCGTCAACATTGAGTCAATGGGCTTCACCCATTGACTCAATGTTGACGCTGACATGCTAGCAACATGCTAGCAACAACAAATATGCAACCCATGCCTACGGCATGGGTTGCTAGGATACAGGAGTTTGTGCAAGGTGCGGTGCTGCCACGAAGTTGCGTGCTTCGCGTGCTTCATCGTTGCGGAAGCAATAGGCCCTACGCCCTGTATGGGCTCAGGCCTAATGAGCCTCACCTGACTCTCTCATTTGGGTTGCCAATGCTTCCATGCTGAAATCCAGTTGGTTTAAACTTAAAAGAACTCTCTCTGAATGGTTACTACCTAAACCCCAGCGTCTGCAGCCAATAATGAGTCAGTGCTAGTGCAGCCTCTGCAGCTCAGTGAGTGAGCAGTGAGTGAGAATTCTGGAAGTTCTGAGCTTTCACATGACGCATGGCCTGTCCATATACTGACAATGAGACACACTTTATGTTCCATCTATCTGCAGACAAAGGCTCTGGACACACAGGGTCACTTAATTTTTTAATACTGTCAGCGTACAGGCTACATCAATGGGAATGTCCTTACCCCTTCGCTGTGCTGAACAACGGAAGCAATGTTCTGAAGATTTTGGAAATTATTGGAGTTGACTGAACCAAACTCAATGACTTCATCACCAACTCGGAGTCCCTGGGAAACCACAAATAAAACATAAAAATAAATAAGGATATGTAATATATCTTTTAAAGGCAGTAGGAAGGAATGTGAAACTGATAAAAATGTGTATTATTGCTCCAACAATTAAAAAATGGGGACGATATGTGTGCTCATTTTGACCTTCCAAACCTGAAACAAAGCCACTTTTTGGAAGCGGAGTCCACCACGTGTTTGTCTCCATGGAGATGTCATTGCTTTGAATAGAATGTTTCACCGTATGGTATTAAACATATCCATCTAGCATGTATATAATTAGAGTGTTTTTAGTGCAATCTCCTCTCCACAGACTGTAACTTGGCCTAAAGGCATCACCTGCTCGTCTTCCTGAAGATAGATCATTTTAATGACAACAATCCCAGCAAAGAAATAACATCTCTGTGAAAACAAGCAGATGGTGGCCCCCGCACTAGAAAAGTTACATCTTGCACCTTCACAAAATATTACTAAGAAATTATATTTCAAGTGTTCTTAAAAAATCACTTTTGAAGTTACATAGTCTTAACTAATATTTTTAAAGGGCCTGTAATACACACATTTCTGGTCTGTTATAATCATCAAAAACATACCTGGAGTTGTGTTTTGTTTCGTGCACATGCCTGCATATTTAGGAGTTCTCATCTCAAACAGAAAACACTCTGTTCCACCTTGTGATGTTATCAAGTGGTTCCTCTGTGTTTTTAAATTCTATACACCTTCACTAGAATCATCTAAAAATATGCAGTCTTGGATTTGCCTGACATTGAACCTACAGCTATTGTTTGAGCTTTGTTGAACGTTCTTCATTTCTTGGTGCACCAGAAGATATTGTGGACTATCTTGGCAATCTCAACTGAATGTTAACTGAAAGTTAAATACATTTTAAATGGCAACAACTTCAGGTTATGTATTATAGAGTAAAGCACTTGAGGTTAAAATGAGGTTAAAAATACTTGTAAACTTTAAAACTACCACTAAATGCCATCACAAGGTGGAACAAAGCATTTTGAGCTTTGGAGATGTAGACAGGTCATTGAGCCCAATAATCCAGGATAACTTAAACGTGTGAATGAAACAAAACACAACTCTGGGTGTGTTTTTAATGAGGTGACAACATAAAAGCTTACAGGAGTGAATTTTGTGTAATTTAGACTTTATTAAAGAATCAGGACTTCACTTATAACCCAAACAATCATGTCAACTACTACTCCGTCTTATCTATATTTTCATTAAAAAAGCAAATTGTCAAACCAATATAGAACCAAGCCAGAAAGAAACATATTTGGAAATTGTTAAAAGTTACACCATAACATTGACTATAATGTATACTCTGACAAATTACCTCTCTTGAAGTCCCACGTCAAAACTTACCTTTACATTAGCCCACCCTGTTTGATGTTTCTATATGTTTAATGCATTAATGTTATTTCCAGTTAGGGTTGTGTTGTGTCAAAACTATTGAAAATCAGATACTAAAAGATATTAAAATTTGTATCAAAACTAGATATTGATTTATCGCAGGTATCGATACTAAAAAAGTCACATTCACAGCACAGAAATGAACCTTTCCTGAATAACTTTAGAATGATCTTGAGCTGCATCAAAACAAATAAGACCACATAGACTAGTATAAGCCCATGGACCACTATGGAACCTACCTGGACCACTGAGGGATTACACAAGGCCACACAAGAATATAAAAGAAAGTAGTACTATTTAATGTTGAAAATTACATTCTATTGTCTAAAGAAAGAAATATTTTGTTTTTTTATTATCATTGTAGTATTTAATTGGTATTGAATCTATTCCTTAGTAGTGAAATAGAGTTTGAAATATTAGTAGAGCGACAACACTAGTTTCTATTGTGTTTAATGCCTTTGTAAAATTGCCTTGGGTGTTAGAAAGGCACTTATAAATAAAATATATTATTATTATACAAGAAAGAGTGGGACTGACTGCTGTGTGCGCAGGGGAGCCTGCAGTAACTGCATCCACTCTGGCGAAGGTGGCGGGGAGGCTGGCTTCCTCCTCCATGGGGTTGTCGTGTGCAGTCCCCGAGCCTCTCTTCTCCTTCTCCTGAGCGTGCAACTTATGAAGGGCCTCTTCGATCTCTGCCATCAGGGCCTTGTGGTCATTCTGCAGACCTACAAAGCACAACAATAAAGCTGAATCTAAATACTTTCAGATTCAGATTCAACTATATTGGTATTGCACTTGTGCAAGTACAGTGCAACAAAATGAAGTTCAAGCATCTAACCAGTGAGATCAGAAAATACTAGATGAAAATGACAGAAAAATAGAATATTATGTAACAGCAGTAGATATAACAACATACATTGTTTTTTTGGCATCAATGTGGTGGAAAGGGTTATACAGCAGTTGCTTAGTAGTTAAAGGGTCTATATTACATTATTTTCTTTCTGATCTATGTATAATGTCTCTACTGACATCACAAGGTGGAACAGAGCATTTTGAGCTTTGGAGATGTAGATGGACTAATAATAATGGATGTGTGAATGAAATGAAAACAACTGCAGGTATGTTTCTGTCTGTATTCTAACATGGTTAAAAGCTAAAGTACTAGGAGTTGATGGAAATTGTGTGTGTCTTAAGCTTTACATTTCTGGATGACTTTAATATTAGAACTGTAGCCCCAGTGACTCCCATATCTTTTTTTTTTTTTACCTATGGAGATGCTGTTTACAATGACCTTTCTATATACACAGCTATTATTATTCCATCTTGAGAGGTCCTGAGCAGTTTTAAGAGAACAGAATAATTCCTTTAGTGGACTGCTGCCCTCCCTGCCTATAAGGTGTCAGACTGAAAAAGAGATTAACTGAACTTGGCTGGTTTATAGAGGCTCGCTGGTTTATAGAGGCTCACTGGCTCACATGCGATCTGGTGTCGGGCCGTCCTGATCTGGTACAGGTTGACGTCAGCCCGGGGATAGCCCTCCGCGTCCACGAGTGGTCCCTCCGTGCCCACACCCTGCTGTCACACGGACACCACACACGTTTTTACTTTCTGTCAAACTTCAGACAGTCGGCTCGGAAATTAGCTTAGCATTTAGCAGGTTATGTCAAACAGTGAAACTTACGTCCTCCAGTACGTCATAATATGCTTTGATCTGTTCTTCTATCTCATCTTTCTTTTTAATCAGGTTTCGGACATCATCCATCGTTAGGTCTGAGTGTTCACATGCCGCTTCCTCGGTCAGCTTCATCGCCGTAAAATGATGCGTCAACTTGGCGCTTGGTGTTTTGTTTTGACTGTTTTCTCACTTCCGAAACAACACTCCTCTTCCCTGTACGTCATGACGCAATCGAAAGCTGCCTTTACGCACACACTGACCTCATGGGGTCAGAGCTATGTTGCACTTTTGGATATAGAAAACGCTGTAAAAACATTAATTATAAAACCAACCATAGAAACAATATATAATTATTATATTATTATATTGTTATGTTATTATGCTGAATTTAGAGATAATTTAATCCACATTGTTGTCCTCCTTAGGGGTAATCCTTGTTTAGAATTTGTATAGCAAAAGTTTCATTTTAGATCTTGTTTAATTCTGGTGTTACACTTCTAAAAATAACCCCAGTGTTTTTTGTTGTTTGGGGGTTTTTTTTGTGAAATTTGAAATTAAAAGCCCTTCTGAGGACTGGTGTTGCAAATTAGCCTAGGCCAGGGGTCACCAACACTGTGCCCGCGGGCAAGCCCCATGTGAGTCGCCCGCATACCAGTTCTAAAAATAGCACAACTCACTAATGAGCTGCATCTAAAATTTAATTTTATTCTGTTGCTATTTTTTTTTTTTTTATCACCCTTGCGTTTATATAGATTTAAAAATGACAATATCTTAAACATATGTTCATTATACGTGAAGTTTAGATAAGTTAAGGTGAACTTTGACCTACTCACTTCAAAGGTCAGTATTGTGCGCGTGACAAAACCAGTGCTCCGCTCGCGAGCGCTGTGAGGATGCGCTGAATGCAAAGCGGCACAATGTGGAGGGACACTTTACTACGTCTCACAAAGCTCCACACTAACTACCCACGGGGACGCGCACTTCCCACGGGGGCACACTATGGGAAGAACAAGCCCAGAGCTAAACGCAGCTTTGGGTAAACAACAGGCTTTTTTCACGACACCGGTGAAAAAGTCACACAACACAACCGAGATTTACTTAAAAATATGTAAGTTTATTTTTCTTTAACATTACATAATTGATAACTTTATGAAACATGGTGCAATGTATATTATTTATGTTTTGTTAAAAAGGTTTGTCAATGCATATTG
This sequence comes from Periophthalmus magnuspinnatus, assembly GCF_009829125.3. Taxonomy (NCBI): domain Eukaryota; kingdom Metazoa; phylum Chordata; class Actinopteri; order Gobiiformes; family Gobiidae; genus Periophthalmus; species Periophthalmus magnuspinnatus. The sequence goes on along the minus strand of NC_047134.1, from coordinate 9,171,341 downwards.
AAAATGGGATGTAAGTGTCATCTGGAAATTTAACAAGATTAGTAAAGTTAAAGTGCTGAATACTGATATCTGTTTCCCTCCTTGCTCATTGTTGACAATTATTTTGAGAAATCATTAATGTGATCAGTGTCTTGCAACGTGATCAGTGTGTTCACATAGATGATTATCATTTATCATTATTAATAATGTATAACTAAAGGCAAACTGAGAAAATTTGTTATTTCAGAAGAGCATCTCAAACTGGTAGCCCTTCGTATGACTCAGTGCCCATAAAGTAGCTCTCAGGTTAAAAAAGGTTGGTGACCCCTGGCCTAGGCTATAAACACTATGATACCCGTTTGTTGTATCTGTCTCTAGTAATATGACCTTTGTGAAGTCGTCACTGCTGCTGAGGTGAGGGAATCAGGACTTGACTGTACAAATGATATGCTATATATCAATTTCGTATTAACACTCCACATACTTTCTCCAGCTAAACTCAGACAAGACAGACAAGACAAGAAGTCATAGTCTTTGGCGCACAGAAAGAAAGTGTCAGCAGTCACCGCCACTCACTCTCTCTAAAACCTTCAAATCAGGCTAGACATTTAGGGGTAATAATGCACTCAGACCCCAAACCAGACTTGGGGGGACTTATCCAAGAATTTGTCTCCAGTAGGCTAGACTACTGTAACGGCCAGGTCACTGGTCTCTCCAAATGAGCGTCAAGACATACAGTAAGACAGTGGTTCTTAACCTGGGTTCGATCGAACCCTAGGGGTTCGGTGAGTCAGTCTCAGGGGTTCGGCGGAGGTCAAGACACGCACCCGACTCATATGATTCGCGGACTGCGAGCGTCTCCAGACACTGGCCGTGTCCTAATTCGACAAATGAACCCTTTGCTGTGCCTATCAAACACTGCTCCCTCCAAGCTGCGCGCGTGCGCAATTGCGCACTGCTGACAAGGTCTCCGCGCACAGAAAATCTGTGCTGCGCACAAAAAAATCGAACCGCAGTTGAAAATAAAATAAACACACAACAATTCATTCTGCGCTATTTTTCAATGTGAGTCAGTGAGTGTGACCGGTGACGAGCTGCTCCAGCCAATTATGTGATTCGCATACGTATTTGCGCAGCTTATCAACGCCATTGACAGGCGTCCTCATGTCCCGCTCCCAGTGTTTTAGCTGATGTGGCCGATGTGGAGTGAAGACTCGCTATTGATTCTAAGTAGAGGTAAGATCTTAAGCCCGAGCCCGAGCCCGACCCGACCCGAATTTCGGGCCGGGTCGGGCCTAAAATGGGCCTAAAATGCCGGGCTTCTCTCTACCTGACTTTTTTAAAATAAATATATGTTTATAAAAATGTATACTAAAACAATGTGTGGATACTAAACTTAGGAATACTTGTTATTAAAAAAAATAATAATTTGGATAAAACAGAGAAGGCGCTGTAAGGTAATTGCTATTTAACTACTAAGCAGGAGCCGCAGAGCCAGAGCACACTCTGCGCACGTGAACGCCCCCTCTTCCCCTCCGCAAGTCCGCATCTATTTTGACCTGGTATCCCTGATATGGAGCAGCAAGAAGTAAAGGATAAACTAAAGACAGGGGAACTGAAAAGGCAAACACGCACCGGCAAGAGTGAGGTGTGGAAATGCTTCAAATGATTGTTGAAAATGCTACAGAAACTTGCGTTGGCTTCGCTGAATGTAGTAAATGTGGCGCTTTGCTTTCATACCAGAGCAAAAAGACTGGCACCTCGACGCTGAGCAGGCATTTAAACAGCTGTACTGGCAAAAGTGATGATCGTCAAACATCTATATTATCATTTGTCCCACAGACCGCACCTCTTCGCGCTAAGCAGACCATCACAGACAAGTGCGTGGACTTTTGCTGTCAGGACCTTAGACCATTTTCAGTAGTTAGTGGCGAAGGTTTTTTATTAGTAGGCTTATTTTTACGCATGTTTAACTTTGTTTGGTTCTTTATTTTTTTTTTAAATTTATCCTCACAAATAAAATATGAAATTTCGGGTTTGCTTCGGGCTCGGGCCTGCAAATCAAGTTAATTGGTCGGGCTCGGGCTGGGTCGGGCTTTAATACCCGCGGGCCTGGGTCGGGTTGGGCTGGATTTTTTAGGCCCGATCTTACCTCTAATTCTAAGTGCTGCTTTAACCCCTTAACGTTCCGACGGCCCGCCCTCGGGCAAAGATCCGCGCACTGTTTTGCAACAGTTTTGCGTTTTAAACATGATGAAACGGATAAATCAAAGGAAGTACGTAACCTAGGACACTGTGGATGTTTGTACAAGTTAAATTAGAGGCATCTCGGACCCGGAGCGGTTCGTGGAACCGAGTGAAGATCTCATGGTGGACTCAGGAGCAGAGGACCTTATGATTTGATGGACTGGATGCTGTTACTGATCGGTAAGCGTGGTTTATTCTGCTATTGACTTAATTGTGTGTCAATTAAGTCAATAGCCCCCCGACTACCAATCATTCACTCACACACCACTCGGGTGAAGTGTCTTGCCTAAGGACACAATAACAAAAGTTGGTCCGAGCGGGACTCGATCCTCCAACCTCTGTCACAGAATGACTGTCACACTGTCACATGTACAGTGTGTTCTTAGTTTCCAGTGTGTGTTTGTTCACACAATAGCAGTGTGTGGTTTGTAAATATATATTTATTTTGACCTATACCACTTGAATATATTTTATTTACAAAAACACATTATATATTGTGTTTTGATATATGTAAATATACAGTAATAGAGCAGCTGGGTGTGCAGATACAGATTCTTCTCAGTGTGTATTGGTCATTGAATACTGTCACTTCGAACGGCATAAAAACATAAAACGACATAAAAACGAAGAAAAGGAACAGACTTTGCTGTGAAAATGACATGAGAGTGGCACTTGCCAAGGGGAAGCCCTGCATTTCTGAACTGGTCTCTCAAAGGCAACAGCAGAAGTCACACTGATTTGCAGTAAATATTCATTATTATTGTAGCCTGGTGGAAATTAGGTGTTGGGTGTGTGTTAAAATGTTAAAAAATAATAAATAGCATAAATACAATAAGTTCATTATTGGAATACATAATACAATAGAAAATTAAAATTATTTCAGTGTGGTAGTGTTAAAAAGGTCACGTCTTTGTGAAAAGGTATGTATGTAATTTGTTTTGAGTTCATACATTGCATTGGTTTTATTCTTTGAACACAGTGATGTTAATGCACGATTTATTTTGTGCACCAGTAAAACACACATATGGCTTGAATTTGAAAAAAAAAAAAAAACAAAAAAAAAAAAAATTTCAATAAAGAAGGGTTCGGTGAATTTGCATATGAAACTGGTAGGATTCAGTACCTCCAACAAGGTTAAGAACCACTGCTCTAGAATCACACGGGCCTCCACCAGGGGGCAGTGTACCATCCCAAAGAGAAAAACTGCATTTGCACAATCAGCCGTTTTTTCATACACTGCAATAAAAGAATGGAACCATCTTTCAAATGAAATAAAGAGCCTATCAAATTCTGATTCCTTTTCCAAAGAACTCAAAAAATGGTTATGGGCTAGTCAGACTCGTCAGCATTGAAATAACTGTTTTTTATTCCTTTGTTATAATATGCAATTAATATGAAATGTATGTCTTTTACTATGTAATGCATGCACTGACTAATAGGAATTAATGATTATTGTCTTTTATTATTGATTATGTTAATCTCCACTGTGTAATTTTTTTCTTTTTTTTCTATTGTTTGTCAGGGACTGCAGATGAAAACTAGCTGTTTAGCTATAATCTGGTGCAGATCATCTCTGTTTTATGAGCATAATGTCTCTGTACATTGTCCGTTCTAATAAATAAATAAATAAAAATAAAATAAATACATTTATGATTGGCTTCAGGTGCTGGGGCAAATGAGAGACTAAAATGCCAAATGATCACGTGAACAACTGTCATCATGTCCAGTGTTTTTGTAATTGTAATTCTTATCAATAAATGCCATAACTGATTTGTCTACCTCATATCTGAAAATCACAATACAGCTGTGTATTTGCCAATGACCTCCTTAAAGCAACACTGCATAACTTTCTGGAGGTAGCACATCACCTTCATGATTCCATGGAAATAGAAAGTTAAAACTATACTTGGGAACATTCTCAATACAGATAAACAAGTTTTATGCCATACTGTGCGACATTAAAGCCAAAGGAACAAGATGCCCTTAGAAACAAGCAGAAGGAGGTACTGCTCCAGGCCAAATAAGGTTTGTGGAGATGCGAGCTCGCTCGCAGCAAAGACACTTTTCTTTGATGTTCTTGTACATTCTTTGGTGCAATAAAATACAACTAAAATGAAAAGACAGAAACACAAGTACAGAGTGGGGCTTTAAATTGTGTTTTGTGGTATCATTGTGTGGAATCACTCACCAGGCTAAAGGAATTAAAGTGGAACTAACATCTAAATTATTTAGTTCCACTTTAAATATGTTCACACATGGAGATGGTAAACAAGAACTGAAAATAAACAGTGCTATTAACTATTATATATTTTATTATTAGACAGATAGAAAACATCCTCAAGAAAACACACAAATCAGGAAGGAACGAGTCAGCTACTTGTCTTCATAATTCAAAGACATTTAGTATAAAATGTAAATGTAAACAGTGCAACACTTCATCCACAGACACAGGAGAGGCACAGAGAGGCTGGCTTTGTTACACCACAGGGTAGTTCATGAGAAATATCACATTTATGGAGTTTTTTTTTCATAATTATGACCTTCATTTTCACTAAGGAAAAAAGTGCAATCAGCTGTTTCAAAAAAGTGACTTTGGATAAGCCTCTATAACCTACCACAGACCCACCTATGTTTGAATAAGTTCAAAATCATATAGGGAGCACTCCCATTTACATTAGGGCAATAATTTATTATGTCTACACAGGGGTCTACAGAACTGTACATAATAGGGTAATAATCTTTTTTCTGTTTAAATTACTGCTCAATCTGATCATTACATCTTAAATACAGACCTAATTATCAAAAAGTATTAAAATATTCCTGATTTTAATCCTATATTGAATTTATGTAAAGAGTGTTGTGCTACTAAACACTGCTGCTGCATAGTGGACCACTACCTTACAGTGCAGCACTATGTACAAGCTGTTAGTTAGTGCTGATGTTGCTTAGTCAAGCAAAGGTCAAAGCTAGTGTTCCCTGCTGCATTCTAGTCCATGTGAGGTCAGCAAACAGAGCTTGCATGGTGAAAATGTTTTCCACTGACTATAAACATAGTCTTTGTAGAATTTTAAATGAGAGCAGTTGAAGTTAGGAGCTGCTATAACAAACAGACCTACGCTGTAATGCACAATGATTTTAACAGTCAGTCTGTGCAGAGCTGGTCCTGCTCCTCTCCTCTGCATTGGGAAAGTGTTGGGCCTGTGCACAAATCTCCTTCTGAACCAAAGCGAAAGTGGCAGTAGTCTGGTCTAACTGAGCTGTCACTGTCTCCATCCACTGGTGCAGCTGTGTGCTCAGGGCATCCATATCCTGGTCCATGCTCTCCTGCCTGGCCTTGAGCTCCTCTAGTAAATGCTGGGTGCTTTTAGCCACATGTTTCCTCCGGTGTCCAGTAGAGGGGGCTCTCTGGTGCAGCATGTAACCTTCAAACTCCTCTGGGCTGAGGTTAAGAGATGGACCATCCAGCTTTTCAATGAAGGCAACAGCACAAGACTGCAAGACACATTCACAGCATGTTAAGAAACTCAGGTTTATAATTATAACCTACACAAGTTTACAGAACAACCTGGGCTTGTAAGACAAGCAATAATGCCAACAATATTTGTATATTTTTTACTTTCATTCTTGTATCTATATTCATGCCACACTACATTCTGTGGAATACATGTGATGTGAGTGTGATACAAACAGATAATTTATTAAATATTAGGTTAAGATCAAATTTTAAACTGGATATACCGTGTCCCTATTTTGACCCATCAATAAAACAGTGCTACAGATAACAGTATGATAATATTCTTTATATATATATATATATATTATATATATATATATATATATATATATTTTAAAGAGGAGATATTTTACTTCTATTAACTGGTAATATATAACATACAGATCACCGTGTTACCTTTATCATTTTGACGTTGCCGACGTTGATGTTTTAACATGCTATATTTGCCCAAAACAATGTAACAGCATGTTTTATAACTTTCACTTTCGTTTTGGTGCTCCCTTGGCTTCTCACACTAAGTCACTCCCCCTTCAGAGCACCCTAATGAAATTTCCCCACGTTGCACCAGGTTTATGAAGTTGTAGTGTATTCTTTTGTATCATGCGTTTGTATATTTATGGAAAAGCATTGGTGAAGTAGGCTTGTACTGCAAACTTAAAGGTTAAATTACTCAAACATGCATGAATGACATCTAAAACCTCTTCAGGCATGCTTTTGATGAAGGAACAGCATTATAACATAGTAGAAAGCCAAAAAATTAAAAAAAAATTAAAAAAAATCAATTTTGCATTATACCCCATCTTTAAGAAATTGTCTCCAGAGCTATATTTCAGTTATGGTAAAGAAGAATACCGTGGGAAAACCCCCACAGTATGAAGCAGACAAAATAGGTAGTCATTACACTATGATGTGATTTGAATGTCTTCTTTACCTTATTTTTAACAAAACACAAATGGCTGCAATCAAAACAAACCACCACTCACCAGGTTAGTGAAGAAGTATCCGCTCTCCCCAGCCATGAGGCTGTGGGGCAGGCCGAAGCGGATGATGTACTGCATGTTAGAGTGGAGGCGTGGGGGGTTGGCCTTGAGCAGCACATAGACCAGAGCGGACAGGAAGTCGTCTGCGTTAGCCGGCTCACTGTTGGACAGGGCTAGAGCCTCAAAGATATGGTGGCAGCATTTGGACACACAGGCCAACTTATCCTGAGGGGCACGCTTGGCATCCACCTCGATTATGGCTGACAGAAAACAAAAACTTATGTTATCCTGGTTTGTGTGTTGCCATCTGATCTGAACTAAGGAATAACAGATGAGAGACAGTGGCTGAGGTTACATGCACGCTCAAAATTAGATTATCATCAGATAAGAAGTAAATATCATCAGAAGTGCCGTAAACAGCAAAATAATCAAATTTCGTTCTGGTCATGGTTCCTCCGATTACTCACATCAGACTTTGTGGTTTAAGCGTCATTTAAATCTTCTTAAAGGCCCAGTGTGCTGTCCCTTTAAGGACAGGTGGGGAAACATTGCCCTCTAGTGGGCGTATGTCATATTGCAGTTTGTCTTTTTGTAAAGGAGGTTGAGGCAGCAGCCATGTTCCTTCTGCAAGCTACGAGTTGGAGCTGCAGTTCATGTTTAAGTGTTGAAATATCTTCTGCAGAGTTAAAGGGAACATATGCCTGTAAGTTCATTACCTGTTCTGTGTAAATATGATTTCCGTTTAGCCCTATTGTTATGTTAATTAGATCGCGTTTGCGTTTTTACACATGCTAATTGCTACTTGCTATGCTAGCGGACTTTACATGGTCATTACCAGTTCAATTGAGTAGCTAGCCACTGCTAACCTGTGTTAGCGTTAGTCATGTTTTAATGTGTCTTTTGTTTCCTGTATGCAGAGATTGATTATGTTTTTTTGTGCCTGTTTTACAGTTAAAAATAAATTGAAGCAAAGAGAAGCACTTCAACTTCTTTATTTCAAGTCTGTTTGCTATCTGCCTAACTTCACGGTCGTTTAGGGAGGGCAGAATACCCAGAAATTAGGTAATAGCCCGATTTTGGTGTGCATGTGAACAAAGCCAGTGAGGTATTTACCAGTGATGGCAAGCAGAAAGGGGTCTCCGGTAACTCCACTCTTTCTGTCAGGAAAAGGCACATCTAACATCTCAGGAGTTACCCAGTTTAAAGAGCTGTCAACACACAACCACATTGTTTTGTTATCCTTGGGTTAATTCCTTTATTTTCACATGCTTTGTTGTTATTAATACTGTCTATAAGACATTTACTACAGGCTGAAAGTCAATGTTATAAACCACAACATTAAGGAACATATTTAGTTACATTGCAATTCCTATGAAATATCTGAGGTAATTCTCAAATGTTGGACCCCGTCCTAGTAACTAGACCCTAATCAGCATTTTAACAATATTACTTTTGGCTTAAATGCCCCGTTCTGTATTAAATATTAATGGCCTATAGAATGTTGAGGTTCTCTGAAACCCAGCAGTTACATAGCTCTATCAAGAACTGTACCATTCAATATGAAAGATTAAACAACCCATACCTTAAATTAAACAACCTCTTGCTTGTGTCAAATCTCAACAAGAGCTGAGATTTCACGCTAACAAGCCAAGCTTAAGATCTGGGGATGGGTCCCGGAGCTCTGTAATGCAGCAGCTCACTACTCCTGACAGGTTTAACCCCAGCAGCATTGAGCAGTGGGTCAAATTTCCCTCCTGGGGGATTAATAAGGTAACCTGTATCACACACACTACCATGTAGGACTGACCGTATTCTCCTCTGCAGAGTTAGGTCTCTCTGCTCATCATCACATGAGTCATGGCAGAAGACCCACTTGTGCAGGCGTGTCATGATCAGCTTCTCTAAGTGCTCCATGACCTGGTGCACCTGAGGCTCAGGTAAGTCTGGAAATCAAGAAAAAGAAGACTATCAAATGTCACAAACTGTTTTTAATCTAGACCTCTGGAACACAAAAACACAGATTGTGTTTGGCAAATCACTGCTTTTAAAAGATATATTCAAACTGAAATCCACAAATGGTTAACCATTTTTCATTATGGATTGGGCCAAAAAGGTAATATTGATATTGCAATGTCATGCTGACAACAACGATGCCTTAGTGACTGAATAATACAAAAAGAAAAGGGAAGAAAAACTTTATGCAATTTTTTTCATAAGGGTAGGTCCAGTAATTACATATTATTAGATATAGATATTAGCCATAAACCAGCACTAAATAAATATTAGGATTTTGAAAGCCAAATACCAAATTCTATTTTCACATTGGATTTACAGCTATAGGCAATTAAAAACGCATCTTAGATTTGGGGACAGCCTCTCTTTGCTCACCACTAAAATGTGCCGAAAAAGACTGGTAAAAATCCTGGACCAAATCAGACTGTTTTTGCACTGGAAGGTCCTGTACAGAAAGGAAAACACTTTTTAAGTCACAGGGCATGCTGTATTGAAATGACTTGTAGTACATGTATGTATGCCATGCAAGGTACATACATGGTAGGCTTCCATAGTATTGAGAAAGGCGGTACAGCGGGACTGCAGGCGCTGGGAGGGTGGGCTTCGAAGTATCTTGAGGAAACCAGGGAAGTCTCCAGGCTCCAAGCTCTGGTAGGCTTTCAGCACGTTGCTGTGGATCTCTGCTGACCCTAAAAGAAAATGTAAAAAGCAAGATTATTATGGGAATGCAAATCTGTTCTATGTATCTGTACTTGAAGATTAAGATAACTGTTACGGCCGCAAGCCTTAACTTCTTTTCATTTGTTATTATTTGCCTGTTATGTTAGTGTGCGACTGAATCTGTCCCCTTACCCCAATGAACCCATGATCCTAGCTGTGTGAGGACTGTTTCCCCGCCTGGCCAATCCTGTAGCTCACCTGCAGCTGATTCCCCTACTTAAGGAGCTTCAGCACACCTGTTTGGGTGTGCCTGGGTGTGCCTGTGTGTGGTCTGTATGCCATTACGTACGTGTCTCATTTAGTTAGTCACTTGTTTGTCCACGTGTGTGTGTGTGTGTTTTGAGACACTAATTTACTGTTAGTATTTGATTCATGTGTCTCTCATTTTCCTTTGTCACTTGATTGTTTTCGTGTCCCTTAGTTTTGTCACTCGTTTTTAATAGGCCTACGTGACCCGTTTTCTGAAACACAAATCTTGTTATTTGTTAGACTTGTTATTTTTGATTTCTTAGTTTAGGTTATTTTCTTTTATACATTTATGCAAATATTTTAGTCCACGTTTGTTAGTTTGTTACCCTGTACATTAAATTATTTCTTTATGTCACTTTTTTCCATCTGTTTTTTGTTACTTCCCAGACCCTAGACAAGCTAGGTTGTAACAATAACCTTCATATTTTTCAGTTCAGGAACTGAAAAAGTGGCTTGGATGAGCAGTGAAATGTCTTCACTTCTACAACTTTTTATCCAGTTGACAGATTTAACTTTGGCTTTTACTATAACCTTCATATGTACTCAACCAAAGTCTCATAATAATCCAAAAACTGTACATGTGTGTATTGTCATTAGCATTATATTATATTGATTAGGCAGAGAGAGAAGAGTTTAAAGATAAGAAAAAAGCATTTGGGATTGTTTAACTTTAATTTGCTTAATGTTAATTGACTACTTTGAAATAAATAAAATAAAATCACAAACTAAAGTTACGTCAATGTTTTTTGTGTTTATTACACTGACATGATTCTCTCACAGTGGACATGCACCTAGGATGAAAATTTCAGACCCCTCCATGATTTCTAAGTGGGAGAACTTGCAAAATCACAGGATGCTCAAATATTTATTTGCCTCACTGTAGATGTAAGGCAGTGTTCACCAGGAATCTGACAAGAACTGAAGAAGCCACTTGGATTTGCAGCCACACTCTAAAACCTTTATACAGTGACAGCATTTAAGTTTTTGTTTGCTATGGCTGAAAGCTCAAAAAAGTTAGCATAATACCTCCTCTTTAATAAGTGCAGTTTTCACAATTGCCAGTTACAACTATTGAAAATGTTATTCCATTTTGATTGCAATTGACCCCACAGCCCTAAGCTCCACTACCTGGTTTAGGCGAAGACGGGCTGCCCCAGAACAGCCTCCTCATGGTATAGATGCGACGGCCTTTCTCAATGTTCTTCTTCTCCTCAAACTTGGAGAAGGTGACAGGTGTTCCATCACTGCTGGGTCTGCAAGTTAGACAGAGACACAGGTTACTTGTATCGTGGTAGTCAGATGGTACAAACAGCCCAGTACCTGCTATCCTGTGGGTGTGCTCCGGGGGGACGGGCTCTGTCCCGCCAGCATTTGGAGCAGTAGCCTTGCCACGCTGGGTTTCCATAGTAACCACACGAGTTCTTACACAGGAGCTCCTGCTGGGACATGCGGATGCCCCTGTGCTTGTCCGTCCACATGGTGCAGCTGTAGCTAACTGAAATCAGACAGATCATCAGGAGTGTATACAACTTCAGGAACATTTTAAAGTGCATGCAACAGGTTTTTATGACTCTCAAATTTTTTACTTAATTTGGTGGGATAATGCATGTTGTACATGTAAATAGAAATTATAGTTTTACACAAATCAAGAAGCAGTTTGTGAAGAAAAGTTGAAAAATATATGGAAAATTACAGGAAATGGGGAACTCTATTTTAAAGAGTTTCATATTGATGACATCACACTGGGAGAATTCTATCCAAAACTTCAGAGTAATTTACACCCAAGAAACTATTTTTTTCTGATACTTTAAACATTATTTCAACAAGACAAAGGAGACCTTGGTCAAACAATAATTTCTTCTAATTTGACATTAGAGGAATTTGGTTGCTAAGTAACAATTATGGAATTCCCCCACAAGAAATCTTGATTTCCAACCAGGAAGTAAAATTTGAAAAATTATTAGTCTGGATAGTTGGGTCCGGAGGGATGGAATGGAAGCAATCACAACTGAACCCAAGTTGCCTTAATCTGCAGATAGCGGATACGCACAACTGGATTTCAGCATTAAACTGGCAACCCAAATGAGAAAGTCATGTGAGGCTCATTCTGCTTTCTGATTTGATAATCACTGTGAAACCCAAAACACCAAATTATAACAAACAAGCTGGCCATCATGTTCTCTGTATTTTTAAGTAAGTGTAAATCAACATTATAATTATTATGAGTAAAACCTTGAATCTGGGGACACAGAAAGGTCAAGTTTATGAAATAAAAAAATCTAAATCTCACACACACTTCCTTTAAACGATTTAAACATTTGTGTTTCTTGCAGTTTCTAATTTTTAGTCTATCCTTTGAAAACACCAGATGTTGTGACATTAAATTTTATGTCCTTCTAGTTACATAAACACCAATTATCAATTACGCCCTGACGGTTCCTCTTATTCTTGCGTAGAACATTCCCCAAATGCTTTTACTTTCTTGACTTTCTTGAACCACTACTTTTGTACTATTTGTACTAATCTAGCTATAGACAACAATTCGATTAAATAAGCACAAATGAAGTGATCACGATAGGGTACGTTAACATGTGCAAAACTACTATTTTTAAGAAGTCTTTATCCCTGAAACATGAAGGTTAAATCCCTCCAGCATGACAGTCAGCTGATGGAAGGAGATTAAAGCAACAGGCTAATGTTAGCACACACCACATGTAAATACAGACTAACGCCATTTGTTTTAATCACATATTTAATGAATTATGTAAGGTTAGACTCACCTGGTACACGGAAACACAAGTTTCTTTCTCGTTAAAAGGGAGCCAATAACGTTTGCTTAACGATCAAATGGACGATATATTCTCTTATAAAAACTAAATCTAATCTGATATGAAAGTTATAAAACGGCTAAAATGTACAGTTTGTAGTAATTACACAAACATACTTGGAGGTAGAAAGGAGACGTCGCGAAGTAAACGGTTTCCTGAACAGCGGAAGTTGACACCGATTTCTACTGTCAATTTTAACTCAAGTTAAATTCATTAATTGCACCTTTAATAATATTTATTTACATGAAATAGATTAGATACAAAAATATAGACCAGCGTTTTATTATAATATGTAAACGTATGTGTAGAATGGCGTCTTAAAAAAAATATATAAACGACTTTAATTGTGAAAGTACACACAGCAAGCACGTGGACGGGGATTTCTAACTTTTCTTCCCCTGCCTTTTTGTGATTGGTTGACTGTTTATTTTCAGGGAAGTGTTTAATTTAATATATAGGATCAAACACAGAAAAATGTCTCAAAATATAACTTTGTGAAATTGTTATGAAGCATACTCACAGAGGTGGGTGGTCTTCAGTTACATTTACTCAGTTAGCTGTGTAACTTTTTAAGAAATTGTACTTTTCAGAGTATTTTTCTAGCAGCACTCCAATTTGAATCATATTTTTATTGAAGTAACAGTACTCGAGTATTATATTGGGTAATATATTGTACAGTGCAACAGTACTCTTTCTTGAGTAATATATTGTACAGTGTAACAGCACTCTTACTAGAATAAAAGTTGCGGTTCCTCTTCCCTCTGTGAGTAAGTCTACAAGTGACAAAAGCTTTATGTTGACAGTATGAAAGAATTTGAACATTTGGGTTTCTTGCAGTGCTCCTTCAGATTATTTTGTTTGACTAATTTGTGTATATCATTTGAAAATAACATGTTGTGCATTATGTCATGTTTTGTCTAATTACATTAACTTCAAATTATAAATTATCAAATTAAGTTACTCTTATTTGAGTAGTAGTCATACTTTGACTTCTACTTTGTAATTCTTACTAAGTGTGTACACCTTTTGGTTACTCTATCCACTTCTGCATATACATTACCTAATAATAAAGAAACAAACATATGCAGCCTGTTTTGACCAGATAATGATGACTTTTTGTAACAAAAGACTGACTGAATAGCACAGACAAATTACTCTTGGAATGGAATTAGATAAACCCTCTTCTGGTAATCCTGGTCATTTTCAATCCTACCTGCCATGCGGTATGCAACTTTGCCGTTGGTATATACGTGATCTGCTTGATCCATGGAGATGTCATTGCGTTGCCTGGAATGCGACATCGACAGGTGACATCGCCATCTAGAATCATTTTGATGATTTCAGACCTGGGATTGCCACACTTTGTTTCAGTCTTGTTGAAATTCTTTGTGGATGTGCCAATTTGTGGATCAGAAGATATTGTAGACATTTTTTCAGTTTTTTTAAAGTAACATCTAATGGTTACTGTAGTGTTTTACAGTATGTAGCAGTTCAATTTAGGCTACAAATAGTTGTTAACTTAAGCTCGGGAGAATATTCAGATTTCTTTCTCTTGATTTGGAGAGAATGTAATCCTTCATATTTACCACCAGACCAAAGTGGTAGTTGTATGTAAATGTTTAAGAGCCTGTATGGAGTGTTGAGGTGAAAGGTCATCCTGGTCAGAAGCGGCCTGAACCCATGACCTATGATCTCAGCAGATATACAGGCTTTTTCATGTGTTTACATTTTCTTTCACTACAGTCAGGAATACTTCTTCTGCTCTTGTACCAAATTCATAGGCTACACAACAGAATTACTTTTCTAATTTAAACAGCCATTTTTAAATCCCAAATGTTATTTTTAACACGTGTTTTTTTCTTAAATATAACAATGTCATTTTTTAAATATTATGTCACTTGTGATCAGAGGTGGGTAGTATTCAGTTACATTTACTTGAGTAGTGCTTTTCTCAAACAGTTTTTTACTCTTGAGTAATTTCTTGGACCACTACCATTTCTGTATTTCTACCATTACTATTCTACCACCTCTGATTGATATTAGAGACTATTCAGGTTTTGTCCAACCTTGCCTTGTTCATTAATACTAGCATTGAGCTATGGCTCTATGTCCTCCCCAGGTGCATCTTAAAATGAATTATCAAAGTACAAACTAAGCATTTTTCAAATTACCTGCCAAGCAGCCCTGTAACAAACAGCTCATTTGTTACAGAGCAGGAGGGTGTTAGCATGGGGACGGTCAGCTGCCTGGATAAAGCTGGCTATATGTCGTAACGGGTGAGTGTAGCGGACCAAAGGATGCAGACTCGGGGAATATTTACAGGATTTATTGTAAGAAAATAGGACAATGTACAACCAGTGGGTGATCCGGAGGTGAGCAGGTGAGCAGGTGAGCAGGAACACAGGACACAGGAACAGACCACATGAAGGGACGACAGGCAGACCAGACGGGCGTAGGGCAGAGCAGGCAGGAGACATCCAGGACCGGAGCACGACAAGAACACAAGGGCGACAGGAATGCAGGCAAGAAAGACGTGACACGACAGGGTGAAATGAACATGACAATGATCCCGCGCTGAGTCTCCTCTCCCAGCTCCTTTTATGCCCAGCAGGCATGTTGATTGCACTGATGGGCTGCAGGTGAGCACGGGAGGAGCCAGGAGCCCAGCCCAGATCTGGCAGGTGAGGGAGGGAAGGAGCACGCAGGGAGGAAAACCCGGAGTGGACACTGCGGATCATGACACTATATAATTAAAAATGGTCTCCTTTACCAGAGAAAGGACAAGGTTGAAGCCTTAGCCTTCCCACAGCAGCTCAGAGAGAGGGTAATGGAACTAGGACACTCCATTACCTGGGCAGGTCACATGGCATTCCAGAAACCTCTCAGAAGAATTGGTAGCAGTTTTGCTTGGCCAGGAATGTAAGTTTTGTACATCCTGTAAAATATGCCAGTTAACCTCAAGTGATACAAGCCCAACTACAACCACTAACAATTACTGGCACCCCATTTGAAAGAATTAGCATGGACATTGTGGGCCCCCTGTAGAGAAGCTCTGCTGGAAACAAATACATTTTACATTACCGAGGCCTTTCCCCTCAGGTCTATCAAAGCCAAACAGGTTGCTAATTGTTTAATGCAGCTTTTCTCTAGGGTCGGGGTCGCTAAATAAATTCTCACAGTTTGTGGCACCAACTTTTTGTCTAAACTCCTCCAACAAGTCTACCAGCTGTTAGGGGTCAAGGGTATCAGGACAACTCCTTATCACCCCCAAAAACAGACGGGTTGGTAGAGAGGTACAATCAAACGCTGAAAACTATGGTGCAGAAGTTTGTCTTTACCACAGGTGCAGATTGGGACCAGTGGCTACCGTACCTCCTGTTTGCCTACAGGCAGGTCCCACAGGTATCAATTGGCTTCTCACTATTTGAACTGTTATATGGACGCCAGGTGAGGGGCCCACTAGACCTGTTAAAGGACCGCTGGGCGTGTACAAAGTTGGAAAGAGACAACATTGTGGCCTACGTCCTGAAGATGAGAGAGAGACTTGAGGCAATGGCAGCCCTGGCTCAGAAGAACTTAAAGGGGGAACAGGAACAGCAAAAGACCTGGTACGATCGCAAGGCATAGGACAGAGTCTTCACGCTTGGTCAGAAGGTACTGTTGCTATTACTCACTAGTGATAACAAGTTGCTAGCTAAATGGCACGGACCTTACGAGATCACAAGACAAATCAGCAAAGTTAACTATGAACTGTACATGCCAGAAAGACATAAAAAGCACCAGGTTTTCCATGTAAATCTTTTGAAAGAATCCTCACTCAGCTAGAGCCTTCACAGCAACTTCTGGTGCGTGCTGTGAAGGATGAGGAAGTGACTGACTGTTTCTTTCCTACTCCTGAGGTCAATAGCCAGCTGCTGTTGACCTTTCTCACCTCTCTCTATCGCAGCATGCAGAAATCAAAGATTTGCAGGCCTCCACTCTATTTCAGGAGACCCCTGGCTTCACGTCACTGGTACATAATCAGACTCAAAAAGGATGCTCCGGTGAGGCAGAGGAGTGACCGGATACCTGAATGGTTGGTGCCAGTGCTAGAAAAAGAAATGAAACTGATGCTGGAGCTTAACATTATTAAAGTGCAGTGAATGGTGTAGCCTGGTTGTTCTCGTACCGAAAAAGGATGATTCTCTTCGATTCTGTAGTGATTTTAGATACCTGAATGCAATTTTGAACTTTGATCTGTACCCAATGCCACACATTGATGACCTGTTGGAGCGAGTGGGAGGTGCTTCATATATCACAACAATGGATTTGTCCAGGGGCTACTAGCAGTTGGCTTGAAGCTCAGGAACTGACTGCCTTCCGGACGCCATTTGGTTTATGTCAGTTCCAGGTGATGCCATTTGGCCTGCAGCCACTTTCCAAAGGCTCATGGACTTTGTGCTGAAGGACGTCTCAGAGTTTTCTGCAGCCTACTTGGACGATGTGGTGATTTTCAGCAGGTTCTGGGAGGAACATCTCCACCGCCTCCAGGAAGTCCTGCAGAAAATGTGGGCAGCAGGACTTACAATCAACCCCACAAATGTGCGGTGGCCCACTGGGAAGTGGAGTACCTGGGCTATACCATTTGCTATGGGAGGATTAGGCCACAGGTACAGAAAATGGAAGCCATCCATTCATTCCCTGTGCCCAGTACCAAGAGGAAGGTCTGTGGATTTTTTGCCTTGGTAGGGTGGTAAAGAAAGTTTGCTCAGAGTACAGCTGTCCTGAACAACCTCACTAAGAACTCTGCCCCCAACAAAGTGAGATGGTCAGCCGAGTGTGATCGAGCCTTCACAGACCTGAATAAAGCTATATGCACAGCCCTGACTTTGACAAACCCTTCATCCTTCAGGCTGATGCTTCCGGGGTGGGACTAGGGGCGGTCCTCCTCCAAGAGAAAGATTGAGAAAGGAGACCAGTGATATTCCTTAGTCGTAAGCTGCTCGGCAGGGAAACCTGATACTTGACAGTGGAGAAGGAGTGTCTGGCTGTGAAGTGGGCCATCAACTTCTTGAGGTACTACCTGCTAGGTTCTCATTTCACCCTGGAGTGACCATCATGCACTCCAGTGGTTGAACCAGATGAAGGGTGCTAATAACTGCATTGCAGGCTGGTATCTATCTCTTCATCTCTACAACTTTACAGTACACTACCAACCTGGGAAGGTCAAATAACTATCTGTCTAGAATGGCTGAGGACTGTGTCACCTTTTCAAGAGGCGGAGGGAAATGTAACAAACAGCCCATCTGTTACCAAAATAAAAGCACATCATAGGCCCCCAGACTGTCTCTTGTTTAGGGTCCCAACAGTGTGAGACAGCTCTGTCCATAGGCCCCTAAGATCAGCTGGTACTGGTCTCCTGCTGGTTAAAACACAGTGATCAAACACAGTGGAGCCTCATTTTGCACTAATATTTTTATTACTGCAAGCTCCTCCCATGTAACTGAGTTCCTCAGCCTATCCCTAACCAGCCCAGTCACATTTTAACTGCCCGGCCACCCTACGGAGGAAACCCATTTCAGCTGCTTGTCCACGATCTTGTCTTTCCGGTCATTTACCAAAGCTCATAACCATAGGTAAGGGTAGAAATGTAGATTAACCGGTAAATTGAGAGCATTGATTATTGCCGGACTGTTGTGGTAAATTAAAGACACTTTTAAAATATTGCTTGATAATCATTTATGGGAGAGTTATACATGAATTCACATAGTTATTGACTTGAAAGTTTTAACTGTCATATGTCTATCTTTTGTATTTGGCATGTGTAATTTATGTGAACCGTTGTACATTGGCTATTTCTGTGATTTAATTCAGCATAAAGCACTTTGAGTTGTTTTTGCACCTGTCTCTGTATGAAAGGTACTACAAATAAAATTGACCTGACTAGTTTGGATTCTAGCTTTAGTAGCTATTCAGGTTGTCAAAAGTATTGAAAATCAGGTACTAATTGCTACTAAAACAAGTATTGAAACTAGATACTCAGTTGAACAGGTATCGATACAAAAAAGTCATATTTACTGGACAGAAGTGAACCTTTCCTGAATAGCTTGAAAGTGATTTTGAGCTGTATCAGAAAAAATATAAGACCACATAGACTAGTAAACACCTACCGCTATGGAACCTACCTGGACCACTGACGGATTACACAGATATAACGTACATGAAAAAATAAATGAAAATATAGAAAAAAAATCTATTGTTTAAAGAAAGTGTGTTTTTTTCTTATCATTATCAGAATATGTATTTATTATCAAGTCAAAATGAAGTTTGAAATTTTAGTATTCCTCCACCTGTGGCTGCTTTAGTTTAAAAGGACCTGCCCCTGTTACTCCTTGCTGCTAGATTCTGTTTGTTAATTGACATGCCACTTTACTGATTTTGTACCTTTTGTTGACTTTTATTTTTGTATTGTAATTCTAAGTTTGTTAAATGCCCTTCCTTATCCAACATTAAAGCTACTTATTAAATTATACTATCTTGCATTACCTTCCTTTTTCCCTAGGAAATGGTTTGTAACAGTGACAACACTAGTATCTATTAGTGTCTGGTATTGATTTTGTGACAACCTTTATTCTTGCACATAGCTGGAAACTGGAAGTAAGCTTCATAAATCTGTCATGATCCCTGTCTTGCTCTCCCTGCATCCTCGTCTCCCTCCTCCCTCACCTGCCTGTCTCCGAAGCTGGGCGGAGTCCTGACTCCTCTCGCGCGCACCTGCTTCCCATCAACGCAATCAACACCACCTGCCGTGGATAAGAGGGGTCTGGACCAGTCACTCGGCGCCGGAACGTCCGCGTGCTCTACGTGAATATGCTCTTGGCTTAACACTTTTTGATCTTTGTATTCCCGTGTCTTATTGGAACCTTTCTGCTCTGCTCCAGGAATCAGCCCGAGAACCAGCTCCGGATCTCCCCAGTCCCTGCACCTCTGTCCTGGTATGGTCTTGTGTTCTCCCTGTCTCGTCGTGCACCCATGTCCCTCCTCGTTCACGGACCCGCACCTACGCTCCCCGGCTTCTACGAATTATGACTTATGATTTACTGGATTTTGAACTAAGCTTTTGAACGCTTACTTTTGTTATCACTTGTGTGAATAAAGACATTGTTAAACATCGTGAGTCTGCACCTTTGGTCCTTACGCCACGCTGGTTACGACAAAATCATGATGTTCTATCTTGTTCTTATTGGGTTTCAGATGACATCACAACATTCTATAAGACAATAATATTTAATACGCAGATGGGTGCAGCTAAAATGGATATTCTTCAAATGAAGTTTTTTTGTTTTTAAATTGTGAGTTCTAGGATCATTAGTCAGATCAGGCTCAATATGTGTGAATTTACACATTATTTCATGGCAAAGTACAATATGCCGCCAAAAAGAAGCCCAACACCAGAGGAGTTCGAGGATATGAAAGCTTCCCTCGATTACCTGACTGGGTAGACGACTGCTGTCAGAGAGCAGCAGATACAGCTCCTGACTCTGCTGGAGCTGGTGAACAAACTGCGCATCTAGAAAAGGACCGGCGCATTGAGGATTTGGAGCGGTGAGTGGACGAGCTGGGGTAATATACTCGAATGAACGACGTGATCACCAGGATTAAAATTAAGCCGTGGCGATGGTCAGCGGTCAGCTCAGTGAGCAGGAGAAGGTTAGCGATCAGCCCAGTGAACAGGAGACCCGCGTATGGTGGAGCAACCTACCTCCAAAGCGGGGGATAGAGTTGGACCTGGAGCACATCGATGCCTGTCGTCCGCTGCCCTCAAAGAACAACGAAAAACCAGCCATCATGAGGTTTGTGAATCGGAAAAACAAAACGGCTCTGCTAAAACAAGGCCGTATAATGAAAAGAACGAACGTTTTCATAAATGAACAATTAACAAAAAGAAATGCTGACATGGCAAAAAAGGCCAGACAACTCAAAAAGCTGCAAATGATCCAACACACCTGGGATTTTTAGTAAACTAAACAGGACCCCAGAGGAAACCAAAGTGTTTGTTATGAGAAAGAAAAAAGAACTTGGGCAAATACAACTGACATCAATGGACAAAATAAGGTAACACATGACTCTATACATCCCATATGAATAATAGGCCTACATCAAATACATAAATACATAACTCCATCAAACAGCAATGAGCTGGACATGCTACAGAGGATCCTCCATTACAAACAAACAGAACTGGAACCTTTTAAGTGCATGGTGTCCAACACACAATCTGAGATTGACCCAGGTAACAATTTTCTCTTTATTTTGGATACAAACTGTAATTATCTTACTCAAGAACAATATAACAATAACATAAACTTTGATGGGAAACTGTCAATAATACATTTTAATAGCAGGGGCATGTATAGTAATTTCAATTCTATCAAAGAGTATCTTCAACAATTCATTTGCCCTTTCAGTATCATCGCTGTTATGGAAAGCTGGTTTAACCCAGACAGAGATATATCAGTTTGTCTACATGGTTATGAACTAAGATATATGAACAGAGAAAGTAAAATGGGAGGTGGGTTTGCCTTATTCATCCATAAATCTGTATCATTCAGCATGTTAACCCATCTATCACTTTCAATAGATGAAACAATGGAAAATGTAACTGTCAAGATTCATAATAATAAGAAAAATATTGTTGTAAGTTGTGTATATCGTTCACCTGGCTCAAACACTGAGGCTTTCACTGAATGGATGGAGAAATTGTTTTCTACTGTTAATCATAAACTATTATTTATCTGTGGTGACCTCAACATTGACCTTCTAAATCCAACTACACAAAAAGACAATAGATAGATAGATTTTAATAGATTTTTCTGATACAATGTTCAATTTTTCCCTCTATGCAGCAATAACCAAACCCAGCAGAATAACGTCACATAGTGCAACAATAACACTGGTCAACACTAATGACACAAATGAGCTCAGATTTCACATACCACATCCAGACACATGGGTTTTCATAAAACATCCACGTTTTCCACGAATTCCACACGGTTCGCCCGTACGCCGCCAAAATAGGCATTCGTTTCCTGTTTTTTTATGTCCTCTCACGACCACAGGCATTGCTGATGAGTGATTGGGGCATGAATGGAATGCAATATTAATTTTAATCAAAATGAACACTATAGTGCCCCCTACCATAGGGGTGAAACGCCAACATTATCCAATTCCTATGAAATTTGGGGAATCAATTCATGGTCTCAGAAGAAACAAAAAAATTTCCACAGTTGGCCACCAGGGGCGCAATGAATTGAAAAGAAATTGGCACTTGGCACTTTGACTTGCATGTCTATGAATCATATCTCCTCCTAGGTTTTTCATCCGAATTACATCAAACTCCACATACAGCATGTACATATGTCAATTGTCAATAATCATCCACGTTTTGGGGATTTTCTTTATGGTTCATGAGTAGGACGCCCTCAAAATATGACTTCATCATTGGATTTAAATTCCTACACGACTTTTCCTTAAGTGCAAATGAAACCTATCTAGTCCTAGGTTTTTCATCCAAATTACCTCAAACTCCACATACAGCATGTACACATGATTATTGTCAATAAACATCCATGTTTTGGGGATATTCTTTCTGGTTTAGTACACTGTCAAAATATGACTGCTTTCCTGCATATTTGATTCCCTCTCACAGACACATGGATCAGCCTAAAAAGCTCAAATTCTAATCACTGATGCGGATTAAAACTGTGAAAAGCCCCCTACTGTACAGGTAAAAAACACAACTTTGTCCGATTGGCATGAAAGTTGGTGAGATCATTGTGGACCTCAAAAGGGGCAAAAAAGTCCATTACACCATACCTGTATTGTACACGAGGTTGCCGGTTCAAAGCCATGGACCGTCATTATAATGCCATGTCCACACATATGTAGAAACTGTGTGAAGGGGAGTGGATAGCGGCAGGGGGGTGGCCGGGTGGGGATGGTGGCTGACCCCGGGCGGTTGCGTGGGGGGGCGGTTGCGCGGGGGGCGAGGGCTATCATTGCCGCTTGTGGCTTTAATTTGGCATTAAGCTTGGTGACCAAGATGAAGCTTGGGCGCCACACATGGCATGCAAGTCATGCACCGAGTATCTGCGTCAGTGGACTAAAGGCAAGAAGAGTTGTCTGAAGTTTGGAATTCCCATGGTTTGGAGGGAGCCGACATCAATAGCTACTTCTGGGCTATTGATGTGACTGGGATCAACAGAAAGAACCGAAGCAGCCTCAAGTATTCTGACCGTGAATCAGCATGTTGTCCTGTAGCTCACTGTGATGAAATTCCAGTACCTGTCTTTGTAGAAGTTCCTGACATCAGTGACAAAGATTCCTCCAGTGTGGTTTTAATGATGATGCTCCACATCCTTTTTCCCAAAAGGAGCTAAATGTTCAGGTTTCCTGAGAATCTGGGATCACTGAGTGACGAGCAGGTGGAGAGATTCCATCAGGACATAAAAGAGATGGGGACCAGGTATCAGGGACGCTGGGATGCAGTCATGATGGCTGATTACTGTCGGACTCTGAAGAGAGACATCCCTGCTGCTGAGCATTCAAGAGGTTCATAAAAACAGAAGTTCATGTCCTGAATTTTGCATAATGATAACGTAGCATTCCAATTTACATGTACTTACCTTTAACAATTAACAAAACCTAACATTTAATTAATACATTCTGTTAGAAAACATTTTTTGGATGAGAAATATTAAAGAAAATCAACTGATAATGTGACAAAATTGTAATCAATTTAGTCAGGAGATCGGATTTTTCAAAATCAAATTAGCATAAAAACCTGACCTGACTGAGAAAAATGGATATCATTTTTGGATTCAGCGGTGCAAAATGGTCCTAATTCAGGTGAAAAAACACAGACAACTTTCAAAAATGTTTTTTTGTAACCCAGTGTAATTGATAACATCTTTACTAATATTATGGGAAACCAAACAACTAGTATCTTGTTAATGTGTGACATCACTGATCACTTACCTGTCTTTACTCTCTTCGACTGTGAATTGAAAAAAAAAAAGTGACTTATAAAGCATATAAGAAGTGAAGAGACCATTAACGTTTTTGACAGTAGTTTAAAAGAACAGGAATGGATCTCAGTCTTTACAGAAACAAATGTAAACCGAGTATATGGCAACTTCTTGAACATATTTCTATCTCTGTATAATAAATTTGAGAGAGTGGACTCATACAAGTACCTGGGTGTTCATCTGAACAACAAAATGGACTGGACTCACAACACAGATGCACTGTACAGGAAGGGCCAGAGCAGGCTCTATCTCCTGAGGAGACTCGGGTCTTTTGGAGTGAGAGGGCCACTCCTGAAGACCTTCTATGACTCTGTGGTGGCATCAGCCATCCTGTACGGTGTGGTCTGCTGGAACAGCAGCATCACAGAGAGGGTGAGGAAGAAGCTGGACAAGGTCATCAAGAAGTCCAGCTCTGTCCTGGGCTGTCCTCTGGACTCAGTGCAGGAGGTGGGGGACAGGAGGGTCCTGGCTAAGGTCCTTTCTATGGGCCATGAGTCTCACCCCCTGCAGGACGCTCTGTCTGCCCTGGAGAGCAGCTTCAGTGACAGATTGATTCACCCTCGCTGTGTGAAGGAGAGGTTTCGCAGGTCTTTCCTTCCTGCTGCTGTCAGACTGTACAATGAACACTGTTAACACTGAACATGTGTCATTCATCCATACCTATGTGCAATACTCAAGTCACTTTACGAAGATGTTATATTAGAGTCTATTTTTAGTTTATTTTTAAGTATATTTTTTAAATTATTTTAAACTATCTATTATCTTGTTTTATTGCATGTACCATTTTCCTTCTGTTCTTTAACTGTGCGGTGCAATACTGGAAATTCCCCACTGTGGGACTAATAAAGGCATATCTTATCTTATCTTTAACACTGTCCAGTAAAAGAATATCATAAAAAAGGGCAAGCGATCAAAAAGCCCTAGGCTTACCGAAAGAATATTAAATGCTTGTAAAAAAAAATTAAAAAATTATAAACTAAACTAAAGATGCTGAACAAAGATACAAGACATATAAAAATGAATTAACAGATAATAATAATTAGAACTGGCAAACAGTTATATTATAAAAGAATACTATATGAAAATAAAAACAATATAAAGAGAACCTGGGACATACTAAATAGTGTAATTAAATGAATGAGATCAACAAAAGCTCTGTATCCTAGTTATTTTGTTGATATAAATGGGGATAATCACAACATAAAGAATATAGTTAATGGTTTTCAGTGATGAGGAACCTTTACTCATTTTTTCTCTCAGCGACTAATGAGACAAAGTCAAATATGTTGTTCAAAAACGTAAAAATAAATTCTCCACAGACTGTCATGATATCGATATGTCATTGGTTAAAAATGTCATAGAAAACATTGTAAAACCTCCTTTATCTAATTTATTTTTTCAGTCTAGTAAAATGAAAATTGCAAAGTGATACCACTATTCAAAAATGGAAATAAACACAATTTCACATATTATAGATCAATTTCACTGATGCCTCAGTTTTCAAAAATTCTAGAAAAAATATTCATATCTCTGCCAGAAAAGTTTGTTAACAAACATCAAATAAATGACAGTCAATACGGCTTCAGAACATAAGGAACCACTTTCATGGCAATAATTGAAGCAGGAGAAGAAATCACCAAAGCACTGGACAAAAAGAAGCATGCTGTTGGTATCTTTAATGATCTGACAAAGCATTTGACACAATTAAACATTCAATACTGCTTGAAAGATACAGTATCAGAGGAATAGCTAGGAACTGGTCAAGAGATTGCTTAAGAGGACAAGACCAGTATGTTAAAATGGAAGAATACTGAAGGATGTAAAACATCATTCCTCATAATATTAGAGATTAGATCATCTGAATGCCTTGGCATTGCTTGTTCCACAGGGGTCAGTGTTGGGACCAAATGATCAGTGCAGCATCCGGAGTGATGCGGCCGCTGTATTGGACCGTTGTGGTAAAGAAGGAGCTGAGTCCAAAGGTGAAGCTCTTGGTTTACCGGTCAATCTATGTTCCTACCCTCACCTATGGTCATGAGCTCTGGGTAATGACCGAAAGGACAAGATCACAGATACAAGCGGCTGAAATGGGCTTCCTCCGCAGGGTGGCTGGGCGCTCCCTTAGAGATAGGGCGAGTAGCTCAGTCACACGGAAGGAGCTTGGAGTAGAGCAGCTGCTCCTACAAGTCGGGAGGAGCCCGCTGAGGTGGCTCAGGCATCTGCTCAGGATGCCTCCCTAGGGAGATGTTCTGGGCATGCCCACTGGGGAAGACCAAGGACACGCTGGTGGGACTATGTCTCTCAGCTGGCCTGGGAACGCCTTGGGGTCCCACCAGAGGAGCTGGAAGACATGTCTGGGGTGAAGGACGCTCTGCTTAGACTGCTTCACCTGCAACCCGTTTTTGGATAAGTGGAAGAAAATGGATGGATTCAATATTTTTTACAGGGAATACTTCAGTACAGAACTGGGACCATATGTAGCCTGTGCTCTTATTGTTGTAATTGAACCTGTATGCCCCGAACCTTAACCTGCAGATAGAGGAAACTGTCGTAACGGTGGGTGTAGAGGACCAAAGACATGCAGGACTCAGAACAGGTTTACAGTGTTTTATTTACAGGTAGTGAACGTTCAGTCTTAATAGTTCATGTAACACACACACAGGGAGCAGGGAGCGGGAGGCGAACCAGACGGGAGTGGTGCCAAGCAGGGACGGGAAACCAGGACCGAGACAGGATCAGGATGAGACCAGAGCAAGCCAGGCAGAGATGTCCAGAGGGGGCACGAAGGTAACCAGGGCCGGAGCACGAGGGGACCAGGAACAGGGCCAGGGAAAATCCAGCAGGGATAGTCCAGAGAGTGGGAGACAGGGCCAGAGACGGGAAGCAAGCCGGAGGCCAAGACGGGACAGGAGGAAAGGCAGTGAGGAGGACTGTACCGGAGCTGGAGCGCAGAGGCAGGAGCAGGGACGAGCGAGAGCAGGAATCTGGAAGGTAGCAGAAATCCGGTAAGTAACCGGCGGACAGGCAACACAAATACAAAGCTAGACTGAGGCATATGCGTTGACACGTGGATGGTCTGGCTCCGAGTGTCTTCTGCCGAGCCCTCATATACTCGGCAGCAGGTGAAGGTAATTGCGCTGATGCGCTCCAGGTGGAGTCAGGAACTCCGCCCAACTCCAGGCAGACAGGTAGGGGAGGGGGAAGAACGCAGGAGGACAGACAATGCAGGCATCATGACAGAAACATACAAGTTTGTCTCATTCTCAATATATGTACAAACCATGCCTCATGTGAAAGCTCAGAACCTCTAGAATTCACTCACTGAGCCACAGGGGCTTCACTAGCACTGAGTCATGATTGGGGTTTAGGTAGATCAGATAAGATCAGACCAGATCCTTTTAGTCCTTTTATTTAAAAATAAATAAGTATTAGAATTGTTATCGGTGAAAGTTATATTTGATTTGAACATATTTACCTGCAGTAACATTGTGTACACATACTTTTACTGAAGCAATGAAATGCTGTAGGCCTACTGTAGACAGGTGGCCATTCTGCAGTTCCTTTTGTGCACAGGTACTGATGTGTTATGCATACGTTAGCTAGATTAACCCTGAAACAACACAAGAATTTCTTCTAGGTAGATGGCAGGAGTGAGAGCTTTTTGCACAAAAACGCATTAGAGAATAATTGTCAGTTTTAAAAATATAATTATTATTGTAGTACAACGTTTTATTTAGATTATGTATCATTTCAAAGGGTAAACACTCTCCCACTCTCAGTTTGAACTATTTTAAACACTGAGCCTTAGACATTTCTCTCTGTGATTAGTTTGTTGTTAAACTCTGTGATTAGTTTGTTGTTAAACTGAGTTCTCACAACTGAGTTCTCACTTTTTTCATGTAAATAAATATAAAAAGAGCTTGTTTTTTGAAATTTATGGATCCAGAAGATTCGGAGCCCATAAAAGATCCGAAAGTCCCATTATTAGTACGCGAAGTCTCGGCATTCTCACTGAAAAATACTGTGGTTTATTTTGAGTTCATGATGGGCGGGGTCATAGGGGTGGGGCTCTGACACTAGCCAATCAGGTAACGGGTTCCAGGAGCTACTTCCTGATCCGGGCAGAGCCCAGTGTAGCAGTTTGGTCAGCTGGCTTCTGGCACTCTGCTACGTCAACTCTCGATAAGTTTACTCTGTCCACAAGTGCCCCAGCGAGCAAAATGTCCCATCGCGGGACTTTTAGCGCTTGGGACAAAATTGCACCGCTCTAATCCGCAGACGGCAGCCGTCGCGTCCCCCTGCGCCGCTCTGACACTCACGCAAGCCCGACTTTTATTGTTGTAGCTTGTTGGCTAACCTTAGCTATTTGTCTGATGCGTCGCCGACATGGATAGTAGAGAGGCGTCTTTGCGGCTGAGATATCGCCGTCCCCCGATGAAGCAAGAACAGGATGAGGACTCGGACTGTGAAGACGGCCCGCTGTCCCTCCGGAGCCCGGACTGTCCCGGGGTGCAGCAAGTCATCCACAGTGGGCACTTTATGGTCTCGTCGCCCCATATCGAGCACACGCCGAAGAAGGGCTACGACTTCGACACTGTCAACAAACAGACGTGTCAGACTTATCACTTCGGGAAAGCCAGCATGTCCCATATCTCCATAGATGCCTCTCTCACCAAGCTTTTTGAGTGCATGACGCTGGCATACAGGTAACTGGACACGGCTCCACGCGCCTTCTAAATGCACTTGGGTACATGGTCGTTTCCCTCATATTCCAACTGTCATGCTTTCTAAAACCTAGTTTTTAGTACAATGTAGCTGTAGTAGCCTATATTTCAGAGTTTGAGGGTGCGTTGGTGTGCATATTGGCTGGCTGCACCAGTTACATTTAAAGGTATTGGATGCATGAATATAGACCATTCTAAGGGGGACTGAGCAATACTGGCAAACATTGATATCTTAGTTTTTGTTTTTTATGTTCCCGGTGATGATATTCCGATGCTGTTAAAACAATCTATCAGAAATGTCTAAAAATCTTGGTGGAGATTCAAGTCTTGCAAAAGGCTGTGTAGACTGGAGGATAAAGGTGCAATATGTATTATTTCTGGAGGAAGGTCTGCCTGCTGCTTATCTCCATAAAGATGTTATTGCCATGCCTGGAATGTTCCACAGTGTGGCATTAACTGTATCCATCTCCATCGGACAAGCAGGTGACTCCACCAGGCAAATTTACAGGCCAGATCTGTGGAGAGATTAGCCTGTTAAGGTGACAAGGGCTGAGCTGGCAGTGTGGAGCTGGCACAGAACAAATGCAATTTCTCTGTCAATCTTAAAATTTAAAATATTACTTGTGTATGTGCCACAAAAAGAAACAGGCCTGGATAAACCAGATTGGGCCTGTCTGTATAATCTCAGTATATCTTTTTCCAAACCAGGTTTAGTTTTTGGTTGATTCATTGTGACTATGATTTACTTCGCTTCTCCAAAAACCTGTATATAATTAACAGATAACAATATTTCTTTGTAATTGTACTGTACCAGAGTCCTGTGAACAAGTACTTATTGGATTCACTAGCAAGGACCAAAACCTTAAAATAATGTGTAAATTACTTTATTATTAATGTATGATTATCGTAGATGCTCAGTTCTCACTGAGATGAAAGGATCTCAGTGAGAATGTATTTTTTATTGTTTTTTTAAAAAGCAGTTAATCAATAAATGCAAGATTATTAACTTTAATACCATTCTTTTGAACATTCTAAGCCAGCAATAACATCTCCATGGAGATAGGTATACCAGAAAATTTACACAGTGCCCTTAAACAACAAAATTACAGACATTTATGAAATATAACACTTTTTGTTTTGGCAGACTTTTAAAACATGTATTCAATGTATCCTCAAAACAACAACTGCGGTACTGTCACATGTTTTAACCAGGAGTCTTTCAAAGAGCCAAGGTAGCTGGCACAGGAAGCAGCGATTTACTCCAAAACTAGAAATTATGAAAATACTCACTAGAAAGTTACCCAACTTTTATTACTACTGTTATAATGGAAAAGGATGGATCCGCTGAAGACCAGTATATTGTTTTATAAGTAAAATATAGTCTGTATTGCACTAAATAGATGTCTGTCTTTGAGCATTAAGTTCACATGCTGTTTACATCTATTTAGAAAGAATTTTATTGGCAAAGAGTTGTTAGCATTACTGTGGCAAAAATTTTACTCTGGCCTCTGAAAGCTGAAAAAAGTGCTTATAAACTAATCTCCGTGAATAATTAGGATGCAAGGCATGCATAAGGCTAAGTGAGGAATAACTTTGGACCACTGCAAATTATTAAAAATTAGGTAGTTCTGTTTTTAGGACCATAAAAATCAGGTACAGCAACTTTTAAAAGTGAAGCAGGAAATATTTTCTGCTACTCTAGTATGTATTGAGGCGAAGTATTTGATTAAATGGTGTCAGCTGAATCTATCCTCACTACAGTAATATTGCTGTCACAAGCCTCCTCTTAATGCAAGTTCCTACTTCAAACATGCAGCTGGACCTTTCCTTGTTTTTCTATTTATTCTTTGTAAACCAAAGGCACTCAATTCAAAACGCTGCCAAGAATGCATGTTTCTTGAGCTCTTGAAATAATTTATCTAAAGATGTCCAGTAGCTCATCTCATCTTGTTTTCCTCCTTTGCTGCTGCTGCTCGCTGCCCTCAGAGCTCGCAGACTGATCCAACAGCATTTCACCTGCTCTGGAACAGCCCTGATTGATTGTTTGTGTCAGCTGTCAGGGAAGAATGAATGAATGGGGCCAGGACATATTTCGACTGTGGCCAGGTGGGTGAGAGGGCAGGGTTGTTTTAGGATATGCCTGTACACACATGGGCTTCTTTTAAAGGTACAGTAGGATGGATCATTTCAGTAGCTATGACTTTTTTGTTTTGTTAAAGACAATTAATTGCATTTTGACAGCGCTACTGTTTTCAAAGTAGCTAAGATAAGAGAAAAAGATGTGATGTTTGATAATTATGTATGAATGCAACATCAATAACGATATTGCAATATTTTAAAAAACTTTTTGGCACAAGTTCAGTTAGATTAAAACAAAACATGTGCATGCCTTTATTTACTTGTTTTCCTGGGTGAAAATAAAAACTCAAAGAGGGACTATTATGCAAAATTGTTGTTCCCTCATCAGAAACCTGGCTGAAGAGGTTTTATCTCATTTTATATCTATTTTTCACAATGGCTTCAGATGGTGGCCATTATTCAACTCCAAACGAGTGATTGTTCTCAGCTCAAAGGACTTCAAGTCTGTGGTGCCAATGCCAAACAAATAATGATAGCTTTGTGGATTTCTATATTTATTTCAAAAACTGTAAATCTCCTATAGCACATATGTCAAACTCGAGGCCCGGGGGCCAAATGCGGCCCTCCACATCATTTCATGTGGCCCTCAACAGGGTTAACTTAAAGGTATGATGGTCTTAAAATGTAATTTTATCAGGAGATGCGCAGTTACACAGCAACATTTTTACATCTAGGCTAATGCATATGTAATATTTGTAACTTGAACAAGTAATAAATACAGAAACAGTTAATTAACAAGTTAAAAAAGTAGTTAGATTTATTTTAAATACGGCCTTTTGAAGGCAGCTATTTTGCTAATGTGGCCCCCGGTGAAAATATGTTTGACACCCCTGTCCTATAGAGTGACATAGGCCCACCATGTTTTTGATTTTGACATTAGCAAATTCCAGAACATGAACACAATTATATAAAATTAGGACTGTTGCCATAGCATTTAAAGTCGTCATAATATTGCACATAACAGGAGTTGAAACCATAGACTGTAAATACACTGCCTGGCCAAAAAAAAGTCGCCACCTGGATTTAACTAAGCAAATGGGTACAAGCCTTCTCCAGTTGGTCAGGTCTAGGTTCAGCAACAGTACGTGCTCAAAGCATGAGGCCAGTTGACTACCTGAATATCCTGAATGATCAAGTTATTCCATCAATGGATTTTTTTTCCCCCTGATGGCACGGGCATATTCCAAGATGACAATGCCAGGATTCATCAGGCTCAAATTGTGAAAGAGTGGCTCAGGCAGCGTGAGACATCATTTTCACACATAGATTGGCCACCACAGAGTCCAGACCTTAACCCCATTGAGAATCTTTGGGATGTGCTGGAGAAGGCTTTGCGCAGCTGTCAGACTCTACCATCATCAATGCGAGATCTTGGTGAAAAATTGGATGGAAATAACACTTGTGACATCGCAGAAGCTTATCGAAACAATGCTACAGCAGATCCATGCTGTAATCAAAGCTAAATGCGGTCCAATGAAATATTAGAGTGTGTGACCTTTTGGGTTTTTTTGACCGACTATTTTTTTGGCCAGGCAGTGTATAAATGGACATGGCTAACCTGATAGCTGCTGCGTTCCAAATAGGAAGTGATCATGGATGCACTTCTGGCTCCAATTGGCTCCGATTAACTTTACATTGGAAAACTGTGGCCCCTCTCTCTGTAACTGCTGCAATGAGCCTTAATGAGCCTCATTTTGGTCTTAAAACATTTATATTGACCCGCTCTACATGATCATGGTATTTTTAGTTTGCTATCGTGTCTGTAACTCAAAGTATGAACATTAATAACAGACAAATCAGGCGCCTTCTTTCCCTGAGGTCACTCCCCGCTAGCATTAGCAACAGGTTTGTTTGCTAAACCAGCTCTAAATTCGCCCCTGTAACTGCTAGCCTCAATGAGCTTCATTTGACTGGAGCTGAATGCTGTGGTTGACGTCACCATCACTTAGTCCACTTCTTTATACAGTGTATGGTCAAAACTAATGAAGATGGGAGCCCTAGATGGGAGTATATTGCATATGGGCCATTATGATATTTATGTTGTGGAGGATTCCCTGTGATTAAAATGGACTAGACCCTGAGCTGGATTCAAGGAGAGCACTAATGGTAACATTGCAAAAGCCTGTGTTTGTGTCTGCCTCTTCCCTGCTGTAGGCTGCAGGGGGGGAGCTGGTGTTGTTGTGAAGACTGGGCTGTACATACTGTAAAGTAGGAAGAGGGAAAGTGCATGCTCATGACTTTAGTCCTCAGATTCCTCTTTGCGTGAATCAAGTCAAAGTGCGGCTGAAATGTGAAAGGGAACGTTTACTGCCCACGGCGCCTAACTGTTGCAATTTCCAGCCTTGAGAAATTCTGAGCACTTTGTTTTTCTTCTTTAAATTAACTGTATGCATCCTGTGTGCTTACAGGTTTACAATCACAACTGAGACTGTGTGTCCAGAGCCTTAACCTGCCATTGGTTGCTCTGGATTCTAAACAATCAATATCTGCATCAGCCATAAAAAAAATAAAAATAACATATCGGTCAATCTCTCGTCACAGCATGTATCTGTTGCACATTTGTTATGAGACTGGTTTACTTTTCCACAGAGCTCCACCTGTAAATTGGCCTGGTAGCATCACCTGCTTGAGATAAATAATTACATTGCCTTCTTTGGGATATTTCAGGTAAAGCAAGCCAATAACATCTCCATGGAAACGAGCAGGTGGTGTGCACCTTTAAATAGCTGTGAGATAAGGATTTTATAAGACCAACTGAGTATATTTTGAACTTTCTGAACCATTTTATTGCCAAATCTAGTTATAAATCATTTTGTCTTCTGCTGCTAGTGTTTGACAGAGGCAGTCTAGTCAGCATATTTCTGTTTATATAACCTATCCTGTACAAGCACGAAGCACATTTGCCAGCACTCCCCTAACCCTCCCTTCTCTACTCCATTGCATACTTTCTATTTCACAGTTTTTTTTTATGAATTGCTGTGCTTCTCTCTGTTAGTGGGAAGCTGGTGTCTCCCAAGTGGAAGAACTTTAAGGGCCTGAAGCTGCTATGGAGGGACAAGATCCGCCTGAACAATGCCATATGGAGGGCCTGGTACATTCAGTGTAAGTATTGGTGAAAAACTACATGAGTGCTTAGTTATTTTACATGATTTGTAGAATGTAATAGTAGCATGACTGTACAAATAGATCAAATTTTCTACACAAACATAATCATAGTTTTAGTAAAATTACCACATGGCCTTATTCTATAAAATATGTGTCATTAGGGCTGTCCTGCTGTAGTCATTCAGTTGATTGATTGATGCAGTATGTTGTCTGCTAGCACTACTTGACTCTGGCAGCTGCCCAGCTTCTAACTTAAAAGAGGGCCTATTTTACTTCTGTGAGCTATAACATATTTACAAAAAATACAAAATAATAAAAGGTAACATGTAAATATGCTATATTAGTAATGCTATATTTGCCAAAAACAACATATTAACATGTTGTAAGTCACTCCCCCTTCAAAGCGCTATCACAACACAATGGGTGTGAAGTTGTAGTTCAGTTTTGAATCATGTTTTTGTATAATCATGGAGAGTTGTCGAATGGGAGCATGGATGATGTAGGCTTGTGGTCTGAGTTTTGGACAGAATCTTACTGCAAACCGTAAGAAGGGTTGGAATAGGGTCTGGGTCTGAGAATGGAGTTGTAGATGGGGGAGAGATTATGTCTTCTTTAACTCCTCTCTCAAACTATTTCTTTTCTCTGGCTAAGATCCAAACTTCACTATCTTCAAAGGAGTTGTTAGTGGCTTTGAGATGGAGATGTACGGCGGACTGGGGTCCAGAGGAACTCTCCCGCTGGTGTTGGTACATCCTCTTATAGAGTAGCTGTTTAGGTTCTCCAATGTAACGCTCACTCTTCACTACACTGAATGGAGTAGACTACATCACTTTGTTTATGGCTCGGGTTTTGTCCTTAGGGTGAACCAATTTTTGCCTTAAAGTGTTTGTAGGTTTGAAAAAGACAGGAATCTCATACTGTCTGAAAATTCTCTGAAGTTTTTCAGACACACCCGCAGTGTAAGGAATGGTAACACCTCTCCTTCTAGGTTCAGATTCCCTGTTGTCCTGTTTTTTAGCTCTCTTCGTTCTATTGAAGGCCCATTTTGGATATCCCTCTGTGTTTGTAGGCACCATTGAGCTCTGTGTTGTAGTGTCCGAATCACTCCGAGTTTGTGCTGCAGTGGATGGTGTGACTCAAATAGCAGGAATCGGTCCATATGTGTAGGCTTCCTGTAAACTTCTACCTGGAGTCACCGGTCCTCTCCTATTGTTATTGCACAATCTAAAAAGGCCAGTTTGTTCTCCTTGGCTTCTTCCCATGTGAACTTGATGTTTAGATCCACAGCTTAATATGTGCAGTAAAGTGGTACGTTTGGGCTTGTGTGAAGCCAATAGTCGCATTCTGGACCGCAGTAAACGGCCGGTCCAAGAGCGCTTCAAACAGAACGTCTCAGAATGGCTCCATACACATTCAAGAGCCAGGCAAGTGCAGTGTGAATGCGGCTGACCTCGGGCCAAACAATGCAGTCCGCTGTGACAGTAAAAATGCTAGAAATTGAGGAAAAAAACCGCTCTGGTCACTTCTATGAATGGCCTCTGCAGAACTGCTGTTTTACATGTTCTTCTGACTAAGCCATTTGGATCAACTTAACATAATTTTCCAGAAGGAGACTAGTCTCCTCCTGCCTCTGTGTGTGCAGGTGAGCCTGGCTTTGTGTGCTGTTCCAAAGACTTTTACTTCTCCGCCACCACGCCTCCTTCGCTTACAATCCTCACGCTGTATTTAGCCAAAGGTTAAAGAAAAGACCACCCTTTTCCCCTTAGGGGAAGCGAGCAATGGACTCTCATGGCTCATGGTGCATGTTTGGGGTGAATGATGCTTGATGTATGTGAACAAGACTGCCCCAAAAGTAAAGGAAACAGAACTAAATCTAGAGCCACTGGGGTTGGTCCACAGAGTGCAATGTGTGAAAACAACCAGTTTGTTTACGTGTCTTGCTGAAGTGCTGTAGTTGAAATAATAAGCCCAACTCTATCAGTGCAAAGCAGCTTTGAGTTTTGGTTGTTACACACTCATCAGTTGTGTTAAACAGCAGCGTAGGGGAACAACGGCAACTTTGGAGTACTGTAGTAGCGCAAATAGACAGCGCTATGATTGACATATCTCACACTTTTACTTGCAAACAATATATTATGCCATTGCTGTTTTGAAATATCTCCCATATGAGTGTCTTAAGTGATATTTCTGTAATTTTATGGTTAAGTTTACAGTCAAACAAACATTCAAAATTATTGCATGGGAGCATGGGTGACATCGGCATGTATCCGATGAGGGGACCATTTTTAAAGAGACAATAATATCATCTGTAAATCTTTTCAAGCTTTTCATTTTTGTCAATTTGGCCCAGCCCTAATTGTACGCCTCATGGTTTTGTTTTTTCCCAGATGTGGAGAAGAGGCAGAACCCCGTATGCCACTTTGTCACCCCCCTGGACGGAAGCATAGAGTTGGACATCCATCGCCCAGCAGAGGTACATGCTTTGGGCCTGCTCCTGCCCTCAGGCCTCACATTTCTAATCCTCTGTCTGTTTTTGTTTCCAGGCCATCACCAATGAGGGCAAGTGCTGGAAAAGAAGAATAGAAATAGTCATTAGAGAATACCACAAATGGAGGACATATTTTAAGAAAAGGGTAAATGATAAAATATAGAATGTAATAGTAGCATTACTGTATTATGCTGTATTGATTCAGTTTTATTTCCAGTTACAGAAGCACAAGGATGAAGATTTGTCAAGCTTACTCAAGGTACACACATGAATGTTCGGCTGTTGCATACTGTTAAAGGCCCATTTTTGCTCACACTAAAAGTCACTAAGTATCACTTGTCGGTTTCTGTTCTGTTGCATGAAGAACAGGCGCAGAGGCACAGTTATCGTTCAGTAGATCTTTATTGTTGGTTACAGCAGTACTGTTGGGTTACACCAGGGTCTAACAGAGCCCCACAATCTCACAGTCTCAGAGAGTCTGAAGAAGGTGAGCTTGCACCAATGTTTTATATAACTCAAGCAGTGGGAGTTAACATTCTATAGATAAGAAATTTAAAGCACAATCGAACAATGTGATTAAATCAGGAAGTCGAACAATGTGATTGCATCAGTGGTCTATAATACCTAGAGTGCATGGAAAACAGAACGTTTTACATTATTATAAGAAAGTAAGCAATATTACATTTATATATTGTCCACACACTCCTACCCCTCAAGATAGCCTATTCTGTTTTACTGCAATCTGACTGTAAGGTGACATATGCTAAACCATGGTGTATTGTTTTATGAATCTTACAACAGACCTGGAGGAGGGTTTCAATCAGTTCATGCATGATAAAGTAATATTGTATTGGTAAGCTTGTCTCTTTAGCAGATTGTAACCCGCAGTTGCGACTCTTCATTTGTATAACTGAAACTAATAGGTTCTCCATTTCGCTCTGAAATATAACATTTTATCTATAAAAGCAAGTTATAATAATAATAACATTAAAATAGACAACAACAGGCTGAATAGCAGTACAGCATGCTAATATAACACATAGACAACGAACTGTCTGGTATGTTTACGTAAGTTAACGCTAACGTTACACATGCCGGATTGTCCACAAACATGAAAGACACGAGAGTTTGTTTCACTGATGTTTACTGTGGTTTTACTTCTTCATCACAGTTCACACCGTAGAACTAGCAGACACATAAGATATAACATAAGCTCTGGCTCATATTACATATACACAAAAAACTGCATATGAACGCATGGAAAATATACATACCAGTTTGGCCTTCTATTAAACAAACCAGTGAACCAAACATTTTATATTTTACTTTTCAATTGTTTCTTAAATAGTGCTCTGTCGGGAAAGACATTAGCATAAAAGGCTGAACCGAAAAACAGGAAGTAGTTTTCACGACCTTAAACTAGACTAAACTAAACATTTACAATATTGTTTCAAATGAAAAATTATCACCTTTATGGTCTTATAAAAGAACGGGAAATAAATAAGAGGAAATTAAATATGAAATGTTTAAAAGAAAACAAGTCACCTAAATTTTCTTCCAGGTATTACAAACACAACAGCACTATCTTGTGGTCAAACAAGTGAACTGTAACATATAATCAACTGTTATCTAAAGCATACATAACCATGTACATGAACCATAGACAGGAAACTGAATACGTGTCTGATATGTTAACTGATTAACTGTTAATATCTTAGGTTAACTAAAAGCGTAAAAAACAAACTAGATCTCGATCTCACTCCAAATCACTAAATTCATTGAATTCTTCATCCTCGGTAATGCTTCTGAACAACTCCGCTTGCTCCAGAAGTAGATGAAGCGCCGCTCCGGAAGTAGATGGCTCTGGTACACAAGCCTAGAGTGCCCTCGCGCAGTTGTCAGTATGACAATAACAAAGATATGATATATTTTAATAATTTCACATATAAGTCGCACCCCCAGCCAAACTATGAAAAAGTGTGACTTATAGTCCCGAAAATATGGTACATGTACTTACCTGCTTAGCTAAAGTCATGTTGACAATAGCCATGCTTAACTCCTCACTGTGGACAGTAGAGGACATCATATGCCTCATCCAGGTTTATGTGCAATTTGTATTTATTAAAAAGAAACACAATCAAGTGATCACTGACTCAAATGTTCCATAAAGGTACAGTGTATATCTTTTCTGGTGGAGTTTATGGCACTTGCTTGTCTCCCTGGAAATATGGAATGTTCCACAGTATGACATTCAAGGTTTATGTGTAGCTTTGCATGCATATTTTTTAAATCTAAAAATATCTTTGACATCCAGACTATCCAGACATCCAGACTATCTTTCTGTGAGCAGAAGATTGCTTCTCAACAGATCTGACCTGAACTTGGTCTGGTTGCACTACCCGCTTCTCAAAAAGCCATACTGTGGAACTTTCTTGGACAAGCAAGCAATAGGTCTCCACCAGAACAGTTATGCAACACAATGAAAAGACTTCATACATGAAATTGTACAGTGGCACGCAAACGTTGCCGGACATTTGAGTTGACTTTTGAATGGTGCTCTATCATACTTTTGGCAATACGTGCATGGCATGTACATATGTTGTGTTGCCCACTCTCTTGGACTCATCCTGCATGTGTGTGTTGTGTGTGTGTGTGTAACCTGTTGTAAGGACCCAGCGGAGCAGTTGTGTCTGTTCGGGGAAGTGTCTCCAGACATGCTGCGTTTGCCCCTTTACCAGGATGAAGACGCAGCCATACGACGCATGCCCCGCAAAGGCCTGGAGAGTTCGCCCGCCCCCATGGAAATGGACCCGCTGTTCGACATGGATGTGCTCATGTCAGAGTTCTCTGACACACTCTTCTCCACACTGGCCTCACACCAGCACATCGCCTGGCCCAACCCCCGTGAGATAGGTGAGGAAGGAAGCAGAATGTGTTATTTGAATGTTCAAATAACACAGAACACTACGTTCTGTGTTATTTGAAAATACTTATACTTGTAACATTTGGAGGGGGGTTCAGTATAAAATACAAAGAAACAAAACATGCCCCAGTGTACACAACAAATGTTTATAGAGGCTTATAATAGGCCCATCACTAATGTTTATTTTTTATTTTTTGATAGTATGATTACTAGTTATTTGAACTGTATTATAATCAAATAAAATAAAAAGTCAAATAATTAGCCAAAGCTAATTTATTTGTATAGCACTATTCATACAACAATACACAATTCATACAATTTAAAGTGCTTTGCAGATTAAGAAAGACGTTAAAATCACAACACAAACAAATAAAAAAATAATTATACAATGAACATTAAAAGAAGACTGCAGAATATAAATTTTTCAGTCATATGCACAGCTAAACAACCGTTTTGAGCCTGGATTTAAATATTGTCAGTGTCATAGACTGTATAAAGAAGTGGACTAAGTGAGTGTGACCCATAGCGTCACCCATAGTGTTCAGCTCCAATTGATGCTCATCGAGGCTAGCAGCTGGGAGCTATGTTGTCGGGGGCTTCATGCCCCTGGTAGGGTCACCCATGGCAAACAGGTCCTGGGAGACGGGTCTGACTGAGAGCGTTTCAGAAGCCCAACATGAAGAGGAAACCAACAAGGCCAGTTACGTCGCCCGGACTGGCGTTACCGGGGCCCCGCCCTGGAGCCAGGCCTGGGGTGGGTGCTCGGCAGCGAGCGCCTGGTGGCCGGGCCCAGCCCGAAGGAACGACGTGTGGCCGTCCTCCCATGGACCCACCACCTGCGGGAGGAGTCATGAGGGGTGGGTGCAGAGAGATCGGGGCGGCAGTCGAAGGTGGGGACCTCGACTACCGGATCTCCGGACATGGAGACTAGCTCTGGGGAGATGGAATGTCACCTCGCTGGGGGGAAAAGGAGCCTGAGCTTGTGCGGGAGGTTGAGCGTTACCGGCTAGATATAGTCGGCCTCACCTCCACGCACAGCTTGGGCTCTGGAACCCAACTCCTTGAGAGGGGTTGGACTCTCCATTTCTCTGGCGTTGCCTGCGGGGAGCGGCAGCGAGCTGGTGTGGACTTGCTCATTGCCCCACAGCTCAGCCGCCACGTGTTGGAGTTCAGCCCGGTGAACGAGAGGGTCGCGTCCCTGCACCTTCGGGTCGGGGACAGGTCTCTCACTGTTGTGTCGGCCTACGGGCCAAACAGCAGTGCAGAGTACCCGGCCTTCTTGGAGTCCCTGGGAGGGGTACTAGACAGTGCACCAACTCCCCAGTTGGTGCACTGTCTAGTACCCCTCCTTTGTTCTCCTGGGGGACTTCAGTGCCCATGTGGGTAATGACAGTGACATTTGGAGGGGCGTGATTGGGAGGAATGGCCTCCCCGATCTGAACCCGAGTGGTGTTTTGTTATTGGACTTCTGTGTTAATCACAGGTTGTCCATAACAAACACCATTTTCGAGCACAAGGGTGTCTATCGGTGCACGTGGCACCAGGACACTCTAGGTCAGAGGTCAATGATCGACTTTGTTGTCGTGTCTCCGGCCACAAACCTTGGACACTCGGGTAAAGAGAGGGGCAGAGCTGTCAACTGATCAACACCTGGTGGTGAGTTGGATCCGCTGGCAGAGGAGGAAGCCGGACAGACCTGGCAGGCCCAAGCGCATCATGAGGGTCTGCTGAGAACGTCTGGCGGAGCCCTCTGTCAGAGGGGTCTTCAACTTACACCTCCGGGAGAGCTTCTCCCTGATCCCGGTATGTTCGCATTGCTGGCAGTCAGCCAGACCTGTTCCCGGTGCATGTTGGACTCCGGCAGGGCTGCCCTTTGTCACCGGTTCTGTTCATTATATTTATGGACAGAATTTCTAGGTGCAGCCAGGGGCAGGAGGGGGTCTGGTTTGGGAACCACAGGATTTCATCTCTGCTGTTTGCAGATGATGTTGTCCTGATGGCTTCTTTGAGCCAGGACCTTCAGCAGGCTCTGGGGCGGTTTGCAGCCGAGTGTGAAGCGGCGGGGATGAGAATCAGCTCCTCCAAATCCGAGGCCATGGTTCTCGACCGGAAAAAGGTGATTTGCCCTCTCCGGGTGGGTGAGTCTCTACCTCAAATGGAGGAGTTCAGGTATCTCGGGGTCTTGTTCACGAGTGAGGGAAGGATGGATCGTGAGATTGACAGGCAGATCAGTGCAGCGTCTGCAGTGAATTGGTCGCTGTATCGGTCCATTGTGGTAAAGAAGGAGCTGAGTCCAAAGGCAAAGCTCTCGATTTACCGGTCAATTTACATTCCTACCCTCACCTATGGTCATGAGCTTTGGGTAATGACCGAACAGACAAGTTCGCGGATACCAGCGGCTAAAATGGGTTTCCTCCGTAGGGTGGCCGGGCGCACCCTTAGGGATAGGGTGAGGAGCTCGGTCACAAGGGAGGAGCTCGGAGTAGAGCCGCTGCTCCTACACGTCGAGAGGAACCAGTTGAGGTGGCTCGGGCATGTGCTCAGGATACCTCCTGGACGCCTCCCTAGGGAGGTGTTCTGGGCATGTCCCACCGGGAGGAGACCCCGGGGAAGACCCAGGACACGCTGGAGGGACTATGTCTCTTGGCTGGCCTGGGAACGCCTTGGGATCCCACCGGAGGAGCTGGAGGACGTGTCCGGGGTGAGGGAAGTCTGGGAGTCCCTGCTTAGACTGCTGCCCCCGCGACCCGGCCCTGGATAAGCAGAAGAAAATGGATGGATGGATGGCTTCAGAGTTTCTGTGTCATAATATAGTTTCAGTGTTATTGTTATATTGTCTGTAGCTATACTTAAAAAATTAGCAAACTTTATTGACAAGCCTTACAACCAACTATCATATTACCTAAAGATGGTATGATGGAAGCTTTGTCACCTGCTCGGCACAATGAAAATTACATCTGCAACTTGCAAAATAAAATATTGCTGTCTGATCTAGATCTGACCTATAACTTTTATTTTGTGCTTCCACCTGCTTGTCTCCAGGGAGAAATGTTTCCATACTCTGGAACATTTTCATGTCATCATAATGTAATCTCTCACAAAACATCTTTTCAACTGTCTGTGCCCTTCCTCAGCTCATGCAGGCAATGCAGACATGATCCAACCAGGCCTCATCCCTCTGCAGCCTAACCTGGGATTTATGGAGACGTTCGACCCCCTACAAGGTGAGCGAAGTCTCTGTACCTCCCCGTCG
Organism: Periophthalmus magnuspinnatus; assembly: GCF_009829125.3. Lineage (NCBI taxonomy): Eukaryota > Metazoa > Chordata > Actinopteri > Gobiiformes > Gobiidae > Periophthalmus > Periophthalmus magnuspinnatus. The sequence continues at coordinate 9,129,113 of NC_047134.1, read as the reverse complement.
CAGCGCTGCACTCATGCTTTTGCTAACAGGAATAGTGTGGTGGGACTAACCTGACAACGCTAACATAGATTCTTGTTGCAGACTTATTTCACAGCCTCCGTCCACCCGCCTACCCCTCCACCCCCCCCGCTGCCACATCTGTTCCCTCTACACCCAGCAGTATCTGTACAGCACAGGTAAACACCAGCACTAACACCACAGTCATACATCTGTGCACTGACCCAGTGTATGTAGAGATAAATTCCGGTAACAATGTAACTAAACTGAATTTTAGAAGGCACATAACATCACACCTATAAATCTAACTGTACCTAAGTAGTAATATTAACTGTTTTATAGAATCTTGCATTCGAGGTAGAAGAATCAACTTTGTTCATGAGAATTTAAGTATTCTTGGTGTAATAAAATGTGTGGTAGAGATTTAAGAAATATCAAAAAACTTAACTGTAGTGAATCGATTTTCGCTCTGAGAATGGTAAATGGTTAAAATGCTAGTATTTTTTGCCGACGGGAAACTATTTAAAGATGCACCATGCAACTTTTCTAGTTTGTATCCATTGAGATGCTATTCTTTTACCTGCAATGTTCCATAGTGCAATGTTAAACTTATTGCATTCAATTACAGATGTTTTTTTTTATTAAGAAATATCTTCTCATTATTGCAGAGCATGTTTGTCCTACTTCCTGTCTTCTTGGAGATATAGTTTAATGCTGTACTGTGAAACATTTTAGACAAAGCATTAAAATCTCCTTGGATACAAGTAGGTGCCAGATACTATTCCTGGGTTTTAGATGACATCACAACTATTGGACTATAATATTGTATTCAGCTAAAATTAACATTGTTAAAATACAGGTTTTTGTTGTAATACTGTGAGTTCTTGGGTTTATTCACTAATGGAAATGATCAGGCTCGACACTTGTGCATTTACCTGTTGGATATTTGATGGCAAAGTACAACATAACAAATAGAATTTTTAAGTGTGATGCCACTTCCGAGTCATGGGGCATCAACTGATTGAATTAAAATGGATGAAGTTTATAATTTCTCAAATTTTTTTAAGCAACAACACATCTGACTATTCCAACTGGTTAAGGCTGTAAGTGTGATAGAAAATGTTTGAGGTTGAGGTAAGAAGCTTGGTCAGGCTAAATTAGCATTGGTGAGATATACACACTGGTAATCCTATGTTAAAATAGATTGTTATTACATTATTTACATGTACTTGATACAGTATATGGTTAAACATGTGCTTTTGAAAGCTGTCTCTTGCTTGATGAATAAGGAACAAAAACAAAGCTAAAAATCAACTGTGAAGTTACCTGTCGGACCCAGAAGTTACATCACCATTATGACATCTTATTCTATAATCTGAAAACGCCAATAGGCCTACTAGAAAAGTTACATAGCACAGCCCTGACATATATGTATAGAGCTTTTCATCATGAAAATGAATGCAATATTTTGAGCATACAGTAAATTGCCCATTACATATATTTACAAAACAAATAAATTAAAGAAGCTAACATTGATTAGCTTCTTACCTGCTCATTATGATGCTCTGTTTTCATCCTTACACTGTGATCTGATCTAGGCCCAGCTGCTGTCTTCCATGCACCTCCCCCCTGACCACATGCTCCCGCCTGGCCCCCTGCTCCTGCCCTCCTCCATGGCCAATCTACCCGCAGGCCCCAGCAGAGGCAGCACCGGCACTGACTTTGCACCCAACTACATGCCTCTTTTCCCAGAGCAAGTTCCATCCAGCACTCAGCCCATCTCTTCTGGGCCTCCCACTCTGACTCACGACCCTCTGACGCAGTGCCTTCCACCCTCAGATCTGTCCTCCCCGGGCCCCCCTACTCCCTCGCTGGATAGGACAGTTCTGGGTGACGCGCACACGGCCCCGCCTATCACCCACAATGGAGTTCCCGGCTCGGACTATGGCACTATATCCTCACAGCCGGCTCCTCCTCAGCTACCAGCTCTAGCCTCGATGCCCTCCCCTCCCATGGCTCAGACGTTCGCCCTCCCACAGCCATACCAGCCCGTTGGTACCAACAAAAACCGGCTAGTGAAACGCATCGCTCCAGCCAGCGCGCTGCCTGCCCCACACCTGATCCTCACAGGTGAGGGGCTGTTCTTCATGGCCGTGTTGACTTGGTGCAACAGTTTATGGATTCTCTTTTGGCCCTGCATCTTTATGGCTACAAAGTCACATTTCAAACTCCACAGAGAAAGGCAAATGAAATGGGTACATCAGAAAACTGCCTTTGGAACACAAATTTCTCACATTATATAGCTTTTTGATCAAATGGTTTGACCCAGTTGAAATGCATAAATGGAATGAGCACTTCATTCAGTTGAGTCAAACCCATAATTATTTGTCACTCTTGTTATGGTCTGTAAGCATGTTCCTTTTATCCGATCAGAAGAATCACTGGAGACCAGAGAGTAGAATCACTCAAGTTTTATTGTTCCCTATACATCCAATCTAATACAAGTCAGGCGTCCCCAGGGAAGCGCTGTATGCACCCAGCTACGTAGGGACACGTCTGCCCACTACACCAGTCCATGGTGGGTCACAGGACTTGAACCTGAACTCGGCCGTTAACCTTTTTCGTGAGGGACTTTAACCCTTCACCAGGGACTTGAACCCTGTATACAGGACTTGAACCTGAACTCGGCCGTTAACCTTTTTTTTTTTTTTTTTTTTTTTAATTTATATATATATATATATATATATATATATTTTTTTTTTTTTTTTGTACAAGCCTTTAACCCCGTAATATAATATTACACCTGTAATTTACCAGTTACCCCGTGGCCCTTCTGTCCCTAAAATGCGATTTTAATACGGTCAGTTTGCTAAATTTAACCACAGGCGGAACCAGACAGCACAGTGACTTCCTCAATTTACATGTAGTCAGTATGGACGTTTTGAAAGGTCTTCCTTACCTCTTTAGTTTGCCGCGCGGCGGGAAGTCACAATGCGTCCAGTCGCCTTGGACCTATCCTCAAGGGTCGGTCTCCGTCCCCAGGGCCTCAAGATCGGATCCTGTCGGGGGTCACCAAATTGTAAGCATGTTCCTTTTATCCGATCAGAAGAATCACTGGAGACCAGAGAGTAGAATCACTCGAGTTTTATTGTTCCCTATACATCCAATCTAATACAAGTCAGGCGTGATGCTGTCCCTAGTACGTGCACGGAGATCTCAGGGGCGGTCCCGTTTTGATCTGAGTGCCTGACCCTGAACGCCACATTTAAACATAAATCATGAATATTCAGTAGCTGGGTGTGGACATCATCTTCTTTCTTCTGGCACTCCTCTACCTTCCAGGCGCCCCACTGGCGCAGCGTTATCTGTAACAGCTTAATCTGGGAGGACAGGCTACACAATCTATCTATTGTCACAGTACGTTCTTTTCTATGCGATAGGGCAAGAATGGAGTGTGTTTGTGCAGTGTTGCATGAAAGTCCTAAACCTCCTTTTAGTCTAATCTTTAATATTATGAGCAATGACGTTTACGTCCTTCAGGTCCATTAAATATTTGGAGTGTGAGGTTCTGATATAAAAGCTAGAGATGGACAGTTCTTGAATACTTTACGAAGATGTGAGTCTGATCGCCAGTGAAGCTCCCCGTTTTCAAATGGCCGTGATTGACAGGTAGATTAGCCAATCGGGCACTCGCATGGTCCGTATTTGAAAAAATTAAGGAAATAAATATCACACAGGGCTGAAAAACATGGGGAATTCCTGCAGAATCAATCAGCGAAGAAAACTCTGTTAATCTGAGGTGAGATGAATTTGATTTTATTTGTAAATCACAGATGACCAATTGAGGTTCTTCGTTTCACATGTGTTACTGACAAAACAAATCAGATTGCACAATCACGTCTGGCTGGCCTTGAGACTCAACGGAGGAACGGTGGACCAGACTGATATCAATCTATATAAGAAATACTGAGAGATATCAGTCAGGATTTGTCAGGCAAGAGATGGACAGATAGATGGATAGAGAAAGAAGGCTTTTCACTGTTGCTAAAAATGGTCAAAGCTTTATGGGATACCCCTTAGACAATCGAACGTTTTAGCGTTTGATTGTCCTCTGTCAAAACAACCTCCTCATTTTCAGTTCTAATTTTTTATGCTATGTGCCAGTTGTGATATTAATTGTTAAGTGGGCTATTGTGTTTCTGTCCTGTGCCTGCCCACTCACTCTGCCAGCTCAGTCCTTGTTATCTTGGCTTATGTCATCAGTGGTATAATCCTCCCTACATCTGAAGCCAGACTAGACAAGAATGGACTGAACTGGAATTGACAATACTAACGGGATCAATTATACTTTGGAGGAAAATAATCAAAAATGTCGGCCCAATAATATCATCAGAGCTCATCAGGCATTGACTTCTCTGGATTAAAAAAATAATAATTTTAAATCAGACATTGGCCATAAAAAAACATACTGGTTGATCTCTAATAAAAACACATGGGTGATGAATGTAGCTTGTTAAGAATTTTACTCTGTGTTTCAGGTCCCTTCTCCAGCCATGCCAACGCTGTGATTGTGACGCCCACACACCTCAAGGCCGAAGTAGTTCCTAGTACAGGAGTGGTCATAGCGTCCTCTCCTCTGGCTGGGGTAAGCCTCTCTCAATCCAACAGAAGACAAACGCAATCAAATCCTCTCCATGATATAGTGTACTGTTTGTATATCTTCATGCCAAATACTTATTCCATAGAAGAATAAGTTATTACAGCATTTTTGAGCATTACATCTGTATTATCTTTCCTCCTGTACTGCTAATCTAACAGTATTTTGTTTTCTTGTGTGTACTAGTCTTCAAACTTTAACGTGGTGTCTCAGCCTCAGAACTCTCCACAGGCCTTGATACAAAATGACACCGGCTTTTCTTCCAGTCACAAAAGCTCCATAGCCTCACCCAGCACTGGTAAGATCCTTACCAGCTCGTGCTGACGTGCCATTCTTTTACCAACAAGGCACTGTATGGTACTGACTTGGACAAAGGCTTCTACTTTCAAAATGTCAACTTTCTACTGTATGCTTTATCAAACTAGACTGACTAGACTCACACTAATCTAAGATGTACATAGTGTCCTATAACATAAAGGCCTCTTTTGTCTGGACAGTTCTCAGCCGGCCGGCCTCTGGCTCCCCCTGTGGGTTAGACCAGGTGCCCAGTCCTCAGTCTTCTATTAGCAGCAGCGGCTCGCCACTAGTGAAGAATGAACAACATCAGGTTTGTGTGCTTATTTGTGTAAATAGTGTACCTAGATGTGCTTTCAAAGTTATTCTTTGTATAATTGTACTCTGTATCCTCGTTTAAATCAAATTTGTCATCCTTATGAAAACTGGGCCCTATACTACGAAGATGGAGAGAGAGTGCGCAGTGTGGAGACATGAAGAACGGCATAAGCAACAGCGCATTTATTCTTCTATAAAATAGATTCATAGAGGAAGGATTTAAATGCATTTAGCTTACATGCTATTGCTACATGCTGTATACAATGCTAATTACATTAACAGAGCCAGTTGTGAGCCTACTTTGTATCACCGCTTACAATATGAGAGCAATCTAAAATACAATTGTTATTGTTTAATTTTAGCAACGCTTGAGGTTAAATGATTCATGAGATGATGATCCAGTAAATGTTACCGAGTAACATTTACCTATATTATTTAGCCTGATGTGTTAAAGATTTCCTGTTATCCCCAGTCTCTAACCGTTTCTATGCTGTATTTGGTTGACAGGGCCGCAGGTCTACACACATCTCTGCTGAACAGAAGAGGCGCTGCAACATCAACAACGGCTTCAAGACCCTCTGTACCTTGGTGCCTCCCCTCAAGTCCCAGTCCAATGTAAATTTGCTGCTTTTTTCTGATTTACTGGGGCATTCATGTCTTGAAAGGTTTAGTAACCGTCCTGTATGCTCAGACACACTTCACTTTGCAACTGCATGCTGCTTATTTATTAAATGTACGGATCAGTAATGCACTGGTGTAATTGTGTGTGGGTTTGTGTGTGCTTTACAGATCAGTAATGCGGTCACATTGCAGAAGACTGTGGAGCACATTGGGAAGCTGCAGCAGGAGAGGCAGCAGATGCAGGAGGAGGTGCGCAGGCTCAAGGAGGAGATTGAGGAGCTCAACGCCTCCATCAGGTCTCCTGTCTGCTCCTGTCTGCTCCTGTCCGCTCCTGTCCACACTCTACACAGGCCCATAGTCTCACGTCTTTACTCTGTGTGCCCCTAGCTCATGCCAGGAGCAGCTTCCTGCCACTGGAGTCCCTGTCACACGGCACAGATACGACCACATGCAGGAAAAGTTCAATGAGTACGTCCAGATGCGTACACTGCACAACTGGAAGTTCTGGGTTGTATCCTTCACTAAAACTTTGTGTACACGTGTCAAATGCCACTGCAATAGCCCAATAGTGGGCTGGTAAGAGCACTGTCATCACTGCTGGTGGTTAATACCTGTCCATGTTTCACAGATTAAACTCACTCTTGTATTTTGTTTGGATATAGAAATCCCTATATTGTGAGTACCTGGAAGTCACAGCTTTCCCTGGGTAAATCTCTTTTTATCAGACAGTAAAGATACCATTCAGATGGCCCATTAGATAATGAAGTCATCACTTTAAATTATTATATTGGTTTGTGCTAGATGGTCTAATCTGGAGGGACATGTAGCTGTTAACGTGTTAGCACCTGTTGCTATAAACAGGCCTAATTCAATTCATCTTTATTTCAGACTCATGGTCCATTTTTAAAAACAGACAGGGACAGTGACAATACAAAGAGTAAACTTCTACATTTTAAAAAGACAGCCATCTTGGACTGATAGCGAATTGCACTGAATCTTATGTTTCTGAGTGACATTATTATTTCATTTTCTGACTTATTCAGCCTGCATATAAAACTGTACATTAAAGTTTTTAGTGCAGCTTGCAAAGTGTTCACTCGTGCAGTGAGAAACATCTCGGTCGCATTAGTCCATCGCGGCCTCAAGAGCACCCATAAAGCGTCATTATAAGTCACCTGCAGCCTTTGGAGTCTTTTTTTGTAATGAGTCCAGAGGTGGGCAGTGTATAGTGGTGTACAATATGATACAACATCAACTTTACATCATCAGAACATGAATCAAACTTGAACATAAGAGTATTAGCTTGAGCATACAACATTTTGCATTGTCTATAAGTATTATCGTCATCTGCCATGTCCACCGTGATGATATGCCCAACAATTTTAGTTGTAACCTTCAACACAACATTAGACAGGCAAAAATCAGGATATCTCGTGTGCTTGTCCTCTTTGGTCCTACAGATCATGATCATACTCTTAGTTGCTTTATACTTAATATCATGCTCCACACCATAAGATGAACAGATGTTGAGTAGCTGCTCAGACTAAACGCAACCAAGCCGTCTGCATACATTAAATGATTAAGGACAAGATATCCAACCACACAGCCAGTTTTACAGGTTTTAAGCTTTGTTGACAGTTCATCTAGATACAAACTGAACAAAATTGGGGACAAGATTCCTCCTTGTCTGACCCCAATGGTGACTCTAAATGGGGCAGAAACACCGTTTCTCCACTTAATCTGCATTGTCTGTTGTCCATACCAATAGATTAAAATATGCACAAAATATTTGGGTAAACCTATCTGAATCAGCTTCATAAATAATTTTCAGTGATTTACCCTTCGAATGCTTTGGACGCATCTAAAAAACACAAAAAAAATATTAATTCAGCCTCCTGCATTTGTCAAACTCTTTTAGATCATATACACACGTCTACCCAGCAGAGCCTTAAACCCAAACTGATTGTCTGTGGATTTAATACATTGTGAGATCCTGTCCAGCAGAAGTAATTCAATACTTTTTGACACTATGTTGGCCAGAGCTATATCTATAATTGCCAGAGCTTCCAACTTTTCCAGTCTTATCTTTAATGACAGGGACTAGCAATACAGTTAACAAAGAGTCAGGTAAAAATCCATGAATAAGGAAACCTGTGAGACAGATGGCCTTATTATTAGACAGTTTGGTGACAGCTTTAAAGACTTCATGTGATAGGATTAGATCTGCATGGCCAACACAAGGCTCACTCGGAACACAGTTAAATAATCTACTGTAGTGCTGACGCTCCAAAATGTTCTCAGTGCCGGAGGTGCCATCCACTGCACATAGCAAAGATGTTTTAGGGGCAGTCATGTTTTTTACTTCTTTCCAAAAGCCAAACGTGTTGTTACAAGAGAGTTTTTTGGGCCAACGAGTCCGCTCTCATAGCTTGCTCGTTTTTGGTTATAAAATGCAAGGCATACTTATGCTGAGCATTTGCGACCCGCTTTTGTTCATACACAAGTCTTGGCCTTCCTGCCTGTATCCAGTCCTTGGAAGCTTCTCATGCCTTAGCATAAAATTCAGCCACATGGGCATTCCAGCCTGGCCTTTCTTTCTGTTTAGCTTTTGTTTTGTGAAGAGTTTCACTTGACTTAAACAACACTTTGAACACAGAGCAGCCATCAGTGTTATGTATGAGGATATTGTCAGTTTTTTGCAGCTGCCATCCCTGCAAATGACTACTTCCTTGGGCAGGTAGATATTTCTTAGCAAATTATTAGTGCTCACAAAATAAGACAGTATTTCTTCCCCTGAGCAAGAGCTCCAGTCCAAAAAGAATGCATTACTTTCTTTCCTGTAAATTTCAGTCCAAGGTGTAAAAACTGACAGTTAATTTACATCCCAAATGGAATATGACCAGTTGTTGAGAGCTCATAAATTATTTTCATATCTATCTGATGCATCTGTATCTGCTATAGCTATGCAGTAGTTCAACCAAGAGGTGGCGTGCCAAGCTTCACTTAGTTTTACTTACATATCGCAGGCAAGAGGGCCTTAGTTAGTATTAAACCATTATCCTCACAAAACTGGTTCAGGTGATTGCCAAACATAGATTTATCGTCCATGTCTGAATTAAAATCTTCAATTGCAAGCATGTTTAAAAATAACTTCTTGTTGTGTACAAATTAATAAAAGCCAGTCTATTAAGATATTCTGTCTTATAAGGGGTGTACCCATTTAAAATAACACATTCCTTGCCATTTTGTGTAAGGTGGATCGCTATACACCAATCCACTTTAAGTCTCATTACATTAATAAAAGAGTTAAGCCTCTTATTCCAGAAGATTGCAACCACTAGGAATACGCCCTCTTATCCCATCACCAATATCAACGCAGGACTCCCCACCCTGAAAATTATGATTTGGTGAATTTAATCCTTCCAAACCCTGCTTTGTTAGAAATATCTCTTGTAAACACAGTACATCGCATTGGGTCAACAGGTGGTTCACAACAACTCTGCGTTATATCCTGTCTTCTGCCCCAAGCGCAGTCCGCGGCAGTTGTATGAGATAACCTTTAGGTTTATATCTCAAAGTTTTTACGCCTCCGTGCCAACGGCCGATGGGTCACCAGTCAACTGCTAGCCCACACCAGCGCAGTTGGCGCCAGCACCAGCCCTGCGGCTCATAAAAACGCTGTGCATAAGTGCCCACAGGCCAAATCTCCGGATTGTATACCTCCGCCACATCCTTGCACTCAGCCGTAACTTTAAACGAGGAAAATCAACTATTAGTAGTGGCTATTTTCTGGCACGTAACCTCACGGCTAAGTTGAGCTTGCAAATAGTGAGATTGTGTCTGGACATCTATGTCAGGTGACAATTTGGAGGCGAAAACACTCACCAGTTTAATTGTCCCCGTTTTTTGTGACTCGCTGCTCCCGTGCCCACGATTGCAAGCCGCTTGCGCTGGTTCCTCGCCCCAGGTGTACCAGAGCGCGCAGTCGTTTTAACTGCTCCTGGCTGCCGCCTTCTCCTTTTTACGACAGCACTTAATTCAACAGTTCCCTCGCCGCTGTCAGCTAGCTCTTCGTCTTCTTCTCGCTCTCCAGAAGAAGCAGAAGTGCAACTGGCAGCCTGGGTCACCTGCTCTATCCTGGCGTCCATCTCAGAGCCGCAGCCTCCGTCACCGCAAGGGGCCTCCAGCGCCACTGATCCGTATCCAAGCCCTTCTGTCGTGTCACAACCGCGGCACACTCCCGGGTATACCCCTGGCGGTTCACGTGAGTTGTAATAGCATGGAGGTCTGCACACACATCCACCTGTACCTTTAGCGCGCTCCTCATGGCGTCGATGTCAGCTTTTAACTGCTCCATCTTCTTGAGCAGGCCGTACACATCCATGCTTGAGAATGTTATAGGAGGCAAATCGTCCAAAAAGTGGGATACAAATCACAGTACATTTTCTCCGCATCCACTGAGGACTTTTGAGCAGCTCTTTATGTTCTTAATGTTCTTTTGTGCTACCTTGTGAGAGATATATTACATTGAGTAGTAGGGCACAGTTTAAACAGTATTTTCTTAGAGGCCTCTAAGCCATGATGCAAACACATTTGACACAGAATGGATAAAGTTCTCTAGATTTCACAGCTAGGAAGTTTAGAAATTCATCCTCCACTATTATTGTACCATCCACGGTCTCGTAGACTTTTCAGTCTAGAAGGCGCAAATGCAGGCGCAGCTTCAGCACAGTGCTGCACCATCCGCCGTCTTGCCATAATGTGCCTAAAATGACGGTTTGCTTATTTTACGGTGTAAGTTGAGATAAGGCTTGTAGTTGGTAAATTTGTTTTTAAAGTTACTTCTGCTAACACTTCTTTTAACTACCCCATAACATTGTCTTAACCTTAATCCTCAACTTAACATACTCATGTTCCTAACCTTAACCAAACCCTAGCATTTCCCTAACCCATAACCTTAACCATAACCCCTTTCCTAACTTCTAACCTTCATCACTTTGAATGACCAATCACAGCAGACATTCTTGCATTAACTATGTACATCTTGGTTTCATCCATTTTAGCCGAGCTGGGCTGTTTCAGATATAATTTATTATTTTCATTTGACATCTCTGTCTTTGTGCTGTTTCTGAATGTTTCATGTAAAGCCTTGACCTTGTCCACTGCAGTTCAGCATCATAATCAAGCCTCTGTTCGAGTCCTTTAACGGCATGGTGCTGACCACGAGTCGGGCCGAGCTGTGCCAGACCACGCTGCAGTGGCTGGACCGACACTGCTCTCTCCCAGTACTCAGGCCCAGTATGTACACTTTTTACTTGGTCATGGTTGTAGCGATGTATTAGAGATAGCTCATTCTCCTCTGATTTGATGTAATCATTAAAAGCAACTCTAATATCTTAACAAAATAAAATGTGTAAATTATTGAAAAAACAAAAATATGGTCTATAAATACTGACCTCTCTTCTTTGTTGCAGTGGTGCTGAGTACACTTCGCCACCTGTGCACAAGCACCTCCATTCTGACTGAGCCCACTCTACTGCCCGATGAAGCTCTGAAGGCCGTATCACAGACAGAACCCTAGAATCTGTGTCCTACCATGCACCTCCTCCTCTGGACTCAGTATCCCAGTATGCACCACTTCCTCTGGATTCTGTATCCGAGCATGCCTCACCTCCTCCTGACTCAGTTTCCCAGCATGCACCTCCTCCTCTGGCTTCATATCTCAGCATGCCTCACCTTCCCTGGACTCAGTATCCCAGCAATCCCCGTTGTCCTCCAGTCTTCCTTCTGTGGTTTTAAGGGCTCCAGGCACGATGTTTCTGCTCAATAAGTGAAGCAAAATCAAAAATAGATTTTTATTTAATTAAAGACTACTACCTTCTTGCCTGAGGGAAGGATTTTCAGATTTCAGAGAAGAATGATTGCCTTGCAATATTCAAAAGACATTGTGCAAAAAAGGGAAGCTGTTTTATATCTCTCTCTTTGTATAGGATTATGTGGATTTTTATGGTTTACCAACAACCAAAGTGTTTTCTATTGGATTGTAAAGTTTGACATGATTCAAAAACATATGAGCTTTATTGTATAATGCATCCCTTATTTGCTCAGGGGAATGTTAGGCTAGCATCACAGGTCTGTCTCTCTCTCTTATATAATTTTTATATGTATGTGTGTGTGTATGTGTATATATATACAGTTACATATTGTTCAAAATAATAGCAGTGAATAACCAGAATAATCCAGGTTTTTAATTTTTTTTTTTTTATTTCTACATGGCAAACAAGTTACCAGTAGGTGCAGTAGATTCTCAGAAAACAAACAAGACCCAACATTGATGATATGCATGCTGTTAAGGCTTTGCAATTGGGCAACTAGTTGAAAGGGGTGTGTTAAAAAAAAAAAATAGCAGTGTCTGCCGTTGACTTTACAAACTCAAAATTAATTTGTAGAAACATTTTTATTTGTTGGATTTAGCAATCCTGTGAATCACTAAACTAATATTTAGTTGTATGACCACAGTTTTTTATAACTGCTTCACATCTGTGTGGCATGGAGTCAACCAACTTGTGGCACCTTTCAGCTGTTATTCCACTCCATGATTCTTTAACAACATTCCACAATTCATTTACATTTCTTAGTTTTGCTTCATAAACAGCATTTTTCACATCACCCCACAAGTTCTCGATTGGATTAAGGTCCGGGGATTGGGCTGGCCACTCCATAACATTTAATTGTTGGTTTGGAACCAAGGCTTTGCTTGTTTACTTGTGTGTTTGGGGGTCATTATCTTGTTGAAACACCCATTTCAAGGGCATGTCCTCTTCAGCATAAGGCAACATGACCTCTTCAAGTATTCTGACATATGCAAACTGATCCGTGATCCCTGGTATGCGATAAATAGACCCAACATCATAGTAGGAGAAACATGCCCATCTCACCATGCTTCACTGTCTTCACTGTGTACTGTGCCTTGAATTCAGAGTTTGGGGGTCCTCTCTGGGGCCCCTAGACCCAAAAAGAACAATTTTACTCATCAGTCCACAAAATGTTCCTCCGTTTCTCTTAAGGCCATTTGATGTGTTCTTTGGCAAATTCTAACCGCTTCTCCACATGCCTTTTTTTTAACAGAGGAACTTTGCGGGGGATTCTTGAAAATAGATTAGCTTCACACAGACATCTTCTAACTGTCACAGCACTTACAGGTAACTCCAGACTGTCTTTGATCATCCTGGAGCTGATCATTGGCTGAGCCTTTGCCATTCTGATTATTCTTTGATCCATTTTGATGGTTGTCTTTTGTTTTCTTCCACATTTCTCTGGTTTTGCTTTCCATTTTAAGGCATTGGAGATCATTTTAGCTGAACAGCCTGTAACGTTTTGTAACCCTTTATAGGTTTCCCCCTCTGGAAATCTACTTTCCAAATCAAAGTACGCCATTCTTAAGATTTTTCTCAAATGCTTGTTCAATAAGTGCTGGCTTCATCCTTAACTTGGGGCCACCTGATTCACACCTGTTTTTTGTTTTGTTTTTTTCACAAAATTGATGACCTCACTGATTGGATGCCACACTGCTATTTTTTTTAACACACCCCTTTCAACTAGTTGCCCAATGGTATAGCCTTTAGTGCGTGCATATCATGAATGCTGGACCTTGTGTGTTTTCTGAGAATCTACTGCACCTACTGGTAACTTGTTTGCCATGTAGCAATAAAAATATAATAAAAACCTGGATTATTCTGGTTAGTCACATTGTACTGCTATTATTTTGAACAATACTGTATGTATATGTATGTATATATAAATATACACACATTAACACAGGGCTGGGTACCGCCACATGTTTTGAAGTTAAATGGGGTCAATAGTAGGGTTGTTAAAAGTATAGAAAATTAAATACTATTACTAAAACTAGATTCTCATTTGAGCAGGTATCATACTAAAAGCCACATTCACATGACAGAAATGAACCTTTCATGAATGGGTTTAGAATAATCTTGAGCTGTATCAAAACAATAGACACAGACTAGTATATGCCCATGGACCACTATGGAACCTACCTGCACCACTGAGAAATGACAAAGATATAAGGCCACATAGAAATATAAAAGAAAGTAGTTTGAATTAATGCTGCTGCTGCTCTATTGTCTAAAGAGTATTTGGAATTATCATTGTGGTATCAGAGTCAGTATTGAGTCTATTCCTCAGTATTGAGATCAAATTTGAATTTTTATTATGGTGACAGCAGTACTAGTGGTCAGTAAGGACAAAATGGAACCATGAGTTTTAAATCCAAAATCGACACCAAATTCTCTACCAGTAATCATCTGATGTATTTTTCAGTACTACAGAGATATGGTCTAATGGTACCCAGCCCTTCTCTTTGGGGACATGTGACTCAGCAGCTTCAATCGCTCAGGGCTAAAGCAGGTGAGCAGATGGACTCCTCCGCAATGAACAAATCAATTATTATGATGCATACACACTTCCATTTTTACACTAATAAAATGAACAAGAGGCATTTAAGATCTGTTTAACTGTCCAGTGAAAAAGTATGTGAATAGAAGCATTGTCTTAGTTGTGATGTCATTTTTTATTTTTTTTATTTGGTTGGTTTGTTTGTATTTGGTTGGCAGTACAAATGTTTGTAATTAAATATATACTCAGCTCAGTGAGTATATATTTAAAGGAGCCATGTATAAGTTAGATTTTAAAGTCCATAAACATGAACAGGTCATGTCCCTAGATACTAGGTAAACATGTCAATCAAATATAGCTTTTAACAGTAACAATTGTAAATCTGATTTATTATCCAATCAGAAAGTAGACTGAGCCTCACGTGAGTCTGTCATTTGGGTTGCAAGTTTCAATGCTGAAATCAAGTTGGTTTAAACCTAAAAGGACTCTCTCTGATCTGAATCATCATTACCTAAACAGCAGCACCAGCAGCCAATCATTTATCAGTGCTAGTGCAATGCAGTAGGCTATATACTGTCCATATACCAGTACTCAGAATGAGAAAATCTTGTATATGTTCTATATCTGCAGGGTAAGGCACTGGCAACCCCAGTTCAGTTGTGATTGTAGTACCTTTTTAAAACTGGACAGACTACATACAGTTCCTTTTAATTGTAAATATCACTCAGCCTTATCAAAAGCAGCCTTAGTCCAGCACACAAAGTGTCCTTCCTCTCTGGGTTCTTGCACTATCCCGAGTTTACATGGGATTTCAGATGAAAGCTCCTGAATGTACAGCACAGACTTCCACACCTGTTTTGAATGTGACTTGGCTCTGAATTATTTTTAAACCGACAACAAAGATGTCAGGCATTTGTTTGAATG
Source organism: Periophthalmus magnuspinnatus (assembly GCF_009829125.3). NCBI lineage: Eukaryota > Metazoa > Chordata > Actinopteri > Gobiiformes > Gobiidae > Periophthalmus > Periophthalmus magnuspinnatus. Next base: position 9,113,887 of record NC_047134.1, on the reverse strand, counting down.
ATGCTTCTCTGATCCCATTCTGTACATATAGTTCTATTTTACCGATGTGTTTGGGAATTTGATCTCTGCCCATGTTCAGTCCATAAACAAACTTGTATATGTCATGAAAATTAAACATATTTTCTTAAACTTCATGTATTGTATTGCGTGTGTACTAAAAGGTCAAAGACCAGTATATACGGAGAGGTGGGTACTTGGTTACATATACTCAAGTACAAGTTTACTTAACTTGGATAACTTATATCAAATTGTTGGATTCAATGGACCTTAAATATAGCTTTTACTGGTAACAACTGTAATGTTGCGTTATTAATAATTACAAAAACATAGGACATGATGGCCAAGTTATTTAGCTTGATGTTTTGGTTCAAGATGATTATCCAATCAGAAAGCAGGAAGAACCTCACTTGGGTTGCCAGTTTCATTGCTAAAATCCAGTTGGTCTAAAGCTAAAAGGACTCTGATCTGAACGCTCACTATCTAAAACCCAGCACCTGCAGCCAATCATGGATCAGTGCTAGTGCAGCCTCTGCAGCTCAGTGAGTATATTCTGGAGGTTCTGAGCTTTCACATGAGGCGTGTCCATATGCTGAGAATGAGAAAAACTTGTATGTGTCCTCTATTTGCTGGTTTAATGCTTTGGACACACAAGTTCACTTGTGACTGTAGTAGGCCTACCTTTAAAAAGAAAAAAAAGTTGAAATGATGGGAATGTGTTTTAAGAGGGGGAAACGCCACCTAGAAAAGTGTACATATATTTGTTAAATGTACCCATCATTCTAAAACATTAAAACCTATAAATAAAGAGTAAAAAAAAAAAAAGTTCAGGGTGAGTTAAGGTAATGCTAAGTAAGTAGAATTGAACTGAAAAAGAATTTGCTGCAGGCATGACCACAAGACCTATAGACAGGACTGGCCCAGCCTATAAGCAGACGAAGCAGCTGCTTAGGGCCCTGAGGGCAGCAGATGGCCTCCAGTAGCCCATACATTTAAATTGAAAATAATGTATCAAGTTTTATTGGAAACAGGGCTCGTATGTTTACAGTAGCCTAAATATCCCTCTCAAAGGGTTACATTTGTTTTATATCTATAGTGGCAAAATGTCTGCTGCTGCCTACATTTGTTTTTGAGCCAGGCAGAGGTGAGGGAAACTATGTGTTTACACCGGTGCAAGGACCCTTTATAATGTAAAAGTAAGCCCACTGTCGCCAACTGAAACACATTCAAATCCACCAGAAACTTGTCTACAATTTCAAAAATCTTCACCTCCATTATATGTTTGTCTGCTGTTCTTGTGAGTCTAGTAGTTGTGACATTCTGGATGTTTTCAGACTGATGTTGGTCATATAAATACAAATGCAGTTGGTCAAGGTGAATAGAGCATAGTCACAATGCTGTCAAATGTGCAGGATCCATCTGCTGCTGGGGGCCCCAGAGACAAATTCAGCTTAGGGCCCCTTGGAAAGCTAGGGCCAGCCCTGCCTATAGACCTAATTAGGCCCGAGCCTGGGACTCCGTCCCGGCGAGGGACTCATTAAAACTGCGTCTGAAACCCGGAAAATGGCAAAAATCAAGTAGTAAACACGCCCCGACATGGCAGTGAGTGGTGTCAAAAATTAGAACTCGATGATCTCTAATTGTCACGAATGACCCAGAGAAAAAATAATGAAAGACTCAAACTTTGATTTTCATGGGGCCAATGGGAGCCCGACTCGGAAAAAAGTCGACGTAAAAATCCAAAACTCACATAAAAAAATAGTACATGTCGGGACATGACAAAAATGATATTATGGCCCCACCCTAAAATGTACAGGAAGTCGGCCATATTGGATCAAACCCGTGAACGAGAAAAGTGCACACCCTCGCATTCAGGACATTTTCTCGCACAGTTTTCATCAGAAACACGTCAAATTTGGCCAAATCCCACTAAACCCATGTGTGATTAAAGATTAACAATTACATTTTGAATATGACTTTGGGTGTGGTCAGGGTGAATTTTCAACAAAATCGCAAATTTTGGAATATTTCAAAAAAATATTTCTCTTTCACACATTTTTTGTTGGGAAAACGCTAATACAGCGTTTATGCACATTTGTGAGCTGAACGCAATGATATGCAAATCAAGGCACTCTCTCACAAAATCGCTCTCTAGCGCCTTCTTTAAATTTCATTTTCAAAAATTTGTAGAAGACAAACGCTTTGACATGGACGTGTGAAAAAATTCACAGGGGCCTCATTTGTGATTGGGCACAATGTGAGAAAGTCACATGACTGTAGCTGTTATGGTTTAGGAGAAAAATAATGGGTGGAAAATGCGTTTCCATTATTATTATTATTCTTTATTATTTTGCTCGCGACTTTGAATCCACTTTTGACTCCCTGAACGTTAACGAAAAGTCAATTTTATTGGACCAAAAATTCAAGGTTGGTGAAAAATTAATTATTTTGATGTTCAAAAAAATTAATGTTTCAAAATGACTCAATAGCGCCACCTCAAAATTTGAAATACATTACGGCAATGAGAGACCTTTTTCATCGTAGACAAATGAAATTTCGTATAAACATAGAACATACCAAGACAAGTAAAAAATTACATAATGACCCCACCCTAAACCCTACAGGAAGTCGGCCATTGTGGGCGGAACCTCATTTTTTCAAAATTTTGGATTTGGAAATTTGGATTTTTTGCGCCTTGGATTTTCATTCAAAAAACTTGCAAATTGGTCAAAATGAACTAGACCCATGTGGGATTATAGCAAACTGTCTTGGATTTTTGTACATCATAAAATGTGGGTGTGGCCAGCCTTCAAAGAAAAAAGCAATATTTTGAAGTGTTAAAGTGTGCGTAACTCACACATGCAGTATCCTATTTCCCGTCATTAATATACATTTTGTTTAAAATCTTCATCGGCACCAAATGATATACAATTTGCATATGTCAAAAAAATTTTTGCTCCACAGCGCCCCCTTGAACTTTTGAATTGGACCAAAAAAATTATTTTGACATAAACATTTGAAACTCAGCATGGACATTTGGCTTGGCAAACTGAACAAAAAAGCCAATGACAACATACCTCTATCGGCAACTATGTTACCGTGGTAACATAATAAATGTGTCATTGAAATGAATGGGGTTCAGAGTACTGGACTTTGTTGTAGACTAATTAGATGCTCTACACTCATCAAATTATGGCCTGAAATTCCAAATTGGAAAAAATTTTGAATTCTCATGTGCAAAAAAATGTATGTATCAAAAAGACTCAATAGCGCCACCTCAAAATTTGAAATACATTGCGGCAATGAGAGACCTTTTTCATCGTAGACAAATGAAATTTGGTACAAACATAGAACATGTCAAGACAAGTAAAAAAAATATATTATGACCCCACCCTAAACCCTACAGGAAGTCGGCCATTGTGGGTGGAAACCCATTTTTTCCAAATTTTAACTCTAACATTTGGATTTTTCATGCCATGGATTTTCATTCAAGAAACTTGCAAAATGGTCACAACTTACTAGACCCATGTGGGATTATAGGAAACTCTTTTGAAATTTTCTGAGTTATAAAATGTGGGTGTGGCCAGCCTGCAAAGAAAAAAGATGTTTTTTGAAGTATTAAATGTCCCGTAGCTCAAACATGCAGTTTCCTATTTTCCGGCATTAATATACATTTTGTTCAAAATCTTGATCTGAGTGCATGGATATGCAATTTTACACATATCAAAGACTACATTGCTCCACAGCGCCCCCTTGAAATTTTTAAATGGCACTTAAAAAAATTACTTTGTCACAAACATTTGAAATTTGGCATGGACATCCCTATTCCTATACTGAACAAAAAAGTCTATAACACCATACCTCTATTTTTACAGGTGTTGCCATGGCATCGTCTGACATTTGTCATTGAAATACATGGGTTTTGGTCAACAAGGATGAAAAATAATTACTTTGTCATAGACCATTGAAATTTGGTACACATATTCCTCTCATCATACTGAACAAAAAAGCCAATGAAGACATACCTCTATTTCCAACCGTACAGGCGTGACAATGTCATAAATGCTCTCATTGGAATGAATGGAGTAGTATTACTCAGTCGCTGATTTTGGGGGGAGGAGCGATGTAAGCGTTAACGAAAGGCAGGATCTTCAAGGGGTGGCGAGGGCCTTTATCACTGCTTGCAGTTTTAATTTTATTTAAAATCTGTTTCTGAAACTTTATAAACCTCAAAGTTATTTAAACATTTTGCATTTAAGTTCTTGCATTTTAATCAGCCTTTTTGGATGTAAAAAACTGTGTTATGGATATTAGTTGGCACATAACTAGCCCATACATGTGATAGCTGAATGCAGTAGTGCAGTGGCTCGTGAAGTTGACATTTGTAACATACACAAGCCAATTTCTTATGGAAAAGAGCATTTTAAGGCCCAGTTCTTTCTTCTTGTAGCTCAAATGCACCGTTAAGTGTCTCGCCTGGCATGGCTCCTCCTGCGGCACATTCAGGGTTTGTCTGAATACAAGTAAAAACTCTTTGAGGTTCTCCAAGATGCCATGCTGGTTCTTTGTGCTGCTCCTTACGATGGGAGGTAGGAGGAGGTCTACGCACTGGGAGACGGTGCACCGTGACTCCATCATGGCTCTACTGTTTGTGCATCTCATTCCCCCCATTAGCTCCCAGGTCTCTGTGCAGTACTTCTGGGGAGGTTTGTCGCCAAAAACATGCTTCACATACAAGAGGTAAGAATCATGTGAGTACAAGGAGGAAAAAAGGGTAATATCACTTGTTTGGGATGTAAAATTGGAATATCAACACAACTGGCTATAACAGTGGTTCCTAAAGTGGGGTTTGAGGCATTGTACATTACTAAAATACAGTTAAGATCAAAATGTTTAATACTTTATTAAAAAAAAAACATTTTTTTTTTTTTAATGACCATACTTAGCAACCATGTTAAACACTAGACCAAAACTCCTCTAATGTGCACAGAAATTATTATCTGACAAATAAAAATATAAGAAAACAACTTTATTTTGTTGAATTGATGCTGATGTTGTGACGCTATTTTCTTATCTAGGTTATAATGTTGTTTCCTCATCACACACACATACCCAGCCTTTTATGTTTTATTTCATTCACACATTTAACACAAAAACCCTGCATATTTAGGCTGAGTTATTCTCTCAAATGGAAAACACTCTGTTCCACCTTGCGATGTCATCATGTGGTAATACAGGAAGTGCCCCTCTGTGTTTTTAAACTCCGTTTATCTTCACTAGAACCATTCAGCAAAAGGTAGCTGTCAGCTTGAAAACTACTGCTTCATGACATCACAAGGTGAAACAGAGCATTTTGAGCTAAGAGATGCTTTAAAGCTTTGACATGTAAACAGACAAATAAAAAAGGGTTACTCAAACACGTTTGAATGAACCCATTTCTTTTTTCTGGCTAAGATCTGTACCTCACTATCTTCAAAGGAGTGGTTAGTGGATTTGAGATTAAGATGTGATGATGAAGATGGCGGACTGGGGTCCAAAGGAGCTCTCTCGTTGGAGAAAAGAAACCGGTTTGAGAAGAGAGTGAAAGAAGCAATTCCTTGAACAGGAATGGGGGACTTAGACATCATCTTTCCCCCATCTATGACTTCATCCTCAGACCCATAGCAAACAAAGAAAAGACATCATCTTTCCCCCATCTATGACTTCATCCTCAGACCCATAGCAAACAAAGAAAACAAAGAGAACAATAGAGCTAGCCAGGATGCCAATAGGTGTGGAAGCACCCATTGAGAGCTGAATGAATATGGTAAGTAGGTCTCAGGCAGAGTGCACACTTAGTGTAGCCCAATAGACCTAGCCTACAAACAGAAACTGTAAACAATAGCTGTTTCCAGTCTCAATGTAGTTAGCTTCTCCCCTCCCTTCAGATAGATATAAGTCAGTGTCCACCAGCAATCTGACCAGAACTGAAGAATACTTGGATAAGCAGCAAAATGCCTTCACTCTTACAATTTTTTGTCCACTTGACAGATTAAACTTGTAGCTTTTAATATGGATCAGACCTGGACGACTGAGGGATTACAAAGAAATCTGTACTAGACACCTCAGATCAGGAGCTATCTGAGGCAGAATGTGACGTGTCCACGACTCAGCGATGGACTCAGTTTCAGAGGAAATGTGTTTGGATGGACTGGATGCTGTTCTTTATCTGTAGGTGTGGTTTTATTCTTCTATAAACGTAATTGCAGGTAAAATATTAGATGCTTAAAAATTAGTATCGGTGTACACCATGGGCATTAGGGAGTCACACCTTTGGTTAGGCCTTTGGATCAGACTTTACATTATTTGTCTCTTTACTGTATGTAATGGCACAGTTTCTGATTACTGTAGTTGCAGGCGTGTAGGCCCAGAGCAAAACATGATCTTTTATAGCAACAATATTATTGTTGTAGCAATATTGCAAAGTTTTCATCTGAGGGATGGCATTGAAAGTGGGAAAGTTTTGGTGAAATCTCTCGAATGAAATGTATTAAAAATGTTAGTATCTCTAAGTTAGAATAAGTGATTATGTTGAAGTTGGTGCCTGTCTTTGTAATCCCTCAGTTGTCCTGGTCTGATCCATAGTAAAAGCCAAAAGTTCACCTACATAAAAAGTTGTAGGAGTGAAGACGTTTTGCTGCTCATTCAAGCTGCGTCTTCAGTTCTGGTCAGATTGCTGGTGGACACTGAATCATTTCTATCTGATGGGAGGCACGAACTACACTGAAACTGGAAACGGCTATTATTTACAGTTTCTTTTTTTTTGTAATTCTTCAGACTGTGGCATACAGTCACGGAGCAAACCATTAAACCCAATACATAATCTATCCACAGTGTCTTTTTTTTCCACAAAAATTACACACAGATAGAACTTTATACAAAGGGAGAGAGAGAACAGTAACAGTGCACTTTAACTTGACCTGTATAGTAAATAAAAAAGTAAAATTAAGTACAAAGGAAGACATGAGAGTAAGGGGTCATCTCTTTTACAGCAGTATGAGCTAGTTGGGCCGGATCTCCACAAAGTCTGGCCATAAAGGCTTAATATATTTAACCCAGTTAGACCATAATTTAATGAAAACAGGTTTCTTGAGACGGATCGAGAAGGTGATCGCTTCCATTACATATATATCATTCACAATGTTTATCCACTCTGAGCTTGTGGGGGGCCCAGGAAGAAGCCAACGTCTTGTTATTGCCTTTTTAGCAGCTGATATCAAAATTCGGAATAAGTATTTGTTAGCTGAAGCTGATTATCAAAATGACCAAAAAAAAGAGTCAAAAATTGTAATGTTACATTTACCTTAAGTATACTTACTACTGCCCTGTGGAACTCGATCCAAAATGGTTGTTTCTTTGGGCAGTCCCAGAATATATGCCAATGATCAGCTTTCTGGGCCCCACACTGTCTCCAACATCCAGCATTCTCAGCTCCAAAATGTATTTTTTGCTTTGGCGTAATAAAAAAGCGTATTAAACATTTCCAATTAAACGCACACCAAATATGAGAATTAGTACACCTCAATTGAGATTCACAAACATTCAGCCAATCATAATTTGATATTATCAGTCCTCCTTCAGTCTCCCATTTTTCTTTGATATATTCTGTTGATGTGATTTTTTTTTTTTTTGCCAAAAATCCTTTATAAAACTTAGCAATGGCCCCTTTGATTGTATTGTTCTTATAAGCTTTCAAGACTTAGACCGCTGCCCCCGCGACCCGGCCCCGGATAAGCGGAAGAAGATGGATGGATGGATGGATCATTAGGGTCTGTTTTGACCCAAATGTTATGTTCAAAATAATTCCGCAATTGCAGATATCTGAAAAAGCCATAATTTTAAAGCTGATATTCAGTCTGTAAACTATCAAAATCCTTAAGTTTACCATTATCTGTAAGTGAATAAAAAGTTGTCACTCCTTTTAGAGTCCTGCGTCTAAAAGTATGGTCCATTAGATTAGGCCTAAATCCAGAATCAAAAGCACACCACTGTATGAATTTTATTTTATCATCTAACAGATATTCTTTTACTTTCATCCAAATTTTTAACTGAGTTTTAATGAATGGATTCCTAATATCCTTGATATAACCATCCAAGCTTTTATGGGCCAAGACTGCATGTATTGGAGGGTCTTTAACTAAAAGTTCTAAATCTTTCTATATCTATATCTATATCTATCTATATCTTTCTAGCTTGAAATTTTGGGGAGCAGATATTAATAAGAGGGTTGAGTTATGCAGCATAAAAATGTCCTTTAGAATATCTGCGCTGTCTACCCCCAGAACACCTGTGCCCACGTCACCTGTGCCAACTACTCCTACAACCCCTGTGCAAAGTACATCTGCGCTGTCTACCCCCAGAACACCTGTTCCAACTACATCTGTGCCTACCACGCCTGTGCCTTCAGCCTCTGGTATGTTAAGTAGTATTGTATTATGGACGCTATATTTGACAAATAATGTAATTAACTGTAATGCCTCTGTTTCAGGGCCTGGACTTTGGGATCTATTGGATCAACAGGTCCAGGTCATTTTGATGAAATTGTCTTTGTTCTGACCTCTCCAAATTAAAATGATCACCATTATTGAACCCTTAGTAGTAAATGCACAAGTTTGGGGTCTTTGTAAAGGTAACACCCTATAGTTTTATCAACAGGTGTCAGAATCACTGTAAGTATGTCTGCTGAGCATTTATACATTTTGGAACACACATTAAAAAAAAATTCTCATCCTCGCCAAATGTTTTGTGTTAAAATGAACGTGTAGGATGCTGCAGTAGGTCGCTGGGGGCAAAAATAGACTATATCTCAACTGACAAGATTGTTGACCACTTACATTTCAAATTTGAGGTCAATACCTATAAAAATGAGAGTTTTACACTAATTTTATCATTAGTAAGTCCAGGCCTCTCCAAACCCATCCAAATGAGGACATTTGGAGAATGTTTGGAAAAACTGCTATAACTTTTGAATGTTTCAACCCACAGACATCAATGAGGGCTCTACTGAAAGCTCACACCGGGAGGAATCTGTATCTGCACCCAGCTGCTATTACTGTACATTTATATATCATATCAAAACACAATATAAAATGTATATTTGTTTATAAAATATAGTCAAAACAAGTGGTATGGGTCAAAACAAATATATATTTACAAACCACACACTGCAAACAGAAAACAAACACACACACTTCAAAATGTAAACAAACACACACTGGAAACTAAAAACACACTGTACATGATTGTGAAGTGCGACAGTGGCTCAGTGGTTGGAGCTTTGGTCCCCCAACCCGAAGGTTGGAGCATCACTCTCGGACCAACTTCTGTCATTGTGTCCTTGGGCAAGACACTTCGCCCAAGTGGTGTGTGCATGATGGTTGGTGGTGGTCGGGGGTCGCAGATTCGCATTAGCTAATGCTAATGATTACACATTAGCATTGGCTAATGTGTAATCATTAGCGCACAATTAAGTCAATAGCAGAGTAAACCATGCTTACCGATCAGAAACAGCATCCAGTCCATCAACCTTACCTTTTTACCTTGGCCTACAGATAAACACCGGCTATTGTTTTATTGCTTTTACACTAATTGTCTTCTGTTTTTAATGTTAATTGTCTTCTGTTTTTAATGTCTTTTTTTGCACTGTAGCACTTTGAGATTTGTTGTTCAAATGTAAAGTGCGTTGTAAATAAAATGTATTATTATTATTTATTATTATCAAAACATAATGTCCTCTACTCCTGAGTCCACCATGAGACCTTCACTCGGTTCCACGAACCGCTCCGGGTCCAAGATGCCTCTAGTTTAACTTGTACAAACATCCGCAGTGTCCCCGGTCACGCACTTCCTTTGTTTTGTCCGTTTCCTCATGTTTAAAACGCAAAACTGCTGCGTAAAATTACGCAATTACGCGCGGATCTTTGTATCCAGTCTCCTCCTTTTACGCACGCAGCATAGTCCGTATGTTTACGGGTAAACCATTGCATGTCATGCATCGTGGTGTTCCGCTGTTCATTGGCTTTAAGGGGAAAACATCACTAAACGTGTGTAATGTAACAGCTTGATTCTACAAGGGGGAGAGTGGGACGTACTCTTTCAGTCATCTGTAGCACTCATTTACTGTCCCAGTAACCCACAGCCCCCACCTTATTGGCCAACTTTGGTGTCAATCACAAGCTAACAAGTTTGTTTTGCACTGAGGAACAAAGTTGGCGCTGTCAGAAGTTTATTATGCTTGAAATCCACAAAAGAAATGCAAAAAAGTGACTGAGCACTTTCCTGCTGAGACCCGTTTATTTTGTGTAATTGTAACTTTTGGTATTTTGTTTTGTTAGCTGTGTTTAATTTAAACATTGAGATCTACTCTGTTTAGAGCCTCTTTTTGTTAGTTTTTACCTTAACATTCCTTTTAAATAAATTATAACTTAAGTTTACAATTTTCCATCTTGTTTTGTTACTTCCCCTTTTCCCTAGCCGAGCTGGGTCGTAACAGTGCCAAACATCTCTCTGATCATGCCAGAAACCCTGGTGTCACAATCTTCTCCAAAGACACCAGGCAAAGTTATTTGGTCTATGTCATGGGTTGAACCCCCTCAACTCCAGTACCCAGTTGTGAATCGTTCTGTGGCCACTATCAGGTCAGCTCTTAATCCCAGGCATGAACCTATTTTTGGTCCAGTTCATATTCGGCCTGGCTCTAAATTTGCTCCAAAGAGCAACTCATTGCTGCTAATGTCACCCACAAACCAGTTGCAAATTGCCGTTGATTTACTGCTCTGTGGTATACAGTCCTTGCATCTATTTGCCTGGCTCCTTCAAGTTAAATGTCTCTCAGGCAGCTCCTGGAAGCTTTTGTGCGCCCTGTTATGCTATTCCCGATGTATTGGGCACTGTCCCCTTAGAAAGCTATGGCTGTGTCTCCATTCGCCCACCTGGCCTTAGAATCACCATTGGAAGGGCGGTTCGAAGGGCAGTGACGTGATTTCTGGCGCGACAAGGGCTGTCCCATTTCAACACACCCTACTGAATGCACCCGACAAACCTGCCCTTCCCTTTGCACCGTTTCCATGGAGATCGGACGTAACTGAAGCCTGCATCCGTGCACACTTCACGCACTTCTATATCCCGTCATGCACCGCGGCTACGCAAAAAAGAGAAGAAAATGGAGTCCGTTGCGCAATATACGTTCAAATGTTCGTACTGGTTTACCTCATCTACAACAGAGCGACATGAAACTGTTAAATCTGAATAAAGATCTGTAGTGTGTTTGATGATTAAAAAGGAGTTACATGGAATAAAGGAATGTGCAGAATAATGTAAGAATCTTCGTTTCTATTGTAAGCGTCAAAGACAAAGAGACTGAAACGTAAAGTCAGAAGAGTTTAATGAGTTGCACACAGGTAATGTGAACAATGAAGCAACGGACTCTGAGGAAAGAATAGAAGAGAGTCCCGAGACGTGCACAAAATCTTCATGTGTTCCGGTACATTCCATAGGTCTGCACCCCCTCGTGGGCACGTGTCATTTACCTTAGTGTTAGTAAATCAAGACACTAGCTTGATGTAGCGCTGCACTGCTAGAAAATACCTTATAATAATCAGATGGAAAGAACTGGCACGGCATAGAAGGGAAACAGCGCCCTCTACTGTTATTAAAGTGGTGTAGCCACTGGCCAAAATACCGAACCATTAAACTGCAATATCCCACTATATGTACAACTAATCAGTGTTCTCTGGTTTATAGACTATGAATGTCAAAATGATATTGTTACCTCTGTCTCTGTTATTACGTTTTCACAAGGTATATTGTGTTTAAGTTATGAAGTAGCCTCGAACGTTATATTTGCCTATTGATATTCAATCTAAACAGAAAGAAACGGCTGTGACGACGACATCTTGACTTTTTTCTATTAAATAATAAATCATTAAAAATAACGTACGTAATGTACGTATTGTACGCTCAAAGACAGCGGTGGAAGTGCGGTCCGTGGTGTAGGCCTGTCCCACTTCAGCAAGATGGCGGCTACACTGAGGAGGGTAGATTCTCGTCCGGAACCTTGAAACTACACTTTTGAAGAGTACTTCGTAAGGACCCTTGAAGGGTGCATTTGGCGAATTGAGACACAGCCGATGTGTGTATTTCTGTTCCTGTTTTGTCTCCCTGTGTGCTCTTCCCCCTCCCTCACCTGTCTGTACCTGGAGCTGGGCGGAGCTATCGGCTCCTCCCGCGCGCACCTGCTGTCCATCTGGCTAATCACCACACCTGCCGTGGATAAGAGGAGCTGGGAGAAGACACTCAGTGCAAGATCGTCGTCGTCCATTCCTGTGTTCCTGTCTGCCTACGTTGCTTCACCCTGTTCCGTACTGGATTATCTGCGTTTGGTGCTGGATCCTATGTGTGCCTTCAGCCCTGCTCCGACCCTAGTGTTGGAGAAACTGAAGCCCCGTGAACCACTGAATCATTATGAAACACCTTCTTTGAAATGGCACACTGTTTCGAAGCAGAGTGATGTTAGAACAGCGACATCTGCTGGATATTTATATGTATTGCATTAGGGGGTTTACATTCACTAGACAGGCCTTTTGATCTTATTAAAGATATTTAACTTTGTAAATCTATAAGTTCTGTTCACTTGACATAATAATAATAAATGATGAATTGGTGAGTGAGTAGAGTAGATTGACAATGTGTGAAATTAACTTTAAGCAAAGTGCAATGAAAAACTGCCATTCTACTGGGGGGATTATTGGGTAAGAATATTGTGAATGAAGTCTGCCTAAGTGCTTATGCAACTTGTAGTCAAAGGGAAAGGAAACATATTGTTTTTGTAAGTGAAAGTGAATAAGGGCTAATGCTTTAGATTTTTATTCAGAAAAAGAATCATATCAACAGTTTTTGGCTTTAGCCTACTCCTCTTCTGTCGCACTACCTCTCCAGCTTTGGAGAAGACCCGCTCACATGGTACAGAAGTGGCTGGGATGTGGAGATAGTCTATCGCCATTCTATGGAGATGGGGATAAATGTCTTTTCTGCTTTCCCAGTATTTGAGCGGGTCTTCTCCTCTTGGCAGATAGGCCTCTGAGAGGTAGCGCTGAACCTCCACTGTGGCATCAGCCGTGGTGCTGTTTGTACCTTGGGTTGCACCTAAAGGTAAAAATACAAGTTAATGAGGATACAGCTTAAGTTTACATATATTTTTAAAGCTAATAAAGTGAAATACAAACCAACTCGACAGTCTAGAAAGTCCCACAGACTGTCACCTTCCTCTGCTTCTGCAAGTCCTGCTGCTTCTGGTAATGGTCCCTAGAATTTATGAATGAAATGTTATAAACTATGCTGTTAGTCAGACATGATTATAAACAAACAAAATAAAGATGTTACTGGTGTAGCTCTTACTGCCCCAATAATTTTGGAGCACTCAGCTGTGAGCCTCTTCACTGCTTCTTGTGCATGTGTCTGGTTCCCAAAAGCCATTGTTTTAAATCTTGGGTCCAGCAAGGTGGTCATTGCCAGAATGCTCACATTTTCTCCATTGCACTTGACGCTGAAGGCTTGTTGCAGGTTCTGACAGAGCATAACTGCTGCTGGTTGCACTAATGTGACTGCTCGCTGGGCCAGTTTGTGTTGAATCCCTCTTGTTAAGGGAATAATTTTTGATGCTGACACAGTTTTCTCTGCAGACAGTTCATTTGATGCCAGATTAATTGGGCCGAGTATACCGAGGCTCTCTTGAATGATCTCATAATCCATGGTTGAGAGAGGGGGGGTCTCAGACGAGAGGGACGCCAGTGCTGCTGCAACAGGTTCACACTGGTCAAACAATCTTTCCAGCATTAAAAAGGTGGAATTCCATCGGGTGTCGACCTCTTGCAGGAGTTTGTGCTGTGGCTTATTTAGTTGTTGTTGGATTTCTGTTAGTCTCTCCTTGGCTTTGACACTGGTTTTGAAAAATGTTACAATTTTTCTGGCTTTTGTTCTTATTTCTGCCAGTGGTGGTGTTTGGTCCAGGGCCTTTTTTACAACTAAGTTTAAAATGTGTGCGTCGCAAGGTATATTTGCAACACCAAGGAGTTTGGCAGAGAGGAGCATGTTTGATGCACTGTCAGTTATAAGACATTTTACTTTTTGTCTCAAACCCCATTTTTCCAACTGCACCACCATAGCATCTTTAATGTTTTCAGCTGTGTGTGATACACCAAAATGCCCTACACCAAGGAGTACACTTTCTAATTTCATGTCATTTACAAAGTGGCAGGTTACTCCGAGATATCCATCCATATTCATGGAGGTCCACATGTCTGCTGTGAGGCTGACTGTCTCAACATTCTCAAGATGTTTATTTGTTTGCTCCTGCACTTCTGCATATTTAGCCTCCAGCATAGATTTGACCGCCTGGCGTGTTGGTAGAACATAATCTGGATTCAGCTTCTGAACAAATTTTCTGAACCCTGGACTTTCCACAATTTTAAATGCTTGTAGGTCCATGACGATCATGTCCAGAAGTGCCTCATCCAGCTCAGATTGGCGGCCTTAAAATAATGAATTGATAAAACGTGAATGAATAAATAGATAAATAAATGAATGAATAAATAAATAAATGAATTCACAAATAAATGAATGAAAAAAAAAAATAAACTTAGAGTTATGAGTGAGTGTTTAACCAATTCTTTCCATAGCCTTGCCTACATGGGCTACATACCTTGCTGACTTGCTGCACCAGAAGCACATGCAGCAGCCACTGCTTCTGGATTTGTTTCCGGATGCTTCCTGCGTAAATGGCGAACCATTGAGGACGTATTGCAGGAATATGCCAGCTCTTGACCACATTTTAAGCACTTTACTTGTGTGGGGGTTTTCAAGTCAAAGTGCTCCCATACATAAGAGCGAACTCTTTTTGCTGGCTGTCCTCGACCCTCCGTAGCCCTTCCTGTCTTACCTGTTCTAAACTTTCACACAAACTATCACTCTCACACTCAAACTTTCACACAATACTCACAGTTAAGCAGGCCTGCAATAACTGAAACCCTGAACACTTACTCTCATTTACCTTTCTATAACACTGTCACTTACCTATTTGATTGGCTACTACTAGCCTACCACTGTCACTTAACTGAAACTGCCAATATAAAATGACTTTGTAAATCAATGTATACAGCCTGGACTTGGCCTGTCTCTTGTGGGCTAAAGCCTAGACTGTAGACAAGGTACAAAGCCTATTACATATATTATTATTATTACACTTTTCTTACCTTTTTTACCTTACCTGATAGCTTACCTTTTTATTACCTTACCTCTTGTCTATATCTTACCTGTTATTACCTGAAATTTTATCTCAACAAACCTTCCCTTTCTCAAACAACAATAAGCAGTGGCGTCAGCAATTCTCCTCAAGACCCACAATATGAAAAGAATTCTGAACTCTTTTATAGCTATGACATAATTACAAGCCAATCCCCTTCAAACTTCCCGCAAAGCAGCGCACAATCAGAGCTCGTAACGTAGTGTTGACGTAATGAAGCCCCGCATGTCATGGACACGTGATTTTTAGCCACGTGAATCCGACGTCGAATCAGGGCTTCGCAACCCTTCGGGTTCATGAGCCCGACACTGCTCCGAGATCACAGACTCGAGTGTAACATCTCTATCCGACCCTGCTCCGACCCTGCTCCGACCCTGCTCCGACCCTGCTCCGACCCTGCTCCGACCCTGCTCCGACCCTGCTCCTCAGCCCTGGTACTGTCTTGGTTTTTCCCTGCACTCCACGTTCCTGGATCCTGGCCCGCACCTGGCTTTCTGCTCACCATCAGATCAACCCTCAGTTTTGTATCTTGTGTCAATCTGTACAATAAATACTGTAAATATTCCCCGAGTCTGCACTCTTTGGTCCGCTACACCCACCGTTACGACATTTCCCCAAGTCGGTGTAGGAAAATGACTAAGGTAAGGTTCATTTTAAATGTTTATTTTAAGTATGATTTTTGGGTACTTTTTTTTTCATGTGTGATTTTTAAATAATTTAAATTGAGTTAATTAAAAATAAATGATTTATTATAATCAAAAGGGGGGGAATTGTTATGGCTTTCTTTACTTGTATTGTTATTGATCTTTTTGACCTAACCTTCATAATACCATCTGTTATGCATGGGTGTATCTGTTAACAAGAGTGTAATTTTATCTGTTTTATCTGTTTTGTTTTAATTTGTTTATGACGTTCCTGGTTTAGGCATTAGGTTTTCACAGTTTTTATCATTATTATTCAGATAATCCAGCCCAGCAACCATCTCAACCAATCAGTAACCACCCCTTCTCACTCCTCAACCAATCACAATTCAGCAGCCACCAGCGGAACTTTTTAGTAGTAGTCAGTGTTGTGTTCGGGACAGTCGCACCAGCTCTCCTTCCCAACTTTAAATGTTTTTCCTTTACTTCATCTACAATTGTTCATGTGTCCTTGAGAACGTAAGTTAATCTCAGTATTATAAGTATTTGTAGTGCATATGCCGTCAATCCAGCCTTAATTAGGTCTGTTTCGTTAGTCCGCGTTGCTGTTACGCAACTTGCGCCAGTGATGCATTCATGGACCGGCAGACCTTTGTATTTTCACTGCTCTCTGCTGCCGTCTGTGGTGCATTCAAGGACAGTTGGAATTTTGTACTTCAGGCGAGAAAGTGCCATTCTCTGACTCTTAGTTCATTATTGCTTTGTATTATATCTATAGCTTTCTTTCTAATGTGTTCTGTATTCTATATTGTGTATTTACATGTTTGTTATGTTTATTAATACCACATATCTGATATTTAATTGGTTGTATCATTCATCACATTCATAGCATTTATTTTCTGCCTTTTAGAAACCATGAACAGACATGAGCAACCATGGACAACTATGAGCATGAATCATGAATATGAGCATAAACCATAAACACAACTTCAATAAAGAGTGGTAGAGTGTGGATTGGCGTCTGGTCACTTTGTTCTTGCCGAACAACCTGGGGAGATTGTGGATACTAAACTAGTCCTAAATACAGTCCTTTCCTGAGGGCACAAGTTTGGGTTTCTTCCCAGCACCTCATTTACAGTATCTCTTGTTTGTGCCTCCAGTTACTTTGACTAGACTAAACGGGTATGATTGTTCTGATGCTATAAATGCACTGGATGTAGTTTCATTTGTCAGCTGAGGGTGAGACGACACTATTAGGGACAACAGCTCTTTGTGCACAATTGAGTCAATAAATCAGACTTTTTGAATCAAGACAACCTCTGATTTTATATTAAGGTTTATACTATTAAAACTTCCACAATAGTGTCAACTAATGACCACAAGACCCATAGGCCTATATTTTATTAAAAATCTGTTTCTGAACATTTATAAACCTCAAAGTTATTAAAACATTTTACTAAATCTTGCATTTTAAACTGCCTTTTTGGACTTAAAACAGCCATGTAATGGATATTAGTTAGCACATAGCTGGCCTCCACCTGTGATGTCTTTGATCCCTCACTGTGGAGTGCAACAGTGATAGCGTGCTCAGGTTCTGGAAGAATATTTTCCACTCTTTTTTCCCATTGAGTTTTTTTTGAAAAATTCACATAAAGAGTTCAAAGTTAAATATACTTTAATGTTTCAAAACAAGAAATAGTACACAAAATCTGGTATTTTCAAACTATAGACACAAAAATTAGACAACGTAAAATGGTGCAAGAAACACGAATGTTGAAACCATTTCATATTGTCTGCATAAAACTTATCACCTGCCGACTCACTCACAATTGGAGTAACCACAGCTTTGACTGAAGTAAGACTGCTGTTACTTCAATAAAAAATTTACTCAGGAGAAAAAGTATGCTGCTAAAAAGTACTCTTAAAAGAACAAGTTCTTAAAAAAAAAAAATCTTCAACTAAATGTAAATACATGTGATAGTCAGCTGAATGCAGTGGTGTTGCAGTGGCCCATGTAGTTGATATTTGTCAAATACACAAGCCACTTTCTGATGGAAAAGAGCATTTTAAGGCCCAGTTCTTTCTTCTTGTACCTCAAACGCACCATGAAGTGTCTCCTCTGGCATGGCTCCTCCTGCGGTGCATTCAGGGTCTGTCTGAATACATGTGAAAACTCTTTGAGGTTCTCCAGGATACTATGCTGGTTCTTTGTGCTGCTCCTCACAATGGCAGGAAGGAGGTGGTCTACACACTGGGAGACGGTGCACCACGACTCCACCATGGCTCTGCTGCTTGTGGATAGACTCATTCCCCCCATGAGCTCCCAGGTCTCTGTGCAGTACCTCTGTGGAGGTTTGTCGCCAAAAACATACTTTACCTACAGGAGGTAAGAATCACATGAGTACAAAAAATGTTACTTCCTGTTTGGAAATCACACTGGGGAATTCGAAAACTGTTACTTAAACACTAAGCCAAAACTCCTAATGTACACAGAAATGCACACTGTGTTGCATCTTGTGATGTCATTGTCTGGTAATGCCCCTCTGTGTTTTGCACAAACAACACTGTTAATTTGAAAACTACTGCTTCATGACATCAAGGTGCAACAGAGCATTTTGAGCAATGGCGATTTAAACAGACTAATAATAAAAAGTTACTCAAACATGTGTGAATGAAACAACTCCAACATTATAACATGGCTTATTTTATTTTTTTATTTTTTTTGTAATATAGGACCTTTAAAGTATCAGAAAAATGTGTTTCTTACTAAACAACTATGTGCTAACTAACATCCATAACACAGTTAAGTTTAAAAAGCACATTTAAAATGAAAGATTGGGCATAATGTTTTAAAAGGTTTATAAAGTTTCAGAAACAGATTTTATGTACAATTATAGGTATTGTGGTCCTTCGTTACCATAGAGCTGAGTCTCCCTGAGCAAGTTTCAATTTTTAATATGAAAATGACAAATTTACTTCCAGAATCAGGGGTGGGCAGTCACTGTTCAGCTCTCTGGTTGGTCTATAATAAAGAAGATTTTAAAAAAGGCTGCAAATAAAATAAAATACACCTCTAAATTATATTTTTGCACTTTTGTGGACTAAAGTGTGAGCATTCACATTTGTGCATACTTGAACTACAGTCAAGATCTTTAGACACATTTTAGAACATTGATATTTACAGACACATTTTAGAACATTGCTGGTGGATTTGTGCCATAATATAGTGTGACTATTTTCACTGGAGTGATTCAAAAATAGCCACATATTTATTCTTGTCAATATTGTCCAGCATAAACTGAAAACTTCAACTATCTCCGCCGACTGTTCTTATCCCCTCCTCATCCAGGAATCAATCAATCAATCAATCAGGAAACTATCTCCTTGAAGACATGCAGGAAATGTCATCACTACCATGCTAAGTTACAGGTCAGATCTGTAGAAAGGTGCCCTGTTCACAGTAAGAATTCATGGTTTTGTTTTGTTTTTTGTTGTTCTTTTGTGCAATAAAAATGCCATAAATGCCATACTGTGGAACATTCCAGAAAAAACGATTACTTTAGATGACACAGATCAGAGACAGTGTTGCATGAGAACTATGGAGAAGTTTTCTTTTAAAGACAGAGTCTTAAAGACTTTAAGACAGAGTCTTAGACTCTGTCCTAAAGAAAGCTGTAAAGTACAAAAGAGAAACAGATTGGTTGATGTATAAAAATCTAAGAAATAAAGTTACTAATGAAATGTGAATAGCTAAATCACAAATACACAAACAATTATCTCCAAATTATGGATGAGGCAAAAGACAATAGCACAGTCATTTGGAAAAATAATTAATCAGTTAATTTGAAGAGAAAAAGAAAAAAAGATCCCCAACTCATAGTGCAGGGTGAAATAACAGGACAACTTGAGCATAGCCACAGTTTTTAACTTACTTCATTTGCCCATCTAAGAGATTGGAAAATGTTTCTCACACTTGGACGTGGTTAGAAAGAACTTTAATGAGTCAACTCAAGGATGTGACTTGCAGCTTGTTATTGAACATAAAATAGAAAAACTATAAGCTCATTAAAAAACTCAAAATGTAAAGATGTCTGCAAGATTGATGCTACATTATTCAAAAACATTCTGATACTTTGGTTTCTCCCATCACTCATTTAATTAATCTCTCAGTCACCCACAAAGTTTTTTCCTGCAAAATGGAAACAGGCTGATATTATTCCAGTTCACAAAGCTGTAGATTATAATGACAAATGATTATAGGCCCATAAGCATTTTACATGTAATTTCAAAAATCACAGAAAAATATTATTTATCATCAAATTACCACACATATAAAACAAACACCAATGCACCCTCTACAGTTTGGTTTCTGCACCTGAGCAAATAAGATCAAAACTTGACAGAGGAGGAGTGGTTGGTGCAGTCTTTTTAGATTTGTGTAAAAGCTTTTGATTTGGTTAATCATGATATTCTTTTTTCAAAATTTTCAAAATTTGGTTTCTCTGGAAAAATTCTGACTTGGGTGTCTTCATATTTATTCAGTAGAATGCAGTATGTTAAAGTTAAGGATCTGATTGAGCTACTTGGAATGCAAAATAGGCATGTCCCAAGGGTATTAGACCCCTTGCTATTCAGTCCCTATATCAATGACCTTTCACAGTACTGCCAGAGCATAGAATTACATCTTTACGCTGATGAGACAGTGTTATACATGCATGCTAAAACTAGTGACCCGGCAGCCAAAAAACTCTCCAAAGCTATGGAAGAAGTGGCAGTATTACTTGAGCGATCTGTCTTTGCTATGTTCTTTTCCAAAACCAATACAAACAATTCACCCCCTGACATTTTTATTAAAAACAAGACGATTGTTAATGTCTCTGAAGTTAAATACCTTAGAGTCACCTTAGACTCAAACCAACCAAACCAAAAACATATCAAGATCATGACAAAAACTATCAAATATAGCATGGCTAACTTCAGGCTTTGTCTATCATTGGAAGCAGCCACGACATTTATACATGCCCTTATTTTTTCCCACTTTTTGCATCACTTGCTGGGGACAGGCTGGGTAATTTGCTATCAGGCCTTTAGAGTCAGTGTATAAACAAGCCTTAAAGATCTTTGATAACAAGCCTCTAAGGCACCATCACTTTAACGTCCTGGCAAAATATAAGCTTTTGAGTTTTGAAAATTACAGACTCCAATCTGTATGTTTTTCAAGATTTTGAATGGCTTGGAGCTAACGAACTCTCTCAAGCCTCTCTGCATGACTGTATAATACCTTTCCGTCACTCTATCTTTGGATAATCAGCTTTTTGAAGGTGAAGGCCACTATACAGTGGAACATGCTGCAAAAGACACATGACTCCATAAAGTTATGTGTCAAAATTAAAGGCTTTAATATTGAACTAAAAAAGCACTTAAAGAGCAAACAAAACTGTAACCATCATTCTCTTTAGGTTCTATGCTCCAGTGGTCCTGGCTGTAAAAATGTGTGTGTGGAAGGGTGTGGGAGTTTTTAATGCATGTATACTTTTTGTGTTCCACCCATTGTCACTTTGTTTGTGTTTTGTCAAATGTTTGTGGATTTTTCTTTTCCCTGCCAGTGGACTGCAGATGTAAATTAGCTCAAGGCTAACGCTGGTACAATGCATCAAATGGCATCATTCATGCTGTAATTGTATATGGTCCCTTTTAAATAAATAATAAATAACAACAGCCTTTGACCAAAAAACTACAAAATGTATGTATTTAGTAGTAAAAGTATGTTTTTTGAAATATACAGTTACCTGTGTAACTATAGTTCTATGAATATGTGCAGAGCCCTCTCCTAGAACTGAGTATAACCCACATCTTCTATTTTCACTGTATTATTTCTCGTGTCACTTACAATTTTTTTCTCTTGGAATTAGAAGAAAGTACTCAGTGATAGTGACAAAAGCTGCATGTTGACAATATGAAATGATATGAACATTTGTGTTTCTTGCAGAAGGATATAATATACTGTATATGTCTCATGTGTCAAACTCAAGGCCTGGGGCCAAATGTGGCCCTTCACATCATTTTATGTGGCCCTCAACATGGTAAATTAAAAGTTATGATTGTCTTAAAATGTAATTTTATGAAGAGATATGTCATTACACAGCCATATTTTATATCTATGCAAATGAATATGCAATATTTGAAACATGAATAAGTAATAAATACAGAAACGGTTAATTAACAAGTTAAAAAAGTAGTTACAGCTATTTTACATCTGGCCCTTTGAGGGCAGCCATTTTGTTCATGTGGCCCTCGGTGAAAATGTGTTTGACACCCCTGGTATATGTAGTTTAAATTGAAGTAATTTCTACAGTTTTTATTGTGTACTCACATAGTTCCGCTCTGCTGTGTGTAGGCTCCTAAAAGGGAGCATCCCATTGCTCAAACAAAGCACCCCAATGTCCCCGGAGCTCAGGGGGGGCCCGCTCATTCCCAGGCCGAGCAGCAGAAACAGGACAAGAACCCACTGACCTGTCCCCCCTCTCTCTTCCATGTGCACGTTGGTTCTCCATGTCGTGTGTACCTCATTTATACTCATATGGGGTTCTCTGTCCTACAGTAAGACGACACACCGATGCATGGAACTGTACACTGACTGAAGGCCTAGATCTTATCTGACAATTACAAAGAAACCGCTCTGAAATTATAAATGTTGCATCATATGGTTTTGTCATCGAGGTGAGCTCACAGAATCAAATATGTGAACAGTCCTGACTCCACCAGTATGGTGCAATACTTCCGGGAGTGATTCATTTTGAGCACATCTGATCTCTAGTTTGAGGTGGAGAATGTGTAATCAAGTAAAACTACAGTTACATGGCTAGAATTGTAATAAGTTATCAAGTAAGTACTACAGCCAAATTTGTACTTAATTAAATGTAAGGTATAATCCTACTCAAACTACTAGTTACTTTAAACTCAATTTTGGAAGCATTTTAGCTCACTCTTTTCTACAAAACCTGATCACATTATGTAAAAACAAATTTAGTTGTTTTAAACGACAATTTGCTGAGTTGTGTCCAATCAGAGCAGGCCATGCAGTGCTGTCATGTGTTTGAGGGGACAGAGAGGAGCAGATACAGCCGTAGATTAGGACAATAGGAGCTCCTATTATTTTAGCTAATTACAATTACATGCTAGAATTATGTTTAATTACAGGTTTAAAAATGCACTTTTTTCTCACCATCTGACTTGAAATCTGACTAAACCTTTCCTGTTTTAGGTCAATTATTAAATGCCAGAATAATGAGAGAAGGATTCTTTTTTTGACAATTTTGCATAACTTTCTTCAAAGTCAGAAGTTTACATACAGTAAGATTACTATGCATTTAAACAATTTGGGTCAATTTTCAATGTCTTTGGAAGCTTCTGATTTATTCTGGTTTATTGACAACTTTTGGGTTAGAGACACACCTGTGGATGTTTTTGAAGGCACACCTGAATCACAGTGCTTCTTTGTGTAACATCATGAGAAAGTCAAAATAAATCAGCCAAGACATCAGGAACATAATTGTGGACTTGTACAAATCTGGTTCATCCTTGGGTACAATTTTCAAATGCATCAAGGTGCCACGTTCATCTGATCAAACAATTATATGCATGTATTAACTCCATGGGAATGTCCAGCCATCACTCAGGAAGGAGTGGGTTCTGTGTCCCTGATTTGAATGAATGTGCTTTAGTAGAAAATGTGCAAATCGAGACGAACAAAAGCACTAGACCTTGTGAAGATGCTAGTTGAACCTGGTAAGTCGTTATCCATGGTGAAACGAGTGCTGTACAAAGGGGCAGAAAGGCCACTCTGTCTGGAAGAAGCCATTACTGTTCGGCCATACTGAGCATCGTTGTGTTTGGAGGAAAAAGTGCAAAGCTTGCAAGCCTGAGAACACCATCCCAACTGAGAAATATGGGTTTGTTTTGAAGCTTACAAACTTGGCTCAGTTATACCAGTTCTGTCTGAAGGAATGGGCCAAAATTCTTGCCAACAATTGTGAGAAGCTTGTGGAAGGTTATCCAATACGTTTGACCCAAGTCATACAGTTTAAAGGTAGCGATACCAAATTCTAATGAAATCTATGTAAATTTCTGACTTTGAAAAAAGTAATGAAATTTTTTTTTTTTTTTTTTTATCCTTCTCTCATTATTCAACCATTTAGCAAATAGAAATATTTTTGGTAATCCTAATTGACCTAAAACTGGAAGTTTAGTCTGATTTCATGTCAGACAGAAATGTGTCAAAAATATTTATATATATATATATATATATATATATATATATATATATATATATATATATATATATATATATATTTATATATATATATTTATATATATTTATATATATTTATATTTATATATATTTATATATATTTATATATATATTTATATATATATATATATATATATATATATATATTTATATATATTTATATATATATATATATATATATATATATATATATATATATATATATATATATATATATATATATATATATATATATATATATATATATATATATATATAGTGTACTGTCAAGATCCCAGTCTGCCTTGTGTTTTGTGCTGTTTTCCCCCTCCCTTCTGTGTCAGAGCCTAGAGCTGGACAGAGACTCGGGCTCAGCCAGGACCTAACACTCGGCACCAGATCATCTGCATATCCATCCATCCATCCATCCATTTTCTTCCGCTTATCCGGGGCCGGGTCGCGGGGGCAGCAGTCTAAGCAGGGACTCCCAGACTTCCCTCACCCCGGACACGTCCTCCAGCTCCTCCGGTGGGACCCCAAGGCGTTCCCAGGCCAGCCGAGAGACATAGTCCCTCCAGCGTGTCCTGGGTCTTCCCCGGGGCCTCCTCCCGGTGGGACATGCCCAGAACACCTCCCTAGGGAGGCGTCCAGGAGGCATCCTGAGCAGATGCCCGAGCCACCTCAGCTGGTTCCTCTCAACGTGTAGGAGCAGCGGCTCTACTCCGAGCTCCTCCCGTGTGACCGAGCTCCTCACCCTATCCCTAAGGGTGCGCCCGGCCACTCTGCGGAGGAAACCCATTTCAGCCGCTTGTATCCGCGATCTTGTCCTTTCGGTCATTACCCAAAGCTCATGACCATAGGTGAGGGTAGGAACGTAGATTGACCGGTAAATCGAGAGCTTCGCCTTCCGGCTCAGCTCCTTCTTTACCACAACGGACCGATACAGCGACCGCATCACTGCAGACGCTGCACCGATCCGCCTGTCAATCTCCCGCTCCATCCTTCCCTCACTCGTGAACAAGACCCCGAGATACTTGAACTCCTCCACTTGGGGCAGAGACTCACCACCCACCCGGAGAGAGCAAACCACCTTTTTCCGGTCGAGAACCATGGCCTCGGATTTGGAGGAGCTGATTCTCATCCCAGCCGCTTCACACTCGGCTGCAAACCGCCCCAGTGCCTGCTGCAGGTCCTGGCTCGAAGAAGCCATCAGGACAACATCATCTGCAAACAGCAGAGATGAAATCCTGTGGTTCCCAAACCAGGCCCCCTCCGGCCCCTGGCTGCGCCTAGAAATTCTGTCCATAAATATAATGAACAGAACCGGTGACAAAGGGCAGCCCTGGCGGAGTCCAACATGCACCGGGAACAGGTCTGACTTACTGCCGGCAATGCGAACACAGCTCCTGCTCCGGTCATACAGGGACCGGACAGCCCTTAGCAAAGAGCCCCGGACCCCATACTCCCAGAGCACCCCCCAAAGGACACCACGAGGGACACGGTCGAATGCCTTCTCCAAATCCACAAAACACATGTGGACTGGTTGGGCAAACTCCCATGAACCCTCGAGGACCCGATGGAGAGTATAGAGCTGGTCCAGTGTTCCACGACCAGGACGAAAACCACACTGCTCCTCCTGAATCCGAGGTTCGACTATCGGTCGGATTCTCCTCTCCAGTACCCTGGAATAGACCTTACCGGGAAGGCTGAGGAGTGTGATTCCCCTGTAATTGGAACACACCCTCCGGTCCCCCTTCTTATACAGAGGGACCACCACCCCGGTCTGCCATTCCACAGGTACTGTCCCCGACCGCCACGCGATGTTGCAGAGACGTGTCAGCCAAGACAGTCCCACAACATCCAGAGACTTGAGGTACTCAGAACGGATCTCATCCACCCCCGGAGCCTTGCCACCGAGGAGCTTGCCAACCACCTCAGTGACTTCAGCCAGGGTGATGGACGAGTCCGCCTCTGGGTCCCCAGTTTCTGCTTCCTCCTCGGAAGACGTGACAGTGGGATTGAGGAGATCCTCAAAGTATTCCTTCCACCGCCCGACAACATCCCCAGTCGAGGTCAGCAGCTCTCCACCCGCACTGTAAACAGTGTTGGTGAAGCACTGCTTTCCCCTCCTGAGGCGTCGGACGGTTTGCCAGAATCTCTTTGAGGCCGTCCGATAGTCCTCCTCCATGGCCTCCCCAAACTCCTCCCAACCCCGAGTTTTTGCCTCTGTGACTGCCCGAGCCGCGGCACGCTTGGCCTGCCGGTACTCATCAGCTGCCTCAGGAGTCCCACGAGCCAACAAGGCTCGATAGGACTCCTTCTTCAGCTTGACGGCATCCCTTACTTCCGGTGTCCACCACCGGGTTCGGGGATTGCCGCCGCGACAAGCACCGCAGACCTTACGACCACAGCTACGAGCAGCCGCATCAACAATAGAGGTGGAGAACATGGCCCACTCGGAGTCCATGTCTCCAACCTCCCCCGGGATCAGGGAGAAGCTCTCCCGGAGGCGGGAGTTGAAGACCCCCCTGACAGAGGGCTCCGCCAGACGTTCCCAGCAGACCCTTACAATACGCTTGGGCCTGCCAGGTCTGTCCGGCTTCCTCCTCCGCCAGCGGATCCAACTCACCACCAGGTGGTGATCAGTTGACAGCTCAGCCCCTCTCTTCACCCGAGTGTCCAAGACACGCGGTCGGAGGTCAGATGACACGACAACAAAGTCGATCATCGACCTCCGACCTAGAGTGTCCTGGTGCCATGTGCACCGATGGACACCCTTGTGCTCGAACATGGTGTTTGTTATGGACAAGCTGTGACTAGCACAGAAGTCCAATAACAAAACACCGCTCGGGTTCAGATCGGGGAGGCCGTTCCTCCCAATCACGCCCCTCCAAGTGTCACTGTCGTTACCCACATGGGCGTTGAAGTCCCCCAGGAGAACAACGGAGTCCCCGGTTGGTGCACTGTCTAGTACCCCTCCCAGGGACTCCAAGAAGGCCGGGTACTCTGCACTGCTGTTTGGCCCGTAGGCCGACACAACAGTGAGAGACCTGTCCCCGACCCGAAGGCGCAGGGACGCGACCCTCTCGTTCACCGGAGTGAACCCCAACACGCAGCGGCTGAGCTGTGGGGCAATGAGCAAGCCCACACCAGCTCGCCGCCGCTCCCCGCGGGCAACGCCAGAGAAATGGAGAGTCCAACCCCTCTCAAGAAGTTGGGTTCCAGAGCCCGAGCTGTGCGTGGAGGTGAGGCCGACCATATCCATAGTGGTACAACTCTGCTTTGCTCAATCTAAGTTGGATGTTTTTCCTCATCATCAGATCCTGCTCCCTGGACCCGCTCATCTTCTGTCTCCAGTCCAGCTCTCCACGACCGGTACAAACCTCACACCTTCCGACCCAGCTCACCTCATCTCTGACCCCGCTGCTCATGCTCTACTCCTGGACCATCTGATCAACTACCTCATTTGCTCATTTAAAAACTGTAAAATAAATGTTAAACTATTCCCCGTGTTCTGTCTCTTTGGTCCCCCTGTCAGTCAGTACAACAGTGTATGTAGTGTAAGTAAACGTCTGGTTTCAACTGTATGTGTGATACTGAGGTAACATTTTGTTCTGCCCCATTCTCCAGGGCAGTTTTAACATAAGAAATTTTCTAGGCCTATAGAGTGAGGGGGTCCATCACTGAGCACAGGAGTGTCTGTAGTGGTGGAAGAACTACTCAATTTTGTCATAAAGCTTCAAATGTAGGGAAGGTGAAACAAGTTTCTTTGTACATTGTCAGACATCAATGAGCCGCCGGACTGTGAAAGCCAGGTGACCATCCACAACCCAGGCGGAAGGAGGGGGATCTGCCGGAGGGCATAAGTCACTGGACTGAACAGGTTTAAGCTGGGACACATGGAACGTAGGATGGATGTGGAGAGAAGGAGGGAGGTGTACTGCCGATGGGCTGATGATTTTGGTTATCTTGAAGGGCCCAAGGAAGCGAGGAGAGAGTTTCCGAGAATCTGTTTTTAGGGGAATATTTTTTGCCAGCCAAACCTGGCTGATATTGAGAAGCAGGAGTACGATGCTTGTCCACGGCTGCCTTTATCCTAGCCCCGGATTGGAGAAGGGCTGCCCTAGTTCTTCTCCAGACTCTGTGGTAGCATTGGAGGTGGTGTTGGACAGAGGGCACTGCCAGGTCCTTCTCCTCAAATGGGAAGAGTGGAGGCTGGTACCCTAAGAGAGGCTTGGAAGGGGGAAAGACTGGTAGCAGAACTCACCAAAGAGTTGTGGAAAGTATTCAAGCCATGGCAAGAATGTGCTCCAGGTTTAGGGATTGGAGGAGACAACACAGTGTAACGCAGTCTAGGTCTTGGTTGGCAAGCTCAATTTGTCCATTGGTCTGGGGTGAAAGCCAGAAGTAGTACTGATGCGTCCAAGCCCTCACAGAAGGAATGCCAAATTTGGGCTGTAAATTGCGTTCCTCAGTCTGACACAATATCCGCCGAGATTTCATGGAGTCGGAACACATGGTTGGTTGTGTGGTCAGCGGTCTCCTTGGTGGTTGGGAGTTTTGGTAGGGCGACAAAGTAGGCATCCTTAGAGAACCGGTCAACAATTGTGAGAATGACTGTGTTACCTTGAAATGGGGGAAGGCCAGTCATGAAGTCCACTGCCACGTGAGACCAAGGGCGTTTCAGAACTGGTAGCGGTTGGAGCAGACCGGAAGGTGGTGAGTGGAATGCTTTGCTCCTGGCACACCAACACATAGGCCCTGGTGTCTTTGTCGTGGGCGTGGGCCACCAGAAGTGACGTCTCAGAAGGGAGAAGGTGCGATTGACCCCTAGATGGCAGATTGGGCAGATTGGGGCAGAGGTGAATAGGTTCTTCATTTTCTCAAAGGCAGACTGGGCTTCCAAGGTCCAGCAGAACAGTCTAGAGGGAGAGGTGAGTTTATTGAGGGGAACGACCACACGGCTAAAGTTTCAGATGAAATGTCTGTAGAAGTTAGCAAACCCAATAAATCTTTGTAGCTGTTTCCTGTTGTTGGGCGTAGGCCACTCATTTACTGCTTTAATTTTTTCTGGGTCGGCTTTCACCTGTCCACATCCCAAAATAAACCCCAGAAAATGAACCTTGTCCGCATGGAACTCACACTTCTCCGGCTTCACGAATAATTTGTTTTCCAGAAGCCTCTGGAGGACCAAGCGTATGTGGTGCTGGTGTTCCTGTGAGGTCTCACAAACGGATTGAGAAAATCCCACAGCGCGTCGTTAATTAATGGTGGGGGGTGGGGGCATTGGTTAACCCGAAGGGCATCACTAAAAATTCAAAATGTCCCAGAGGCATTTTAAATACAGTTTTCCATTGATCTCCTTCCCTTATGAGCACCAGATGATAAGCGTTCCTGAAGTCGAGTTTGGCAAAGATGGTGGCCCTGTGGAGTGGATTCCACCTTTAATGAGTGGTAATTGATATTTGTTTTTAACGGTGATATTGTTGAGGCTATGCAGGGCCACGATGTTTTGTCCTTCTTAGCGACGAAGAAGAATCCAGCTCCTAGGGGTGACGAGGATGGGCGGATGATACCCGTAGCAAGAGAGTCCCAGATGTACTGTTCCATAGTCTCTCGTTCGGGTTTAGAGAGATTATACAGACGACTGGAAGGCAAGCGAGTGCCGGGAAGGGGGTTGATAGCGCAGTCATAAGGTCTGTGGGGAGGAAGAGACAGCGCCCGACTTTTACTGAAAACGTCCTTGAGGTCATGATATTTGGAGAGACAGGAGAGACAGGAGAGATCCGGCTTGTCGGGCAGGTGACTGGCGAGCGAGTTGGCACCCTCAACTGGAGACAGGGCAGAATTTAGGCAGTTCGCATGACAAAAGGGACTCCACTCTGACACTCTTCCCCTAACCCAGTCAACTGTGGGGTTGTGACCCAGAATGAGCAGAAATGACGTAGAACCCGCCTGATTTCCGGACAAGACTAAGGTGACGGGCTTGGTGATATGTATTACCCTGGCTAGTAGCCTCCCATTGAGAGCTAAGGCTGTGAGTGGTTGCTTCAGTGGCTCCAACCCTACCCCTGACTGGTCGGCCACCTGCTGGTCAAGGAAGTCCTCCTCTGCTCCAGAGGCAATGAGGGCCAAGATGCGTAGGGTAACAGTACGAAAGCACAAGGGATCTGTACCACTAGTACTCCCAGTCTTACTGATGGGCGCCCCCTTTTGGCCACACCAAGCAGGTTGCAAGGAAATGCCCCTGTTTTCCACACTACAGGCACTCACCAGCCTGGCGGCGTCGCAGGTGCTCCTCTGCAGTCAGGTGCGCGTGAACCAGCTGCATTGGCTCCTCTGGTGGGGGTGTCGCTGGGGCCAGGTTTACTGGTGGCAGCAGGGTGGAACGGTTCACGGTCTGGGTAGGCGAACAGCATCTCTCCCTTTGACGACTCTGTAGGCGATTGTCGATACAGTTCGCTAAGGACATCAAAGATTTTAGGTCAGGTGGGTCGTCTCATGAAACCAGTTCATCCTTTAATTTGTCACGTACTCCTTTCACAAAGACAGCCTTCAGAGCGCTGTCAGTCCACCTCCACCGCCAGTGTCCAAAACCCGATGGTATAATCAGCCACAGACCTGGAACCTTGGACCAGACTTAATAAGCAGAGTGAGGCGCCAGCTTGATAGTGTGGGTGATCAAAGACTAATTTAGACTCTCCCACAAACCCATCAAAAGTCACATGGTCTAACGTAGTGTTCGAACATTTTGCCTCTGCCCACTGGAGTGCTCTCCCCCTCAATAATCCACACATGTACCACATTTTTGCAGCGTCTGATGTAAAAGAGATTGGTGATGTTTCAACAACCTCCAGCCTCTATTACATCAGACGCATGCATTGGTGGTGCATTGAAAAAGGAAGAGGCTGGGCTGACCTAAATATGGATCCGGATTGGTGCCTCTCAATTCATGAGGGCGCTGCGCCGTGGTGGTCCTGGAGACGAGGGAGGTGGCCGTGGGAACTGAAGGCAGGAGAGTGACCAGAGCGGAGACCTGCTTGGAGAGCTGGGTAACTTGCTGGATCAGAGTGTGGTTACATTTGAGCAGGTTTCGGATGGTTTTGATCATGTTGCCCAATGATGATTCCATGTATTCCGGTGTAGCTTTTGATCCAGCCCCAAGGCTGATTGGTCCATGTTGGCCAGATCGTCGTAACGACTGACAGGGAGACAAAAGAGACAGAACTCAGAGAGCAGTTTAACAATGTTTATTTACAGCTTTAAAATGTGCAAATGAAGGTAGATTGATCAGATAGTTGAGAGCGGGGTTGTTTGCAGCAGTGGGGTCAGAGACAAGTGGACGACAAGTGGGCACTGTGGATACGTGGACAAACTGGTGCTGAGTGTCAAGTCCTGGCTCCCTTTGTTATCGCTAGGTACAGCTTGATTAGCAATTAGTTGCAGGTGTGCATTGGAGGAGCCCAAATCTCCACCCAGCTCCAGGCTCTGACACAGAAGGGAGGGGGAAACAGCATAAAACACAAGGCAGACTGGGATCTTTATAGTCAGGCGTTGGATGCTGTGATTTCACTAAATGCACATATCAGTGAGTAGGGATACACATGTACCGATACCAGTATTGGGTGCCAGTACTCGTACTCGTTAATGGGGTGCCGACACCAAGGGCTGATACCATTGTAACTGTGCTGCCTCTTGTTTGATGCTCACAGCTCATCTCTCAACAGAACAGTGAGCTGAGCTTTTGTTTACGATAGTAGCATCCTAACGTTGCTAAGTGCGCTGACGATTATTTGCTTGTGCATGCATTGTAACTTATTATAACAATAACAATTTAGCGACTGAATAGAGTGGGTTCAGAGCTTTTAAAGAGGTATAGCATGTCCATATTGGTCAAAGTGTGACTGTGGTAAAAGTAAGACATCACTCACTGTTATGCTAACAGTGGCGCTTTAGCAGTTAGCATGTTAGCAGTTAGGAAGAGGAAGTGGTAAATATTAAATCCAGATGCTAACTACAGTGATTTCAGTAGACAAGATAAGAATTCAAAGATGAAAAAGTAGGCTATACTATAAAAATCCTTCGAAATTAATTAGATTTACCACTATAATCAAACACCAATAAAAATAATGTCTGTACTCAAAATGAAGTACTCATACTCGTTTTTGCAGCAGTATCGGTACATCCCTATATGAGCTTTAACAATTAATTCAGGAGTCATTCACAGGTCGTTCTTTCGTCCAACAGATGTAACATAGAGGTTTCTGCCATAATCAACGTTGTTAAACTGACACAGGAGCAGTGACCGGCTTTAGCTACACTCACAGCATCTGATGGTTTGGAGACAAAAGAACGAGCCACAACCAAAAGTCAGTGTAATAAACGGATTCACCTGCTATACTCAGCTGCTCTGACGTGTGTCCTGTATGCATAATTAGACACATCCATCCTTACTATTTTATCCTGGAGGTCCAATGGTGTAAAGTGGTGACATATGTTGAGTGGATATCAGTCGTCCAGGTCTGATCCATAGCAAACAACAAAGTGTGAAGACGTTTCACCGCTCATCCAAGCCACTTCTTCAGTTCTGCTCAGAATGCTGGTGGCCACTGCCTTTAAATCTACGTCTTCACTCCTACAAGATTTGTCCAGTTGACAGATTTAACTTCATTGTTTACTATGATTCAGGAGGAGCAGTGTGGTTTTCGTCCTGGTCGTGGAACACTGGACCAGCTCTATACTCTCCATCGGGTCCTCGAGGGCTCATGGGAGTATGCCCAACCAGTCCACATGTGTTTTGTGGATCTGGAGAAGGCATTCGACCGTGTCCCTCGTGGTGTCCTTTGGGGGGTGCTCTGGGAGTATGGGGTCCGGGGTTCTTTGCTAAGGGCTGTCCGGTCCCTGTATGACCGGAGCAGGAGCTGTGTTCGCATTGCCGGCAGTAAGTCAGACCTGTTCCCGGTGCATGTTGGACTCCGCCAGGGCTGCCCTTTGTCACCGATTCTGTTCATTATATTTATGGACAGAATTTCTAGGCACAGTCAGGGGCCGGAGGGGGCCTGGTTTGGGAACCACAGGATTTCATCTCTGCTGTTTGCAATTGATGTTGTCCTGATGGCTTCTTCGAGCCAGGACCTGCAGCAGGCACTGGGGCGGTTTGCAGCCGAGTGTGAAGCGGCTGGGATGAGAATCAGCTCCTCCAAATCCGAGGCCATGGTTCTCGACCGGAAAAAGGTGGTTTGCTCTCTCTGGGTGGGTGGTGAGTCTCTGCCCCAAGTGGAGGAGTTCAAGTATCTCGGGGTCTTGTTCACGAGTGAGGGAAGGATGGAGCGTGAGATTGACAGGCGGATCGGTGCAGCGTCTGCAGTGATGCGGTCGCTGTATCGGTCCGTTGTGGTAAAGAAGGAGCTGAGCCGGAAGGCGAAGCTCTCGATTTACCGGTCAATCTACGTTCCTACCCTCACCTATGGTCATGAGCTCTGGGTAATGACCGAAAGGACAAGATCGCAGATACAAGCGGCTGAAATGGGTTTCCTCCGCAGAGTGGCCGGGCGCACCCTTAGGGATAGGGTGAGGAGCTCGGTCACACGGGAGGAGCTCGGAGTAGAGCCGCTGCTCCTACACGTTGAGAGGAACCAGCTGAGGTGGCTCGGGCATCTGCTCAGGATGCCTCCTGGACGCCTCCCTAGGGAGGTGTTCTGGGCATGTCCCACCGGGAGGAGGCCCCGGGGAAGACCCAGGACACGCTGGAGGGACTATGTCTCTCGGCTGGCCTGGGAACGCCTTGGGGTCCCACCGGAGGAGCTGGAGGACGTGTCCGGGGTGAGGGAAGTCTGGGAGTCCCTGCTTAGACTGCTGCCCCCGCAACCCGGCCCCGGATAAGCGGAAGAAAATGGATGGATGGATGGATGTTTACTATATTTTGAGTGCTCTCTGAAAAGTCCCTCTTTCCCCAAAACAATCTTCCTCTGGGGTTCTTCATACATTGTCCCGTAAAAACACTGTCTCAGCACTCCCAGAGCGCACCTCTAGGGGAGGGGTCCTTCACATCAGTATAAACACGTAGCTGTTCACGCCAATGCCCAATTCAAAAAATGTAGGCAGTACATATCTAGCTACTGGAAATAAAACACATCTAAATTTTAAGAGGGATATTTAGACTCTAGTATAAACACACGAGCGCCATTTAGTTTTCAGAAAAAAACTTTCCAATCATTATTTTCACTATAAATGTGTGGGCTCTGGGGGGCCCTCGGGTGACTCGAGGCCCTAAGCAGCTGCTTAGTCTGCTTATAGGCTGGGCCGCCCCTGATAATGATAGTACTGTCATGTCTGACTTTTATCTCTAGAGGAAATCTAGTCTTTGTGGAGTTGTGTGCAATGTTCTGTAATGGAAATTTAAATATTGTGTCATTATTTTACCTTTTAGAAATCACATGGTCTCGTAACTAAAACTAATTTGGTTTGGTTGTCAAAGACAGTGTTAGAAAAACCTTTCATGCCAACCCTTTTGTTCCCTTTTGGTGGCTAGACTTGTTAAGATGTGTTGTAATGCAAGTGAAAGTAGATGCAACCAGACCATACAGTCGGCCTTCAATCCCTCCCTATTGACCCCCTGAGGGGACCCAGCTCATGAATATGTCCAGGAGCCAGTCTGACAACACCTCAGCAGAAGTACCACACTCTCTCCCCTGAAGTGTTCCACATCTAGTATTGTTTCTACTCCACATGCTACTTCACACCTTGTATTGTCTCTACTCCAAATGTTACCTCCTGAGGGGAACCGGCTCCTAAATGTCTACAGGAGCTGGACTGACCACTCCTCAATGGAAGTGTCACATGCTTACTTTGAAATGTATGTCCTCTGGTCATCTCAACCTATATAAACTGGGTGCTTTCCAGCATTTGGGGTCTG
Organism: Periophthalmus magnuspinnatus; assembly: GCF_009829125.3. Taxonomy (NCBI): domain Eukaryota; kingdom Metazoa; phylum Chordata; class Actinopteri; order Gobiiformes; family Gobiidae; genus Periophthalmus; species Periophthalmus magnuspinnatus. The sequence goes on along the minus strand of NC_047134.1, from coordinate 9,078,707 downwards.
ACATAAGGGGGAGATGCTGTCGGACCTATTTCTTGCAAGAAATAAACTCTTGTCTATGCTTCAACATTCACCAGAGCCTGAAAAAGGAGTCTTATTTCCATGACAGTTCCATATTTGAGTATTGCGTCAAAATGCCATTAGACTCTAATGATTAGAGTGAATTAGGTTGGTATTTCATCGAACTGTTCCTAACAGGCTCGTGGGGTTTTCTCCCTAGTGCTGTTCTTAACATTTAATAGACAACTGTGGAGAAGAACCCATCCATTTCAAGCATCTGCCTAATCACTACTCTGATCTAAATGGGTTATTTATTCTAGTCGATTCAAAACTGCATTGTAAGGTCGTAATTAAAAATTCAAATTCATGAGACATTCTGAATGGTCTTATTTCATAAAATGATTGGCCTACACCTGAGGGCATATCTTGAAATTGATACAACACAACAACAACAACAGGACTGGACTGGGAGAAGAAATTGGCCCTGGACTTCTTGGTCTGGACCTGATTACAGAATTTTGTATTATTATTATTATTATTATTATTATTATTATTATTATTATTATTATTATTATTATTATTATTATTATTATTATTATTATTTTATGTCTAGTCTTACTAATGTAATAGTTGTGTTTAATTTAGTCATAACTGGGGAGATTTGATCCAAAACTGATTTAATAATATTATGGCTGGCCTGTTTTTATTATTGACCTGTATTTGTTACACAATTTTTAATAAGCCAGTGTCATTAACTGTAATCAAATCTTGTTTTTATTATTATTATTATTATTATTATTATTATTATTATTATTATTATTATTATTATTATTATTATTGGTAGAAATTAAATCATAAAATAATAATAATAGCCGAAGTTTAACAGGTTCTGGATGCTTATAGCGCAGTCACAGCCTGAGAACATCAGTGGACAGCAGTGGTCTGAAGTGACCCTAAACTATATAGGCTTCACACACTTTTGTCAGGACGTCGGAACTCAGGTTTTATGTGAGGTATCGATGTTAAATTAAAAAAAAAAACTGTTGTGAAAACTTAAGAAAACAGAATGCATTTATGGGATTGGAAACATTCCTGGTGTTCACAAAAACGTCCTGCGTGATTTCAGTGAACAGGCTCATTGCAGCAGCAGGTCTGAGCACACTGCCGCTCGGGACAGGGGCTGGCGCTCCCACAGCAACATCGCCTTGCAGGTTTTGGGCCGGGTGATAAAGAACTGGACCAGGACCACTTCTGCGTGGGGCCACATGTGCACGGTGAACTCATGATAGAGCGTATACAACCAGGGACAGCTGAATACGCGTTACATCAGGACTGTGTGTGGTGTTGCGTACAGGTCTGACAGTGACCAGCCCAGAAAGTGCTTCAGTCCACCGGAAAACTCCCAGAGTTCCAGATGGCCAGTCTAGAACACAGTACATTTGAGTGCATCGAACCAGATACCTGATACTTGATGGACTGTAGAGAATCTGCCAGAGTTTGGTCCATTGGCCATGCTTGTCTGTATTTGCCAGACCAGAGCTGCCCAGAGCTGTCTGCCATGGTTGCCTAGCAACAACAGAGTCGATGTAAACATAGCGTAGCCTGCAGCTTGTAGTCTGTAGCCTGTAGCAGAGTGAGCACCAGGCTGCAGTGGACCATGGTGTATGTCAGTGCGGTGCTGGAGAAGCTCATAAACTCTCTGGGTCTGTGGGAGTTCCCTTGTGGCCCCGGGCCCTGGGTAAGTCCCTCACTCACACAGCATTGTAAGTTCATTGAGCACTAACTAGCATGTTCACATAGTTGGCTAATACTTAGATAACGTTACATTTACTCTGTTGTAGGCCTGCTTGTATAACATATTGTACAGTGTAACAGTACTCTTACTTGAGTAACATGTGTGGTTACTTTTTCCACTGTGAGTAAGGTCGTTTTCACACAGCCACTATGTGATGTCGACGTAAAAGTGTATTCGCTCCGCAAGCTTTAGCAGGTGTGAACCCAACAGTCATATTCCGGACCGCAGTAAACAGCCGGTCCAAGAAGATCTCAGAGTGGCTCCACGCGCACTCTGGAGCGAGACGTGTACTGTGTGAACGCGGCCAACCGCAGGCCAACCTACGCAGTAAAAGTGCTAGAAATTGGATCAACCTTGGATCACGCATATTTCTATGAATGGGAGCTACAGAGCTGCTGTTTGACACGTTCATCTGAAGAGGCAATTTGGATCACCTTAATATCAGCAACTGCTCCAGCCTCTGTCTGCACAGGTGAGCATGGCTCTGTCTGTGTGCCAAAAAGCTTGTTCTCCTCCGCCACCAGCGCGTACAGTCACAGGTCACATTTAGCCACAGGTGAAAGAAAAGACCACCGCCTATAGTGGAAGCTGTTTGCCTGTTTGGGGTGAATGATGCGTGGTGTATGAAACGCACCATGAGCCACGTGAGAGTCCATCAGCTGATGGAAAGCCGAACTTTTTTCGATGACAACGCTCTTCAAGCAGACAGAATACGTGCGCACGTAAGTTGATCCAAATGGCCTCTCAGACTAACGTGTCAAACAGCCTTTGAACAATCTGGGAAAACCCAGATGATAGTCATGTCTTCGGGAGCTTCTTTTGGGAATTTATTGAAAAGATTTGAGTTAATTAGTGAAGGGGATGTCAAGTAATAAAGCTTTTTAGATGCATTATATAATTCATATATCATATCAAAACATAATAATTAATATATCCTTTGAATATTGTCATGTAACCACCATTTTTATACTGAATGCATATATTCTTTGAATGTTGTATCCTTTTGAAGGTTGTTTAACAAGCACTATTTTATACTAAAGTTTGAGCATGGGTTTGATATACTAACACTGAAACTATTCATTAAAGTTGTATCCTTTTGAGGTATGCCTAATAAGCACTATATTCTAACACTGAAACTATTTACTCATTATAACAGTCCTACTTTAAAGGCAACATTGTGATATGTGAATTGTGGGAGACAGTGGGTGCTTTCCACAGACTCCCTGACAGAGATAAGGCTGCCGGAGTAGACTCAAGGCCGGAAAAACAGACCGGTGCGGCTCAGAGAGGTGAATGAGGCCGGAAGGAGGGATTCAAGGCATCTACCTTCTCAACAATATTTGCATATTCATGTTGCATGTTACATTTTTGTCTTTGGGGCCAGGGAAAGGCAGACAGACCGCCTGCTGCACAAACGAGGGATAGATCATTTTGACCCCGGGTACTGTATTAGATTGTAACTGTCAGGGGAATAAACTTTTGAGATTTGAACTGATCGAATCCAGTCGTCATTTTGATAGAACACGCCTAACATTAGTCACACCTGTGGATGTGTTTGAAGGCACATCTAAAACACACTGCTTCTTTGTATAACATCATGGGAAAGTCAAAAGAAATCAGCCAAGATACAAGGAAGAGAATTGGACAAGTCTGGTTCATACTTGGGTGCAATATCTAGATGCCTGAAGGTGCCACGTTCATCTGTTCAAACAATTTATAGTATAAGTCCTTGGTGTATAAGTATAAACACCATGTGAATGTCCAGCCATCATATCGCTCAGGAAGGAGACGGTTCTGTGTCCCAGAGATGAAAGTGCTTTGGTCCGAAATGTGCATATCAACCCAAGAACAAAAGCAAAAGACCTTGTGAAGATGCTGGTTGAAGCTGGTAAATGTGTTATTATCCACAATGAAACAAGTGCTCTACCGACATGGGCTGAAAGGCCACTCTGCCAGAAAGAAGCCATTACTCCAAAGCAAACATAAAAAAGCCAGATTATTAGTTTGCAAATGCGCGCAGGGACAAAGATCTTAATTTTTGAGACACATCCTGTGGTCTGACAAAACAAAATTTTGAACTGTTTGGCCATAATGAACATTACACTGTGGCTTAAGGATAACAAAGTCAATGTTTTGGAGTGGCCATCACAAACCCCTGATCTCTCTTTTACTGAAAATGTATGGGCAGACCTGAAAAGGCATGTTTGACCAAGGCAGCCTACAAACTTAGCTCAGTTACACCAGTTCTGTCAGGAGGAATGGGCCAAACTTCCTGCCAGCTATTGTGAGAAGTTTGTGGAAGAATATCCAAAATGTTTGATCCAAGTCATACAGTTTAAAGGCAGTGGTGCTAATGGAATGTATGTAAACATCTGACTTTGTAAAAAGTAATGAAAATTTGTCTTTAAAAATCTTTTTCTCATTATTCTGGCATTTAGCAAATAGAAATCCTCTTGGTAATCCTAATTGATCTAAAACAGAAAACATTTAGTCTGATTTCAGTAGTGTATGCAAACTTCTGGTTTCACCTGTATGTTCTTGCAGAAGCAGAGTGCTGATGAGGACCCTCAGATCCTCCAGGACGTCCTGGACTGTCCCTCCTCCCCCTGGCACCAGGAGCCCACCTGGAGCCCACAGGCTGCAGCCCTGAGGAGGAGGGCCGTGCTCAGCCACAAAGCGCTTACCAGGAGCTCTGTGTACAGACACTTCACTGCTCTCAGACTTATGGACCAGGGTGTGAGTACATTCTATACTCTGAACTCTGCACTGGAACCATATAGAGCACGCTGGACAATTGATTTCTCCAGATGTGGAAGTTTACACTCTACAAAATGCTTTTATGTCCCCAGTGGTAATGGTTTTAAAGATGTTTCAGTAGTTACAGTATTTTCATGAAAATGAATTATGGGGGTAAATTTTAAAACACTATGCAACTTTTCTGGTGGAGTGTCCTTCACTTGTTGTCTTCTTGAGGATGTTATTGTTTTTCCTGGACCATTCCATAGTCTTGCATTTATCCAAATATAGGTGTTTTTCTTGGTCAGAAATACAGAGGAAAATCATGCAATGTTATTGTGAGTGGGCCCGCTCTTCCATAGATTCAACCTGTAATGTGTTTATCTCCATAAAGAGAGAGCAAGTTTATGCTACACTGTGAAATATTTCAGGCAACATCAGAAAAGTTACAGTGCACAATGCACCTTTAAAAACAATGGTGGACAGTGACGGTAAGGACAGTTTTCACACCTAGTATTGCCAGTGGTTTCCCATCCAAGTATAAATACAAAATTACTACTAAACAACAAACTCATCAAACTGTGTTATTAAAATGACTAAAATCAATGCATTTTGTTAAATGTAACCCTCTGAACTAGGTGACTGTGCTGGACAGCGGGCTGTTGAGGCTGTCCAACCTGGAGGAGCTGGTCTTGAGTGCTAACCATCTCCAGGAGGTCCCTGCTTTTCTGCTGCCGGTGTCGCTCACGGTGCTCAACTCACGTATCATGACACTCATCATGACACTCATCAGACCTGTGTCATTAGCGCCTATGATTTTACTACTACTAATAATAATAACAAAGCCATTTGATACATAGATGGGTGATAGATTGCTTATTCATGCCCATAGGGAAATTGATTTTCAGCATCACTTGACAGATAAAACACACACCTACAAACTTTAAGTAGTTTTACACAATGGCAGCTGAGTGACTTATGAGTGACTTGTGCACTCAGACTGGCTGCAGGTACCCTGTTCTACACTCTGTGTGTCCTGTAGGTCCTGGAGCTGCAGAACAACCAGCTGAGGTCCCTGTCCTTGCTGACCACTCAGCCCCCTCCTCGGCTACTCTACCTGGGCCTGGCTTACAACCCGCTGGGCTCTGCTCTGGATGTGTGCAGTCTGACCGGAGCGCACTGGTCAGTAAGAAACATGGGTTTGTTTGAAAATGTGGAATGTTTTTGTCTCTAAACAATGCTACATTTTTTAGCTCATCATAAGGTTTGGTTTGAGAGAAGTTAACTGAGAAGTTAACTGCACTGCACTCATTTAGGCACATAGTTCCTACTTTAAGTGCCTTTCTGAGAATATGATAAAAGTTGACACTTGGAGTGTCAGCCTTCCCCTAAGCGTGTGGAGCGTAGGGTTAATTAAGGCAATAAGACAAATTTTCTCTAACTGGCTAAACTATAGTGATTATTCATTCACGTCACACTCAGTCGTGGTAAGCTACTATTGTCTATTATACAGCTTCCCTGTGGCAGACAGGTGGTGGTCGGAAGGGCCAAAGGCACAGATTGGTAGCCTTGTTTCCATCACTCACACAGCACATTCATACTTATCACGGTTAAAATTATTAGAAAAGTGTGTAAACAGGTTTTGAGGTGTGGCATGTTGAAAATGTGGTCAGTTAATTTCCATAAGGAAGTGGTGTAACGCTAATCCTGATGACTCATGAGCAGTAGCACTGTTTCCTGTTCATCTGTGTGGGATGACTGTGTCACTTTTCTGGTAGAGGATCTGTCACCTGCTTTTCACCATCAAATGTTATTGCTTTGCTAAGAATGGTTCCTAGTATGGTTTAAACTTTAATGGAGACTATCAATTGCACCACAAGTCACACGTCAGCGGCGACCCCGCTCACAATAAGAATTTTTTAATGTATTTTTTGGCAATAAAACATCTTTAATTAAATAAATTATAGTGATATGCCATACTGTGGAACATTCCAGATACTACTTACATCGCTCCTCCCCCCAAAATCAGTGTCCATGTAATACTACTACATTCATTCCAAAGAGAGCATTTATGACATTTTCACGCCTGCACAGTTGGAAATAGAGGTATGTCTTCTTTGGCTTTTTTGTTCAGTATGATGTGGGGTGTGTGTACCAAATTTCAATGGCCTATGACAAAGTAATTTTTTTCATCCCTGTTAACAAGAAACCCATGTATTTCAAAGAGAAATGTCAGACGTTGCCATGGTAACACACTTTTAAATTGAGGTATGTTCTCACCAGCTTTTTTGTTCAGTATGGGAATATGGATGTCCATGCCAAATTTCAAATGTTTTTGACAAAGTACATTTTTTTGGATCCCATTCAAAATTTCAAGGGGGCACTGTGGAGCAATTATCTCAGCTATGTAAATTGTATATCATTAGGTTCAGATCAACAGTGTGACCAAAATGTATATTAATGCCGCTTTACAGGACACTGCATGTTTGAGTTAGGTGCAAGTAAATACTTCTACTTTCTTTGCATGTTGACCACATCCACATTTTATGATTTAGCTAAATCCAAAAGAGTAGCCTATAATCCCACATGGGTCTAGATCATTTTGACCAATTTGCAAGTTTCGTGAATGAACATCCATGGTGTAAAAAATTCAAATGTGAGAGTTAAAATTTTGAAAAAATTGGGTTCCGCCCACAATGCAATGCAATAAAATTGCCTTTTCGGTAACGTTCAGGGGGTCAAAAGTGGCTTCAATTCGGCCACCAAAATAATAATAATAAAGCAAATGCATTTTCCACCCATTATTTTTTTTCCAAACCATAACAGCTACAGTCATGTGACTTTCTCACATTGTGCCCTATCACAAATAAGGCCCCTGTGAATTTTTTCACAAGTCCACGACAAATCAATTGTCTTCTACGAGTTTTTGAAAATGAAGGGCGCTAGTGAGTCATTTTGATAGTTAGAGCCATGATTTGCGTATCATTGCATACAGCTCACAAATCTGCGTAAACACTGTATTAGCTTTTTCCCAACAAAAAAATCAGTGAAAGAGAAATATTTTTTTAAATTACTACAAAAATTGTGATTTTTCTTGAAAATTCTCCATGACCACACCCAAAGTCATATTCAAAATGTAATTGATAATCTTTAATCACACATGGGTTTAGTGGGTTTTGGCTAAATTTGAAATGTTTGTGGTGAAAACTGTGCGAGGAAATGTCCTAAATGTGAGGGTGTGCGCTTTTGTCATTCCCAGGTTTGATCCAATATCGCTGACTTCCTGTACATTTTAAGGCAAGGCCATATTATTATTTTTGTCATGTCCTGACATGTTCTATTTTTTGATGTGAGTTTCCAATTTTTTACGTTGACTTTTTTCCGTGTCGGGCTACCATTGGCCCCATGAAAATCAAAGTTTGAGGTGGCGCTATTGAGTCATCTTTTTTATTTTTTCTCTGGGTCATCGTTGACAATTAGAGCTCATTGAGTTCTAATTTTTGATACCACTCACTGCCATGTCAAGGCGTGTTTACTACATTTTTAATGAGTCCCTCGCCGGGACATTGTCCCAGTCTCAGGCCTTACACTTAAATGTGCTTTACAGGCTCAATAAAACCTCTCAAAGCACTCCACTGGAGTCATTATTCATTCACTCAGTGATGGTAAGCCACTCTTGTAGCCACAGCTGCCCTGGGGCAGATTGACGGAAGCAAGACTGCCAATCTGTGCCACGGGCCCCACCACCAATTATTCATGCACACACCACTTTTATACTAGGCAAGATGTGCCTTGCCTAAGTACATGACAACAGAACTTTAACCGAACTTTGTCTGACCTTTGGGTTGAAGGACCGCCCGCTGTAACCACTGAGCCAATGTCACCCATGCAATACAATAACATCTCCAAGACCTGCAAGTGGCATCATAAAAGTTCTGCAGTGCACTTTAGTACCATATTACCATCCTCTTTAAACTGAAGCACTGTGCTGTGTCCCAGGCCGACGCTGCTCTGTCTCGACCTGTCCTTCTGTGACTTTGAGAACCAGAGAATCCTGTTGGGGGCGCTGTCCTCTCTACCCTGCCTAAGGAGCCTGCTGCTGGAGGGAAACCCGTGCTCCCTAGGCTTCTTGTACCCTGGGCTCACTCTGGACTTCCTGCCACAACTGTCCTACCTAGACTCAGAGCGGGTCAGAGCAGAGGAGAAGGAGGCATTCAGGGGGCTGGCTCTTCTCACAGGTCAAAGTTCACTACTATATATATATATATATATAGTATATACACACACGTGGATAAAATTGTTGGTACCCTTTGGTTAATGAAAGAAAAACTCACAATGGTCATAGAAATAGCTTGAATCTGACCAAAGAAATAATAAATAAAAATTCTATGAAATCTAACCAATGAAAGTCAGACATTGCTTACTTAAAAAAAATAAAGTCATGAAACAGGCCTGGACAAAAATTATGATACCCCTAGAAAAGACTGAAAATAATGTGACCAAAAGGACATGTTAATCCAAGGTGTGTTCACTAATTAGCATCACAGGTGTCCACAATCCTGGACACCTCCAGGTTCATTATGAGATTTACAGAGAAAAGATGCACATGTACAACCACAGCTTATGTAGAACAAGGCAAAGGTATTTTTCTGACATTATTGGAAGTTGCAGTAACAACTCTCGTTTCCTGATTCCAGATTAACAAACCCCCCAGCTCCACTGCCGTTAGAACTAATTTCCACATCTAAGTGCAATGAGTTTGCAGTATTCTTTAATGACAAGGTTCAGGGCATTAAAAATGCCATCAATTCTACGACGCAAATAACAATCCCGCAACCACCTACACACTTGCTGACTCACTTTGCACCTGCAACTGACAAAACTGTCCAAGAGATCACCACTCGCTTGCATAGTTAATATGTCACTTCAATCTGGAACATTTCCAAGAGCTTTGAAAACTCCTCAATAAGAGCAGCCTTGATGCCACAATATTGAACAATTACCGACCTCTAAAAAGTTGTTTACCAACAGCTTATTAACTTCCTCCAAATTAACAACTCCTTCGACATTTTCCTGTCAGGTTTTAGACCTCACCACAGCACTGAGACTGCTCTTATCAAGGTGACAAATGACATCCGCCTGAACACTGATGCAGGCAAGTCCTAGCTAGAAAACAGGGAGTATTTTGTTGAAATTGGAAAATGTGTCTCAAATAAAATAGCCCTGACCTGTTGGGTGCTTCAGGGATCAATCCTAGGACCTCTGTTGTTCAATCTCTACATACTGCTGTTAGGCCAGTTAATACGTAGCAATAATGTGTCCTACCATAACTATGCAGATGACACTCACTGGCAGCAGGTGAATATGGACCAATGGATTCACTCTGCCACTGCATCCAACAAATCAGTGTGTGGATGCAAAATAACTTTCTCCAACTAAACTCAGACAAGACTGAAGTCATCATCTTTGGCCCACAGAAACATAGAGAAAGTATTAGCAGTCTCTCTCTCTAAAACCTTCAAATCATGCTAGAAATCTAGGGGTAATAATGGACTCAGACTTGAACTTTAATAGCCACATCAGCCACATCAAATCAATAACATCTGCAGCTTTTTACCATCTAAAAACTTTGCAAAAATCAAAGGTATACTGTCAAAGCCAGATTTAGAAAGACTTATCTGTGCATTTGTCTCCAGTAGGTTAGACTACTGTAACCGCCTGCTCACTGGCCTCTCCAAATGAGCATTAAGACAGCTGCAGTACATCAAGAACGCTGCTGCTCGGGTCGTGACTAGAACCAGGAAGTACGAGCACATAAGTCCTGTGCTCAGGTCTTTACACTGGCTTCCTGTCGCTCAAAGAATAGACTTTAAAGCAGCTCTGCTCGTGTACAAGTCTCTCCATGGCCTAGGTCCAAAGTACATCTCTGACATGTTAGTGCCATATGAACCATCTCACACTCTGAGGACTTCAGGGACCGGCCTCCTTTTGGTGCCCAGAGTCAGGACTAAACATAGGGAATCGGTTTTATGCAGCTAATACAACAGTCTTGAAGATGTGGGTCAGGCCTCTACTTTGACAATGGTTAAATCCAGGCTCAAAACAGTTCTGTTTAGTTGTGCATATGACTGAAAGGTTTTTATTCTGCACTCTTCTGTTTTAATGGTAATTTTATGATGATTATTTGTAATTATTTATGTTTTGATTTGTGTGATTTTAATGTCTTTCTTATTCTGTAAAGCACTTTGAATTACCTTGTGTAACTTGCCTTGCCCTTGCCTATATAGGGCTACAGGTAGTCACTGTGCTGTTTGGTGACATGGTGTGTACCACACTCAATATGGACTAGAGGAAGTAAAGGAAAGAGTTGTCTCAGGAGATTAGAAAGAAAATTATAGACAAGCATGTCAAAGGTAAAGGCTATAAGACCATCTCCAAGCAGCTTGATGTTCCTATGACTACAATTGCACATATTATTCAGAAATGTAAGATACGTGGAACTGTAGCCAACCTCCCTTGATGTGGCTGCAGGAGGAAAATTGATGACAAATCAAAGAGACGGATAATACGAATGGTAACAAAAGAGCCCAGAAAAACGTCTAAAGAGATTGAATGTGAACTTCAAGCTCAAGAAACATCAGTGTCAGATTGTACCATCCATCGTTGTTTGAGCCAAAGTGGTTTTAATGGGAGACGACCAAGGAGGACACCATTGTTGAAAATAAATCATAAAAAAGTCAGATTGGAATTTGCCAAATTACATGTTGACAAGCCACAAAGCTTCTGGGAGAATGTCCTATGTACAGATGAGACAAAAATTGAACTTTTTGCCAAGGCACACCAGCTCTATGTTCACAGACAGAAAAAATGAAGCATATCAAGAAACGAACACTGTCCCTACTGTGAAACATGGATGTTGTGTCTGTTATGTTCTGGGGCTGCTTTGCTGCATCTGGCACAGGTTGTCTTGAATCTGTGCAGGGTACAATGAAATATCAAGACTATCTTAAGACTTGGGGATTCTAGAGAGAAATGTGCTGGCCAGTGTCAGAAAGCTTGGTCTCAGTCGCAGGTCATGGGTCTTGCAACAGGACAATAACCCAAAACACACAGGTAAAAACACCTAAGAATGGCTAAGAGGAAAACATTTGACTGTTCTAAAGTGGCCTTCGATGAGGCCTGACCTAAATCTTATTGAGCATCTTTAGAAGATGCTGAAACATGCTGTCTGGAAAAGGCACCCTTCAAACCTGAGACAACTGGAGCCGTTTTCTCATGAGAACTGTCTCATCGACAGTTACAGGAATTCTTTGAGGCAATCACTGCAATCAAAGAATTCCTGTAACTGTGTCATGATGTCTGTTTGTTGCTGCCCGCCTGTACTCTCTCTCCCCCTCCCTCACCTGTCTGTCTGGAGCTGGGCGGAGTCTCTGACTCCTTCTGCTCACACCTGGAGCGCATTAGCGCAATCACCCTCACCTGTGGTGGCGCATAAGAAGACTCGGCAGACTACACTCGGAGCCAGACCGTCCGCGTGTAAAACGTGAATGTTCCAGCTCTGTTTTTTGCATTCCTGTTACCCGCCTGTTTGTTCTCATTTTGGATTTTTGCCACCTTTCCAGACTCCTGCCTTCGCCCGCTCCTGCTCCTGCCTCTACGCTCCGGTACAGTCATCTCACTCTGCACTGCCTGTCTTGGTCTCTGGCGTCCCGCCTGCCTCTTACCCTGGGTCCCGCTCCTTGGACTACGCCGGCCCTGTCTGTCCTGGTCTCGTCCCCGCTCCCGTCTTCACTCCAGCCCCGGCTTCCCGTTCCCGACCCGCTCTCCGTCCGTCCTGCCTGCCTCCTGCTTCCTGGGTCCTCGTGTGTGTTATTTGAACTGTTTAAGACTTTGATTCACAAGACTTGTAAATAAACACTGTCAACCTGCTCTGAGTCCGCATACTTTGGTCCTGACCCGCACCGTTACGACAAACTGTCTCATTGACAGTTACAGGAATCTTTTGTCAGATTAAAGTTATTTCTGTGACCATTGTGAGATATATATATATATATGCCTGTTTAAAATTACATGGGGCCATGTTTATATGTGCGTCAAAATCTATTTGAAAAACATCGGTGTGTTTTCGTAGATGTGCACACATATTTATTCCTCTCTAATGATCACAACACTAAAATAAAATTATGATACTCAAATAAATTGTTTCTCACACACTTGTGACTAAATGTTCACAGTTCAGTTGGATTCAGTTGGATTTTTGTAGGAAAAAGAAGTCAAAATGAACAGTTTAAAACTTACACCCAACATGAGTTCCTCAAACTCTCTCCTCACAGCTCCTCTCTGGTCTCCTCTAAGGCACCTTTGACATGACGAGCTTTGTAAATGAGACCCCTTGATTCATCCAGATTTGAGTGGTTTTGACGAGTTAGGTTTACAACTTTACTTTAGGAAGGGTTGCTTCAAAATAATGTTAGTCACGTACAAGTACAAACTATAGTCCAGGAAATTACTCAGTTAAGAGAAAAACATATTAGACTATTTGTAATTGTTTTGATGTAACATTTTATTTATAATTTGAAATTATTATGTGAAAGACAAAACATGAAATTATGCACAATTTATTATTTTTTTCACAGGATAGACACTAAAATGAGAAAAACTGTGAAAGAGCACTGCAAGAAACACAAATGTTCAAATCATTTCATATTATCAACATAAAGCTTTTGTCATTTGTAGATTTACTCATAGTGTGAAGAGTAACCACAACTTTTATTCAAGTAAGAGTACAATATATTACTCAAATAGAAGTAAAAGTATGGGGTTTGAAACTACTCAGAGAAGAATAAATGTAGTAAATGTACTTGACTAAATGTGGTTGTGCGTGTGTGTGCAGGTGCAGAGCAGGAGAGTGCACATGTCACAGTGCATGTGGGTCGGCTGAGGGGACTTCCTGACCCTCCTCAGAGCTCACACTATCCTCTGCTTTCCTTTTCCTACCACATCTCATACCTATTCCTGCCTGACTCTGCCCTTGACCAGCAAGTAAGCTCTACATCAGGCATGCCCAAACTGTGGCCCTCAGACCAATTTTTCTTGACCCTCAAGCTTCTAGGTGAATTGGCCTATATTACCTTAAACAGTACTTTTTACTGTATATTTCTGAAGCCCATATCAAATATTTAATTTGTCCCATTGAGGATGTAAGCATGAATAAAGTTCTGGTGGTTCAGTCTAACTTGTAATAATAACACAGATTTGAAGTATTCACTGTACTGGTGACCAGTCTATGGCCCTCAAACAGCCCTCAGCTTTGTCTGTGTTTCTATGTGTGGCCCTTAATGAGAAAAGTTTGGACACCCCTGCTCTACATAGATACTAAGAATGAAGAGATGTATGTTCATATGTGTAACTGATTTTAAAAGAATTCTATTTGTGGTTTTCAGATTGTAAAATGTAGTGATGTTATGCACTCATAAGAGTCATTTTTCCCTGTTGATTATGATATTATCATTTTATCTGCCCCCATCCATCAAATATTATTGGCCTATAGAATGCTGTGATGTCATCTTAAAGTCAGAATATAACATTGTAGTTTACTATTTCGAGTGGAGCAGGGTCTGAGACGGGAAAAATAGCACCAAACACAGAGTAGGCTGGGCTCATGACAGACTGGACCCAAGAACTCACTATATGACACCAAAAATCTGTACAATATAAATTTTAGCTGCTCCCATCTGTATTAAATATTATTGACCTATGATTTATAAGAAAGGTAAACATGTGTAAAAACTGATTTGGAGTGGTCATCACATACAGAGTGAGGACACAACATCATCAGAGAGTTTATTACAAAGTGGTTTTCTAGTCATAGAATCTGGCAACCCAAAGTGGGCTTCCTGATTGGATAAAACACAACATGTAAACACACACATTTTTATGTTTAATGTTGTTTATAAAAACAAACAAACAAATTCAAACTGTACGCATGTGCTATTAATTTTACCAGCAAAAACTCTACTTTGCACTTTTTCCATACATTATAAATCTTGCTAAATGATCTACATTTAGAAATGTTTTGAATTAAAACACAAGTGGGACCGTGGCACAGTAGTCATAAAAATACCCATATTGATTTTGTATAGTGTGGTTTCGCCTTATTCATTTTTCACTTCTTAACGTGTCATTGACTTTGCTCGTTAGTGCTGTGGTTCTAGTGCTCAGCCTGACTACTGAAAATATCTATTGTTGTTTCTCACAGAACATAAAGGGTAAGTGTGAACGTGAGGGAGACGTGACAGAGGAGAACTCAGAGAAGAATCATGAGGAGCCAGAGTCACACAGAGAAGCTTCAGGAGTATGTGAAGTCTGCTCTCCAGCTCACGGTAACTTCAGTGTAGGCTTTTCTGGGGACACACATTTACCTAGGTGTAAAACAGTGCAGAGACGATATGTGTTCAGTTTGCCCATTTCTATAAATATAGTAAAGAATGTTTGAGTTGGCAATATGACTGCAATTTTATTTACAGCCTTGATCAAATGGATTACTTGTTTCAAAATCAATCATCCAGGTGTCACTGGATGATTGATTTTGAAACAAGTAATCTGTCAGAGGGGTCTTCAACTCACACCTCCGGGAGAACTTCTCCCTGATCCCGGGGGAGGTTGGAGACATGGACTCCGAGTGGGCCATGTTCTCCACCTCTATTGTCAATGCGGCCGCTCGTAGCTGTGGTCGTAAGGTCTGTGGTGCTTGTCGCGGCGGCAATCCCCGAACCCGGTGGTGGACACCGGAAGTAAGGGATGCCCCGTCAAGCTGAAGAAGGAGTCCTATTGAGCCTTGTTGGCTCGTGGGACTCCTGAGGCAGCCGATGAGTACCGGCGGGCCAAGCGTGCCACGGCTCGTGCGGTCACAGAGGCAAAAACTCGGGGTTGGGAGGAGTTCGGGGAGGCCATGGAGAAGGACTATCGGACGGCCTCAAAGAAATTCTGGCAAACCATCAGACGCCTCAGGAGGGGGAAGCAGTGCTTCACCAACACTGTTTACAGTGCGGGTGGAGAGCTGCTGACCTCGACTGAGCATGTTGTTGGGCGGTGGAAGGAATACTTTGAGGATCTCCTCAATCCCCCCGTCATGTCTTCCGAGGAGGAAGCAGAGACTGGGGAGCCGGAGGCGGACTCGTCCATCACCCTGGCTGAAGTCACCGAGGTGGTTAGCAAGCTCCTCGGTGGCAAGGCTCCGGGGGTGGACGAGATCCGTCCCGAGTACCTCAAGTCTCTGGATGTTGTGGGACTGTCTTGGCTGACACGTCTCTGCAACATGGCGTGGCGGTCGGGGACAGTACCACTGGAGTGGCAGACCGGGGTGGTGGTCCCTCTGTATAAGAAGGGGGACCGGAGGGTGTGTTCCAATTACAGGGGAATCACACTCCTCAGCCTTCCCGGTAAGGTCTACTCCAGGGTACTGGAGAGGAGAATCCGACCGATAGTCGAACCTCGGATTCAGGAGGAGCAGTGTGGTTTTCGTCCCGGTCGTGGAACACTGGACCAGCTTTACACTCTCCATCGGGTCCTTGAGGGTTCATGGGAGTTTGCCCAACCAGTCCACATGTGTTTTGTGGATTTGGAGAAGGCATTCGACCGTGTCCTGTCCTTTGGGGGGTGCTCCGGGAGTATGGGGTCCGGGGCTCTTTGCTAAGGGCTGTCCGGTCCCTGTATGACCGGAGCAGGAGCTGTGTTCGCATTGCCGGCAGTAAGTCAGACCTGTTCACGGGGCATGTTGGACTCCGACAGGGCTACCCTTTGTCTCCGGTTCTCCATCCATCCATTTTCTTCCGCTTATCCGGGGCCGGGTCGCGGGGGCAGCAGTCTAAGCAGGGACTCCCAGACTTCCCTCACCCCGGACACATCCTCCAGCTCCTCCGGTGGGACCCCAAGGCGTTCCCAGGCCAGCCAAGAGACATAGTCCCTCCAGCGTGTCCTAGGTCTTCCCCGGGGCCTCCTCCCGGTGGGACATGCCCAGAACACCTCCCTAGGGAGGCGTCCAGGAGGCATCCTAAGCAGATGCCCGAGCCACCTCAGCTGGTTCCTCTCAACGTGTAGGAGCAGCGGCTCTACTCCAAGCTCCTCCCGTGTGACCGAGCTCCTCACCCTATCCCTAAGGGTGCGCCCGGCCACTCTGCGGAGGAAGCCCATTTCAGCCGCTTGTATCCGCGATCTTGTCCTTTCGGTCATTACCCAGAGCTCATGACCATAGGTGAGGGTAGGAACGTAGATTGACCGGTAAACCTTCTTTACCACAACGGACCGATACAGCGACCGCATCACTGCAGACGCTGCACCGATCCGCCTGTCAATCTCCCGCTCCATCCTTCCCTCACTCGTGAACAAGACCCCGAGATACTTGAACTCCTCCACTTGGGGCAGAGACTCACCACCCACCCGGAGAGAGCTAACCACCTTTTTCCGGTCGAGAACCATGGCCTCGGATTTGGAGGAGCTGATTCTCATCCCAGCCGCTTCACACTCGGCTGCAAACCGCCCCAGTGCCTGCTGCAGGTCCTGGCTCGAAGAAGCCATCAGGACAACATCATCTGCAAACAGCAGAGATGAAATCCTGTGGTTCCCAAACCAGGCCCCCTCCGGCCCCTGGCTGTGCCTAGAAATTCTGTCCATAAATATAATGAACAGAATCGGTGACAAAGGGCAGCCCTGGCGGAGTCCAACATGCACCGGGAACAGGTCTGACTTACTGCCGGCAATGCGAACACAGCTCCTGCTCTGGTCATACAGGGACCGGACAGCCCTTAGCAAAGAGCCCCGGACCCCATACTCCCAGAGCACCCCCCAAAGGACACCACGAGGGACACGGTCGAATGCCTTCTCCAGATCCACAAAACACATGTGGACTGGTTGAGCATACTCCCATGAGCCCTCGAGGACCCAATGGAGAGTATAGAGCTGGTCCAGTGTTCCACGACCAGGACGAAAACCACACTGCTCCTCCTGAATCCGAGGTTCGACTATCGGTCGGATTCTCCTCTCCAGTACCCTGGAATAGACCTTACCGGGAAGGCTGAGGAGTGTGATTCCCCTGTAATTGGAACATACCCTCCGGTACCCCTTCTTATACAGAGGGACCACCACCCCGGTCTGCCATTCCACAGGTAGTGTCCCCGACCGCCACGCGATGTTGCAGAGACGTGTCAGCCAAGACAGCCCCACAACATCCAGAGACTTGAGGTACTCAGGACGGATCTCGTCCACCCCCGGAGCCTTGCCACCGAGGAGCTTGCCAACCACCTCAGTGACTTCAGCCAGGGTGATGGACGAGTCCGCCTCTGGGTTCCCAGTTTCTGCTTCCTCCTCGGAAGACGTGACAGTGGGATTGAGGAGATCCTCAAAGTATTCCTTCCACCGCCCGACAACATCCCCAGTCGAGGTCAGCAGCTCTCCACCCGCACTGTAAACAGTGTTGGTGAAGCACTGCTTCCCCCTCCTGAGGCGTCGGACGGTTTGCCAGAATCTCCTTGAGGCCGTCCGATAGTCCTCCTCCATGGCCTCCCCGAACTCCTCCCAACCCTGAGTTTTTGCCTCTGTGACTGCCCGAGCCGCAGCATGCTTGGCCCGCCGGTACTCATCGGCTGCCTCAGGAGTCCCACGAGCCAACAAGGCTCAATAGGACTCCTTCTTCAGCTTGACGGCATCCCTTACTTCCGGTGTCCACCACCGGGTTCGGGGATTGCCGCCGCGACAAGCACCACAGACCTTACGACCACAGCTACGAGCAGCCGCATCGACAATAGAGGTGGAGAACATGGCCCACTCGGAGTCCATGTCTCCAATTTCCCCTGGGATCAGGGAGAAGCTCTCCCGGAGGTGGGAGTTGAAGACCCCCCTGACAGAGGGCTCCGCCAGACGTTCCCAGCAGACCCTCACAATGCGCTTGGGCCTGCCAGGTCTGTCCGGCTTCCTCCTCCGCCAGCGGATCCAACTCACCACCAGGTGGTGATCAGTTGACAGCTCAGCCCCTCTCTTCACCCAAGTGTCCAAGACACGCGGTCGGAGGTCAGATGACACGACAACAAAGTCGATCATCGACCTCCGACCTAGAGTGTCCTGGTGCCACGTGCACCGATGGACACCCTTGTGCTCGAACATGGTGTTTGTTATGGACAAGCTGTGACTAGCACAGAAGTCCAATAACAAAACACCGCTCGGGTTCAGATTGGGGAGGCCATTCCTCCCCTGTCACTGTCGTTACCCACATGGGCGTTGAAGTCCCCCAGGAGAACAATGGAGTCCCCGGTTGGTGCACTGTCTAGTACCCCTCCCAGGGACTCCAAGAAGGCCGGGTACTCTGCACTGCTGTTTGGCCCGTAGGCCGACACAACAGTGAGAGACCTGTCCCCGACCCGAAGGCACAGGGACGCGACCCTCTCGTTCACCGGAGTGAACCCCAACACGCAGCGGCTGAGCTGTGGGGCAATGAGCAAGCCCACACCAGCTCGCCGCCGCTCCTCGCGGGCAACGCCAGAGAAATGGAGAGTCCAACCCCTCTCAAGAAGGTGGGTTCCAGAGCCCAAGCTGTGCGTGGAGGTGAGGTCGACTATATCTAGCCGGTAACGCTCAACCTCCCGCACAAGCTCAGGCTCCTTCCCCCCCAGCGAGGTGACATTCCACATCCCCAGAGCTAGTCTCCATGTCCGGAGATCCGGTCATCGAGGTCCCCGCCTTCGACTGCCGCCCGGATCTCTCTGCACCTGCCCCGCATGGCTCCTCCCGCAGGTGGTGGGTCCACGGGAGGATGGCCCCACGCCGTTCCTTCGGGCTGGGCCCGACCGGGCCCCGTGGGGAAAGGCCCGGCCACCAGGCGCTCGCTGCCGAGCACCCACCCCAGGCCTGGCTCCAGGGTGGGGCCCCGGTAACGCCAGTCCGGGCGACGTAACTGGCGTTGTTCTTTTTCTCTTCATGGGGGGCTTCTGAACTGCTCTTAGTCAGACCCGTCTCCCAGGACCTGTTTGCCATGGGTGACCCTACCAGGGGCATGAAACCCCCGACAACATAGCTCCCAGGATCATTCGGGTGCTCAAACCCCTCCACCACGTTAAGGTGGCGGTTCGGGGAGGAGTGTCACCGGTTATGTTCACCGGTTGTCACCGGTTCTGTTCATTATATTTATGGACAGAATTTCTAGGCGCAGCCAGGGGCCGGAGGGGGTCTGGTTCGGGAACCACAGGATTTCATCTCTGCTGTTTGTGGATGATGTTGTCCTGATGGCTTCATCGAGCCAGGACCTGCAGCAGGCACTGGGGCGGTTTGCAGCCGAGTGTTAAGTGGCTGGGATGAGAATCAGCTCCTCTAAATCCGAGGCCATGGTTCTCGACTGGAAAAAGGTGGTTTGCCCTCTCCGGGTGGGTGGTGAGTCTCTGCCCCAAGTGGAGGAGTTCGAGTATCTCGGGGTCTTGTTCACGAGTGAGGGAAGGATGGAGCGGGAGATTGACAGGCGGATCGGTGCAGCGTCTGCAGTGATGTGGTCGCTGTATCGGTCCATTGTGGTAAAGAAGGAGCTGAGCCCAAAGGCGAAGCTCTCGATTTACCGGTCAATCTACGTTCCTACCCTCACCTATGGTCATGAGCTCTGGGTAATGACCAAAAGGACAAGATTGCAGATACAAGTGGTTGAAATGGGCTTCCTCCACAGGGTGGCTGGGCGCACCCTTAGGGATAGGATGAGGAGCTCGGTCACACGGGAGGAGCTCGGAGTCGAGCCGCTGCTCCTACACGTTGAGAGGAGCCAGCTGAGGTGGCTCGGGCATCTGCTTAGGATGTCTCCTGGACTCCTCCCTAGGGAGGTGTTCTGGGCATGTCCCACCGGGAGGACGCCCCGGCTGGCCTGGGAGCGCCTTGGGATCCCACCGGAGGAGCTGGAGGACGTGTCTGGGGTGAGGGAAGTTTGGGAGTCCCTGCTTAGACTGCTGCCCCCGCGACCCGGCCCCGGATAAGCGGAAGGAAATGGATGGATGGATGGAAAATCAATCATCAGTTTGGGTCTTGGAGAGGTCTAAAGCATGTGGGTTGGGCTTGCCTGGCAGCTCTCTGTATTTTGTACAGAGAGCTGCCATCGTGTCTCAAGCTCGAACCAAGCACAGCTGTCCAATCAGATTTGTTTATTTCAGTGATGCATGTGAAAGGAAGGAGCTCTTTGGCTGCCATCATCATTTGAATAAAATGACATTTCCCTCTCCTCGGATGAACAGAATTTAGTGCATTGCCCATTGATTCTGCAGAAGTTTGTGATGTGTTTCCGTCCCGTATGATGTATTTTTTTCTTTCTTTTTTCCTTGTAAGCAGCCATGTTTGTTTTGATACAGACAGGCCATATGTGTCCCTGATTAGCTGGCACCTGGCAATCACATCTGAGCTCTGGGAGATTCACCAGTGACTAGACTCACATCTTCATAAATTACTGGAGAAGTGTGTATTCTGGATCCCAGGCTACCAAAGAATCAATATCACCAGTGATCAGAAGGATGGCTGCAGGATTCTGCACTAAGAAGGATGGGCCTTTTCAATGGAAACATCTACAGCCATCCTATTATCAGTAAAAGAATGTGGTTTGGAGCACAGTTCAGAGGAGGAAATTTGAAAAAAAATGTTGTATGAAATTAGCAATTATTAAAAGTGTATATTGTCCATGCTCATAATATTAAGATCAAAAACTATATTTGTCAATTTTCAACAAATAATACAATGTTTTTCCTAATTTTGATGAAATACGTTGTTTTGTTGTGTTGTTTTTTTTGCCCTCACCAATTCTTGTCAGATCTTTTGATATTGTGTGTTCTGAATATTTTTTAGAACAGAATCTTTTTGCTGTTTACACAGGCTCCACCCACAGCTCGTGCAGTCTGCCCTGGTCCGACTGCATGGATTTCAGTGAGACCCACCACCACAGTGTGTCTGACCTGAGGGCCCTCAAGAGCTTTGTGAGGCGGGGCATGTGTGTGCATGTTGTGGAGGACAAGGTCTCATCTGATCACCACTGAGCTCAATGATAAAACGGTAAATGAAAATTGCCCTCCTGTCCTAATGTGTGCCTGTCTGCAGACCCTGTCCTGGCCTGCAGTCGCTGAGGACACAGCTCCTAAACCAGCCTTCAAAGAGTCCAAAGGAGCAAAGGGGAAAGAGGTGAGTGAAGTACTAGTACTGAGTCAGTACTAGTAGTTGGGGTGACAGTGGTGCATTAGGTAAGTCATTGCCCTCCAACCAGAAGGCAGCCAATACAGTGACAAATTCTGCCAGTGTGTATTAGTTTAAGTCTGTATTCTGTAACTTAACTGGTTGAGGTTTGACACCTTATTGTCTCCATTGAGCTATTATTTTGCCTGAAATGTTCCACAGTGTAGTTTTACATATCTGACAAAGGCAAGCAAGTAGAAAGTCCTCCACCAGAAAGGTTAAATATAGTGCACCTTTATCCATCCATCAATTTTCTTCTGCTTATCTGGGGCCGAGTCACGGGGGCAGCAGTCTAAGCAGGGACTCCCAGACTTCCCTCACCCCGGACATGTCCTCCAGCTCCTCCAGTGGGATCCCAGGAGTTCCCAGGCCAGCTGAGAGACATAGTCCCTCCAGCGTGTCCTGGGTCTTCCCCGGGGCCTCCTCCCGGTGGGACATGCCCGGAAGACTTCCCTAGGGGATGCCAGGAGGCATCTCGAACAGATGCCTAAGCCACCTCAACTGGTTCCTCTCTGTGGTATATTGTGCTCAGTGCTATATCCGCCACCAGCCAACAGGTGGTGCTGTTGTGTAACAGTTGTCAGTAGAAGTTGGACTGTTCATTAAAGTTAAACCTTCGACCTGAGCGGCTGCCTCGTCTCAGTCATCTGTTAATTATATATAACCCACGTCTAAGACTGGATACAGCATAAAGCTACAACACTCTCGACGTGTAGGAGCAGCGGCTCTACTCGGAACTCCTCCCATGTGACCAAGCTCCTCACCCTAAAGGTGCACCCAGCCACTTTACAGAGGAAACCCATTTCGGCCGCTTGTATCCGCGATCTTGTCCTTTCAGTCATTACCCAGAGATGATGACCATAGGTGAGGGTAGGAACGTAGATTGACTGGTAAATCAAGAGCTTTGCCTTCCGGCTCAGCTCCTTCTTTACCACAATGGACTGATACAGCGACCACATCACTGCAGACGCTGCACCAATCTGCCTATCAATCTCACGCTCCATCCTTCCCTTACTCGTAAACAAGACCCCGAGATACTTGAACTCCTCCACTTGAGGCAGAGACTGACCACCCACACGGAGAGGGCAAGCCACCTTTTTCTGGTCGAGAACCATGGCCTCGGATTTGGAGGAGCTGATTCTCATCCCACACACTACACACTCGGCTGCAAACCGCCCCAGTGCCTGCTGCAGCTCCTGGCTCGATGAAGCCATCAGGACAACATCATCTGTAAACAGCGATGATGTTCCCAAACCAGACCCCCTCCGGCCCCTGGCTGCACCTATAAATTCTGTCCATAAATATAATGAACAGAACTGGTGATAAAGGGCAGCCATGGCAGAGTCCAACACGCACCAGGAACAGATCTGACTTATTGCCGGCAATGCGAACACAGCTCCCGCTCCGGTCATACAGGGGCCGGACAGCCTTTAGCAAAGGGCCCTGGACCCCATACTCTCGGAGCACCCCCAAAGGACACCACAAGGGACACAGTAGAATGCCTTCTCCAGATCCACAAAACACATGTGGACTGGTTGGGCAAACTCTCATGAACCCTTGAGGACCCACCAGGAGTATAGACGAAAACCACACTCCTCCTCCTGAATCCGAGCTTCGACTATTGGTCGAATTCTCCTCTCCAGTACCCTGGAATATACCTTACTGGGAAGGCTGAGGAATGCGATTCCCCTGTAATCATCTGAACAACAAACTGGACTGGACTTACAACACAGATGCACTGTACAGGAAGGGCCAGAGCAGGCTCTATCTCCTGAGGAGACTCAGGTCTTTTGAAGTGAGAGGGCCACTTTTGAAGACCTTCTATGACTCTATGGTGGCATCAGCCATCCTGTACGGTGTGGTCTGCTGGAACAGCAGCATCACAGAGAGGGAGAGGAAGAAGCTGGACAAGGTCATCAAGAAGTCCAGCTCCGTCCTGGGCTGTCCTCTGGACTCAGTGCAGGAGGTGGGGGACAGGAGGGTCCTGGCTAAGGTCTTTTCTATGCTGGGCCATGAGTCTCACCCCCTGCTGGACCCTTTCTGCCCTGGAGAGCAGCTTCAGTGACAGACTGATTCACCCTCACTTTTTGAAGGAGAGGTTTGGCAGGTCTTTCCTTCCTGCTGCTGTCAGACTATACAATGAACACTGTTAACACTGAACATGTGTCATTCATCCATACCTATGTGCAATACTCAAGTCACTTTACGGAGATGTTACATTAGAGTCTATTTTTAGTTTAAGTCTATTTTTTTATTATTTAAAGCTATTTATCTATTATCTTGTTTTATTGCATGTACCATTTTCCTTCCGTTCTTCAACTGTGCGGTGCAATACTGGAATTTCCCCACTGTGGGACTAATAAAGGCATATCTCTCTCTTAATTGGAACACACCCTCCGGTCCCCCTTCTTATACAGAGAACCACCACCCTGATCTGCCAGTGCAGTGGCACCGTCCCCAACTGCCACGTGATGTTGCAGAGACATGTCAGCCAAGACAGCCCCACAACATCCAGAGACTTGAGGTACTCGGCACGGATCTCGTCCACTCCCGGAGCCATGCCACCAAGGAGTTGCCTCAGGAGTCCCACGGGCCAACAAGGCTCGATAGGACTCGTTCTTCAGCCTAACAGCATCCCTTATTTCCGGTGTCCACCACCGGGTTAGGGGGTTGCCGCCGTGACAAGCACTGCAGACCTTACGACCACAGCTACGAGAAGCCGCAACAACAATAGAGGTGGAGAACATGGCCTACTTAGAGTCCATGTCCCCAACCTCCTCCGGAATCAGGGAGATGGCTCCAGGGTGGGGTCCCGGTAACGCCAGTCCGGGTGACGTAACTCACCTTGCTCTATTGCTCATCATGGCGGGCTTCTGAACCGCTCTTAGTCTGACCCCTCACCCAGGACCTGTTTGCCATGAGTAACCCTACCAGGGGCATGAAACCCCCGACAACATGGCTCCCAGGATCATTCAGGTGCTCAAACCCCTCCACCACCTTAAGGCGGCAGTTCAGGGAGAGGTAGTGCACCTTTATGTGCATTGAGTATTTTATTTTACTATTATTTT
Source organism: Periophthalmus magnuspinnatus (assembly GCF_009829125.3). Lineage (NCBI taxonomy): Eukaryota > Metazoa > Chordata > Actinopteri > Gobiiformes > Gobiidae > Periophthalmus > Periophthalmus magnuspinnatus. The sequence goes on along the minus strand of NC_047134.1, from coordinate 9,053,873 downwards.
ACATGTCCTATGTCAGTGGTTCACAACCTGAGAAGGCCCTTGAGATTTCAGTGCGTCCCTAGAGCTGTGTCTGGTAGGAGGATCATGTCATCAAAGCCAAAAGGAAATGAGTATGGGAGCAAAAACACCACCAAAAACTGATGTAATAATTGTATTAAATAAATGCTTTAGTTACCATCGTGTGATGTGTTTGTGGGGACAATGGGTGATCATAAGACAAGCAAGTCTCTAGTTCATGCAGCAGAGGTTTGAAGGATTTGGAGTCACTGTCCTATGTAATGTAAAACTGACATTTTTGAAGATTTTATCATGTTATGATCTCCTCATCAGAAACTTATCTGGAGTTCAAACATTGTTTCCTTCGACTCCTCCAGCTCAACCTGAACGGTGAAGCTCAGACATCTTCTCCAGCCTTCACATCTCAGAACTCAAATTGCCTTCTTAGCCAGTTTACTGCGAGCAGACATGGCTGTAGTTGTCTTAAAAAAAAAAAAAACACTAACAATAATATAGAATATATTAATAAATGATAATCTAGCCTATAAATAAGGACCTAAAAATGTTCCTGTTACATAATTCTACTCTTTGACTGTGTGACAATATCCAAATAATCAGAGCCAGCTTCACATTCTCGGTCTCTTTCAGCCTCCAAATAAAGGTGCTTCCACCAAAGACAAGGGCAAAGACAAGAAGAGGGCCCCCCCAGAGCTAGTGCAGGACCCCCCCATCCGGACACTGCTGGGGACAGTGCATGTGCCCCTCCACAGTCTGCTTCACAGTGGACACACAGTGGCGCTGTGCTGTGACTTTGGACCTCAGGGACTAGACACAACAGAGGCTGACAACACTATGGACAAGGCAGGTTCAGTGGAAAGCAATGTATCTTACAAGCTGTGTTTCCAGTGTTGTATTTGAGATAAACAGGTTAGTAATACTATGAGTAAGGTACAATTTTTAATCAAAAATGTAAACAGAAAAAATGAAAAATGTGATTAACTTTTGTTATGGCTTGATGCTGTCAACTTTCTGTCAGTTCTACCAGTGACATTAATAAGACAAGAAAAAAAACTGTGCTTTGTGCTAGTTTTAGTTTTGCATGGAGAGAGATTCTGAGATGTAAATCACAACCTAAACTTGCTTTTGAATCTTTAGCAGTATTCCAACTTTACAGCCCTCCTTCTCAATTCTAAACTTGACATGATGCTGACACTGCAATGTTTTTAAAAAATTCTTCACTGAAATGCAGGATGTCAGAAAGATGGTGAAAGAGGACAAGAAGAGGGAAGAAGACTCAAAGGCAGAAGCTTCAGGGAAGAAGACTGATACTGCCAAAGGTTCAGATTTATATGCAGTTTATGTACACGGATACTATGGCAGGGGTTTAAGTCCTTTACATCTTTGCCTACATGCTGACAGTCTATTATCATACACCTGTTTCTTCTGTTGTCTGTCAGGAAAAGCCAAGTCGGTGAAGGAGGTGGATGAGGCTGGTGCATGGGGACCTTTGGAGCCCATCACGGTGGAGCTGTGTGTGCAGCTGGACCGATGGCAGTCTGCAGTCAAGGTATCTTAGGAGCTGGGACTGTCCCTCGAAGCCACTCTTGATCTGTCCTCTGGGACATAATAAATGTCCACTGCACCTCTGGTGTAGAGATATGGCCTTTATCTGGTACTGGTTGTTTAGAATCGAAGGCAACCGATGGTCGCTTAGCTCTGCTATTTTTGGGCCAATTGATTATTTTTCCCAAATTATGTTATTTAAATTTACTAAAAACTCATCCATAGCCCCACACAACCCTTTAAGAGAGCTGTAGTCACATTTTGTGCAGTTATCACTTTGCACAGAAGCATTAATCTAAAGCTTTGTGTTTACTCTATAGGCAGCTGATCAGCCAGATTTAAGACTGATGGCCATTAAGCTAAAAGGGGAAAATATGGAGTGACCACTCTGTAGGCAACTTGCCATCTGGAGCATAAGATGAAGAAAAACACACACATTTTACATTTATACATAAATTCCATTTATTTTAGTACATTAACGCTCCTTACATAAATTCTTTGCAAAACTGTTTTGGAAAGGCCAGTGGAGAAGTGCTAAAAGATATGATCTATAGATTTCCTGTAGAGCAGCACTTCCAGTGTCCACAGTGTCTATGTTAAACAGCACAGTATGGCTGCTCCTTACATCGCTCAGCATATCTTAAAAGTACTTTTACAAGCATAAAAAAATAAACTATAGCACCCTCAAACTTCCAATCACCTTATACCTAATGTTCTTCGTAATCGACAGGCTGTGCATTCTCTAGATTTATAAATTAATGATAGAAAAGACACTTCAGCAATGATTGATCACACAGTGAGTTCCAGTCACACAAACCCACACATGAGACACTCCGGTTCAGAGATCACCAAACCGCAACATGGTAAGATCTGGAGCTCCAGCCCCAATTTACAGCGTACAGAAACCCATCCAGAAGCAGCAGACATGATGTGCAAACGTGTGCTGATTGTGCAGAAGGCTCTAGGAGGTTCCTCAAAAGGTCTGGTCATCGTTGCAGGCCTCTGTGTCATGGCCGAACACCTCGCAGATATCGCAGTATGGCCGCTCATCATCCTTTGAGCCGTGGTAGGTGCTGTGAGGAGGGGAGTCAGGCTCTTGGGCCTGTGTGGGACAGTCTTCAGTGTCGTGAAGGTCAAAACAGTCACAGATGTCACAGAAGAGGCGTGGAGGGGGCTTCTTCTTTGTGTTCTGGGCCTTACTGGGGTACACAAAACACACGTTAGAGAGGACAGGCCTTCTGAAATATCTAGTGATGTTCGTTAGAATAAAAACTGTTTGTTATTGAGCATCAATGATTTTTTTTCATGGTCGATGATGATTGTTTACAATCCAAAGAAACCAATGGTCGATAAGGTCCTGTTCTTTTTGAGCCTATATGCAAGGCCGATTTTGATTATTTTCCCTATGTTATATGATTTTAAATGATTATAAACTCCTCCACAAACCTGTTTGACTAAGAGTTGTGTAGTCACGTTTGTGCAGTGTCCTCTTCACACTAAAGCGTTATGCATATGCTTAGGTGGTTGGCCCAAACTAAATATTTAGGCAGATATGCAAAAAAGTGGAAATATCGGCCCAAAATATCGGTCTATCTCTGATCTATACTTCAGAATCAGAATCAGAATCAGAAGACTTTTATTGCCATAGTCTGTGAACACAGTTCACAGACTAGGAACTTGATACGGTGAAAAAGTGCAACATAAACACACTGAATAAATACAAATACAAATACAAATAAGGGCATGCACAAAGTTAAAAAGATATGCTTAAAAAAATCAAATGAAATACTTAAAGGGAGAAAATATGTACAATAGCAGCATCAGAACAACAGTGCAAAGTGGCTTATTAAAGTGACCGGTGTTATAAAGTGTCCAGTATAGTGCAGATATTATAAAGTGTTCATGAGACAAACAGCAGAGGGGAAGAAACTGTTCTTATGGCGAGAGGTTCTGGTCCCAATGGACCGTAGCCTCCTGCCAGAGGGAAGTGGCTCAAATAGTCCATGTCCAGGGTGAGAGGTGTCAGCTGCTATACGGCCTGCTCGCCCCCGAGTCCTGGAGACATACAGATCCTGTATAGATGGAAGGCTGCAGCCAATCACCTTCTCAGCAGAGCGCACAATGCGCTGCAGTCTCTGTCTGTCCCTGGCAGTGGCCCCAGCGAACCACACAGTGATGGAGGAGGTGAGGATGGACTCAATGATGGAAGTGTAAAACTGCACCATCATCTGGACTGGCAGCTTGCGTTTCCTCAGCTGCCGCAGGTGGAACATCCTCTGCTGGGCTTTCTTGATGAGGGAGCTGATGGTCGGCTCCCACTTGAGATCCTGGGTGATGCAGGTGCCCAGGAAGCGGAAAGAGTCCACAGTGGTGATGGGGGATTCCGTCAGGGTGAGGGGAGGCAGGGGGGCTGTGACTTTCCTGAAGTCCACGATCATCTCCACTGTCTTCTGGGCGTTGAGCTCCAGGTTGTTGCTGCTGCACCAGGACACCAGCCGGTCCACCTCCCTCCTGTAGGCAGACTCATCGCTGTCCGAGATGAGTCCGAACTTAACCAGTTTGACGGAGTCATGGCTGGAGGTGCAGCAGTTGGTGTACAGGGAGAAGAGCAGGGGAGAAAGTACACAGCCCTGTGGAGATCCTGTGCTGATAGTCCGAGACATTCTTCCCCAGCCGCACGCGCTGTCTCCTGTCTGTCAGGAAGTCAGTGATCCACCTACAGGTGGAGTCAGGCACGTTGAGCTGAGCGAGCTTGTCCTGGAGCAGAGCAGGGAGGATGGTGTTGAATGCAGAGCTGAAGTCCACAAACAGGATCCTGGCGTAGGTTCCCGGGGAGTCCAGATGCTGGAGGATGAAGTGAAGGGCCAGGTTAATGGCGTCGTCCACAGACCGATTGGCTCTGTAGGCAAACTGCAGAGGGTCCAGGAGGGGGGAGGTGAAGGACTTGAGGTGGTGCAGGACCAGGCGCTCAAATGACTTCATGACTACAGACGTCAGCGCCACAGGTCTGTAGTCATTAAGTCCAGTGATCCTGGGCTTCTTGGGGACGGGGACAATGGTGGACAGCTTGAAGCAGGCTGGGACGTGACATGACTCCAGGGAGGTGTTAAAAATGTCCGTAAAGACAGGAGCCAGTTCCTCAGCACAGTGTCTAAGGGTGGAAGGAGAGACACCGTCTGGGCCCGCGGCCTTACGGGGATTCTGCTTCCTGAAAAGCTTAGTCACGTCCTGCTCCACAACTGTGAGGGCAGTGGGGGAGAAGGGGGGGTCCGAGGTGGGTTTGGAGGTAATGTCCATGATGGTGGGGGAGGAGGGGGAGGGGTGTGAAACTTCAAACCTCGCATAAAAGCCGTTTAACTTTTCTGCTAGTTGTTTGTTGTCCACGGCGGGAGGGGCTTTGGGCCTGTAGTTGGTGATTTGCCTAAGCCCTCTCCAGACAGAAGCAGAGTCGTTGGTGGAGAATTGCTGCTCCAGACGTGTATTGTATTTCGCTTTAGCCTTTTCCACCTCTTTGCTAAACGCATACTTGCAACGCCTGTAGCCTTCACGATCTCCTGCCCTGAAAGCCATCTCCTTTTCCCTCCTCAAATGTCTAAGTCTGGGTGTGAACCAGGGTTTGTCATTGTTAAAAGTCACCCTGGTGCATGATGGAATGATGCTGTCCTCACAGAACTGAATGTATGACGTCACAATGTCTGTGTACTCATCCAAACTGTCTGTGGCAGCCTTGAACACATCCCAGTCTGTAGTGTCCAAACACGTGCGAAGCTCCTCCACAGCCTCACTGGTCCACTTCTTAGAAGTCCTCACAGCAGGTTTGGAGAGTTTCAGCCGTTGTTTGTAAGCAGGGATGAGGTGAACCATGACGTGATCAGAGAATCCTAGAGCAGCGCGGGTCACGGCTCTGTAGGCTCCACTGACCGTTGTGTAACAGTGATCCAGCGTCTTCTGCTCTCTCGTCGGGCAATTAATAAACTGTTTATATTTGGGCAGTTCCTGGCTCAGATTTCCTTTATTAAAATCCCCCAGGATGATCAGTAAAGAGTCCGGGAAGGTTCGCTCCACATCCAGAATCTGCTCCGCGAGCACGCGCTGAGCCTCGTGCGTGTCCGCGCACGGAGGGATGTAAACAGCGGCCAGAATGAATGAAGTGAACTCACGTGGAGACACACAGCGCACCAAATCACCAGGGCGACCGTACGTGGCGCCATCTTGGATCAAGCTTGTTAAAATAAGTATCTACTTCAGATCCTAGTTGTAGTATTGATTAGTGTCTACGATATGATTTCCACATGCACACTCAGCTGACCTTTCGTAGTTGTCCATCTCACTGGAGCTGTTCCCATTGAGTGCTGCAGTAGCCAGTTTTTCCAGTTTCTCCTTGAGCTCCTGGTTCTTCCTCTGAAGGTCCACAATGACCGAGTTCAGGAAGTCAATCTACAAGTACACATATGTCAGCGGTCATTAAGAACTGACAATCAGGCATCAACTCTTCTAAACACTATTATTTATCCTTAAACTTTAGCTTTGAGTTTAAAGTGTGTGAAACAATTTCCTAAATGTATCCTAGTATCTACACCCCAATATAGTCCACTGCCCCCAATAGACACTATGTAGAACCACAGTAAGGGTGAGGGCATGCACAAGGAAAGCCGATGAAAAACATGAACAAACCGCTGCCTGATGGTGGGGTTGCTATGACAACATCAAAGACAGGGCAGAGAAGAGGAGAGAAAAGAAAAAAAAAAAGCTCAAGTTAGAACCAGCACCGGACACAGCACTCCACTGGGCCCTGAACTATCACAGACTGTACAGGAGGAGCAATACAAAAGCTTTGAATGGGAGATGACTGCTGTCCAGCCATGATCCTTAGGAGAATGCATGTCTGGACTAAGCCACTGGACTAAGATAATAGACCATTATGCAATAAATCTAACCCCAGTCTATATTTGAACCATTCCAGGACTAATCTAGGGCTAAATCATGTCTAAAAGTGGACTACATCGTTCCCATTATTGTTAAAAAATGATTCAAAGGAGGGCAAAAAATTGATAATACGAACTTTGAATTAGGCAAACCCACAAGCTGAAGAGCTGTCCAAGTACCTCCTGAAGGATTACCACAGTTTCAGGAACACTGGCTAAGTGCGATCTAAGGAGTATAGCTGTATCTTGGAAATTGGTGAGATTGAGAGAACACATTTGGTTGCTGGCTTTTGTCATGCAAGAATGTAAGCAAGAGAACAAACCTGAACAGTTTGTATAGCTGCACTGCAATGCTCCTGTTAACATCAATATAATGCCATAGTCCAGGGCCCAGATCTGACCACAAATACAGTATAACATTTTACATGAAAAAGATGAGGGGGATGTTTTAGATTCTTTCAAAGTGGTTTAGTGCAGATTTAAGACCTCCTCTGTAAAGCATTATACTGTGACCTTCTCATGAATAACACAAATACTACAGTTACATAATTAGAGCTGTGTTGGTACGAGAGCCATTTGGTTTTTGTGGAGATATCATCAATATGGCATGACAATTCCAATGAAGCACTCAGAATACGCTAGGATACAACTACATGACAGCAGGATGCCCTCAGATGGAGAAGGTGACAGGACACCAGTGCCATACAGACCTGGCTCTCCAGAGACGTCTTCTCCTCCTGGAGCTCATCCACCTCTGCATTTCCTAAAGTGTGAGGACAAACATGAGTCAGGGTTATTACTCACAAATATCACAGTCTTCTACATTCATAGAGGCACCTAACAAAATTGTTCAATAAGGAATCCTCCTCAAAAAGAGAAAATGCTTTAAAATGCTTTCACACATGTGCTACAGACAGAGGAAGATATGTGGATTTTGGGAAAAATATTCAAAATGAGTCTGAAAATGGACATGTGTCTTGTTCATTGATGATTCTAAATCACTATCTTGATACTGTTAAAATGTGTGTGTGAAGTGCACAGCCTTAACTGCAACTCATTCTTTTGATGATCAGCTTGGGTCTTTTTAATGGAGTGGTCTAAAGCCAATCCTCTGTCAATAAAAGCATGTGGTGTGGGCTATTTTTGTGCTAAACTGCAATGATGTATTGTTTGTGTGGAAAAAAACATTGAAAGACATTTTATTAGAAAAAATATGTAATTTAATCAATCAATACAGGAAAAAATCTAAACAAAAATACTTTGCCACATCTCCCAACCCTCTTTGCAGTGGTCAGAAAGTCTATAAAGCTACAACCAAATTACTATCATCCCCATAGACTATAAAGAGTGCGTTAATGAGAGAGCAAGTGTTACCTGAGCCCTGCCCCCCTCCTCCTCCTCCTCCTCTCTCCTTCTCCAGTTTGAGTAGACGTTCCTTCAGACTGGCTTTGTCCCTCTCCAAAGCCTCCACAGTGGCTTCCAGAGCTCGGGCAGATGCACACTCTGCCTGTAGGGCCGTCAGCTGCATGCGCATACATACACACAGATTAGGTTATCTCACTGCTCTGGACACAAGGACAGGAGGACAGAGGGGCATGGACATGCTGGGGTCTGCTCACCTGTCTCCCCAGCACCTCCAGTTGCTCCTCTTTACTACTGATTAAGGCACTGTTCTTAGTCAGGGAATCCTTCTCTTTGTCCAACTGCTCCTTCAGGATGCTCTCACTAAAAAGACAAATAAATGATAAATTATAATAAACATGAAATGATGATACAGTGTGGTTTAACATAGTACTAATATTTACAAGACAACCAGCTCCTTGAAACTTAACACTGATCCCATTTTAGCAGTGAAATTAAATCAGCTAAACAAAACCAATTTACGTCATATGAAGATGCTTGATGAGGTCTTGGATTTCCCATTCACTTTGCAATGAGACAGTATTTAATTGACATTAGGATTGGCAGAAGTATCAAAAATCTGATACTAATTTATACTAAAACTAGTACTGAAACTAGATACTCATTTGACCAGGTACCGATACTAAAAATTCACACCCCTAGGACAAAAATGAACCTTTCCTGAACAGCATTAAAATGATCCTGAGCTGTATCAGGACAAGTATTAGACCACACAGAGTAGTATACGCCCATTGACCACTATGGAACCTACCTGGACCACTGAGGGATTACAAAGATATAAGGCCACATGGGAATATAAAAGAAAGTACTATGATTTATTGTTGAAAATAACATTTTATTGTTTAAATAATAATAATAATTTTTTTTTATATCATTGTGATATCGAAATTAGTATTGAGTATCGAGTCTATTCCTTAGTATCGAAATAGAGTTCAAAATTTTTGTATCGTGATAACATTAACGGACATGCAGAAATGAAAATACCAGGTACCTGAAGCTATTAGGCAGGCTTTCGGGAAGCAGAGGACAGAAACAATAGAGCTTAAAGGATGGTCTGCTTGGTTGCACAGCTTTTCACCTACATGTACTAGATGTGAGTGCTTACCTTTGCTTCAGCTCCTTCACCTGCTGCTTGAGCTTGGAGTGTTCGTTCTTGAGCTGCAGGTAAACACCACACACGTTAGACAGTAGCACAGTCATAGTTAAATTTAAGTCAGTGTTAGTGGGAACCTTGGACAGATGGGCCTGGCCCTGGTGGCTGTTGCTCAGCTCTCTGTTCAGCTGCTCGTGTTCCTGCTGCAGATTCTGAAGAGACTGGCTCTGTGTGGACATCTCCTCCTTCAGCTTCTCTCTGTGGAGTTTGGTTAAAATAGGTTAACATTTCTATATTTGCAATATATTGGCAGTAGCTCAGTTGGTAGAGTATTTGTCCAATGATATGAAGATTGGCGGTTCAAATCCCACTCATCATTGGTGAGGTCAGATCCACTGACGGTGTGATTGCAGCTCGGTGTGATTGCAGTTCTCACAAATAAATACTGTTGTTGTGTCCCTGGGCAAGTGTCTGCGTACACTGGTGTATTAATGTGTGTGAATGGATGAGTGGTTTGTTGATGTAAAGAGCTTTGAATGCCTTGAAGGTGGAAACTATATATAAAAATGTAAAAAAATATATATAAAAATTTCACCATTTAATATTTACCCATCATCTTTCACGTAAGACTCACTTCACAAAGCATACACAGCCAGGAGATTAGCTTTTAGGAGGGCAGTAAAATATATGACCTGCCAAACAGGTCTTCATTCAAATGTGATTTTTTAAAAGACTTTATTGGACACGACAGCTCAAGTATGACGAGTAGAGACATTTGGCAAAAAGTCAAGGCTCTGAGATAGTAACAATATCGTAAATCACTGAACCATTTTGTCTCATACTGAGGCCTGTAGGTGAGAATGTACTTACAGCTCCTGGCTCAGGCTCTTGCTCTTCTGAGACTCTGTTTTGAGCTGGTCTTTGGTGGTTTTCAGATCCTCCTGGTACATGACCTTCTCCTCCTTCAGTGTTTTCGTCTAGACACAAAAATGAACACCAGTAGTTTAGGATGGTGCAGAACACAGCTTGCACTTCTGTTTCGACCCTGATGAGTAGAGATGGATTGATATTTGGATGTTACACATACTGGCTATTGAAAAATCCAACTAATGGAGATATAAAGGTATAAAGGAAATATATGACGTTATGTGCTGCATTAACTTCAGATCATAAGAAAGCAGTGTATAAAATGAGACCACTGCTCCCTTTTGTTGATTTGCAGTAAGACAAGACTATGTTAAAAAGTTCTGATATTAAAAATCGTTGCTATAGAAATAGGTTTTAATTATTATTACACATTTATTATGAAGAGCAGTGCCCTGTAGTAACTTATACTTTTGGCCCTATATATCTGTCTCAAAATATTGGCCAGTTTATTGGCCATCAGCTGCTAAAAACAATTAGCATGGACCATGAAAAAAAAGCATATCTTACCTCTGACTCAAGGTTGCTCTTGAATGTGCGCAGCTCCTCTAGCAGAGCCTGGGCCTGAGTCTTCTCCTGGAGCAGCAAAGCCTTCTCATTGGACAGCTGCTTAAGAGCCTCAGACGTTTTCCCAGAAGACTCTGTGGCCTGAAGTGCGTCGAAAAGAAAACATGAGTCGCTGGATGCTGGGATTGTTTCATTTACTTTGAATTGGCGATTGCAACTATTTAAAACTACTTTTGCATGCTGATAAACAACTATTTGCATTTTAGATGATAGTACAAGTATTTCTACAATGATCAAGAAAACAAAAGTATCTACACTGCAAAACTATCACCTGTGGCCTTAGAACGGAGATGATGAGAATAATCACACTCGACACTGTTCCACCAATAAAAACACGTGACTCTCTCATGCTAGGTCAGTCACAATATCTAGTGACTGAAAAAGTTGGGCATGAAATCAAGTATATGATATAATAATAAGTAGTTAAATAAGTCACAGCAAATTTTGTTAACAGTGCCTCTTTTATATTCAAATTGATTCAATGTAGGGCTGCAAAATGTATCGCGGAAATATCGGTATTGGCTGACGTAATAATCGATATCACAAGAAAATAATTATATTGCAACAATACAAAGTTCCTCATTTTACAAATGTGTTTTTGGAAAATAAAATGGACAAAAGGACACATTTTATTAATGATTTCCTTATCAAAAAGTATATTGAAATATTGCAATAATATCGTTATCGCAATAGGGCTGCAAAATTAATCGTCTAATCAAAATCATCAAAATTACTATTTGAATGGACACAGTTAGCAAATCGCTAATTTCCTACACAAACAACAAAATCTCATGTTTTATTCTGCATAGAATGTGATTCTTGTATTAGTATGTCAGTTTCTGTTTCAGTCTTTTTGTCAGTTATTCTGGACACTTTTTAAATCTGAAGTTTGAACACAAACCTCTTATTAAAAACAAATATCAAATCTAATTGCAATCGCAATGTTGGTCAGAAAAATTGTAATTGGACTCATACAATACAAAACACAGTAATCGAAAATCTTATCCTTTTCTCATATCGTGCAGCCCTAATTCAATGTATTTCTGCCAAACCCTGCACAATCTTGAACCCAATTTTGTTCCCTAATAACCAAGAACCAGAGTGGACTTGCAAGATAGCTAGGCTAACTTTGTGACTATTAGAGCCGTTATAAGCCCACAGGAAAGACAGTGAAGGCTGGGAGCTAGCACCAGAGGTTAGTGAATGAAGATGATAGTTACATTGTAGGGAGGGAGTGGGGAGATAGAGCAGCATGCATTTAGTAGTACAGTGGCCCCAGCTGTCTAAAGGACTCAGTGACTGGTTAGTGCCGGAGGGGAAGAGAGTACCTCAAGCTGCTTAGAAAGGGCATGTGAGAGCTGCAACCCGAGCTGAGTGGCCTCTTGCTGGGCTTGGTCGCGCTCCTTCAGGAGGGCTTCCTTCTGAGCTGTGAGTGCTGCAAGGCAGGTGCTTATCTGGTTCCTCTCCCTGGCTGATGCAGCAACCTCTGCAGTAGCATGCTGGTACTGCTTCTCCAGCTCATCTTTGTCATGCTGGAGCCTCTTCAGATCAGCCTCTGCTTGCTTATAGTCACCTTGGAGCTTGTCTAACTCAGTGGTCAGTCCTAGCCGTTCTTTGAGCCAGTTTGCCCGCTCGCTGTGCAGAGACGTTAGGTCTTGTTCTAAATTACCTTGAGCTAAAGTTTGTTGTTGCTCTTTGAAGCTCAGACTAGCCATCTGTTTGTTAATCTCTTCCATTTGAGACTTGAGTTGTTCCTTCTCTGTCCTCAGCTGACAGGACTCCTGCTCCTGTCGTCGTAATAATTTGGACATTTCCTCCACTTTTCCCTTCTTGTCCTGGTCACTCTTTTGTAGACTCAGATACACTTGTTCTTTTTCTTGCCTCAGCTTGGACATCATCTGCTCCAACTCCTTGATCTGTTGGGAGAGGCCATCTTTAACAGCAATGACTTCAATGCGCTGACTAGTTTCAGTTTGGAGTTGTGATTCAAGACTCTCCTTCGATTTGGACAGCACCTGGATTTGCGATTGGAACCTTTCTAATTTTTGCTGTAAACTCTGCTTCTCTGACTGTACAGACTGCAGCTGCTTGCTTGCGTCACTCTGCCCAGAACGCAGGTTTTGACAGTCATCGGTGAGCTTGTTTACCTTCTCAACCAGCTCTAAATTGGTCTTTTGTAGTTGTTGTTTAAAACAGGCATGTTCCTCAATAAGTTTCTTTTTACCTTTAAGCAGAGTGTCAATATCTGTAGTTAGTTTCTTCACCTGATTCTCAAAGTCAGCTTTATCCCGTTTCAAAACAACCACTACAGCCTCAACCTCAGCTTTTTGCCTGTTAATGTCCTCCAACTTGCCTGATAGATCTGACTTCTCTTGGTTAAGTTCTGCATTTGTTTTGGAAACGCTATCCAACTGGTCTTTAGCTGCTCTTAAATCAGTGGACAGTTTTACCCTTTCTGATGAATCCCCATCTCTTTCTGCTAGCACTTTTGACACCTTCCTCTCCAGTTCTCCTTTCTCCCTTGCTAGCCTCTCGTTGTCTGTTCTCTGCTGTTCTAGTGTGGATTCCAGGATCATGTGCTCTTTCTTTAGCGCATGGACGGTCATCTCGGCTTCAGAACGCTGCTTTTGGAATGACTGTTTTTCTAGTTCTAGAGCTTCAGCTAGCTCCTTAGACTTGTCATTAGCCTGAGCTAGCTGATCTGCTAACGTCTGAACCTTACTCTTCAAGTCTTCGATCTGTTTGAGCAGCTCTTGGTTTTCGTGATTAGCTTTCCTCTGAACGGCGAGCAGGTCCTCTTTCTCTTGCAGTAGTTGCAGTCTCTCAGAATCTGTAACTTGGCTGTTTGTTTTGAACTCCTCCAACATTTGAGCTAACCCGTTTTTGGATACTTTCACTTCTTCACACTCACAGCGCAACATCTCCAGATCTTTCTTAGCGACATCAAGCTGGTTTTGAAGCCACTCTTTGGCCTTTTCTACCTTCGCCTTTTCCAACATGGTGGCACTGATGTCACTTGACAGTTTGGCCTTCTCTTTGGTTAGCGTCTCGTTAAATGCTTGCAGCTGGCTGTTCTTCATTGTCAGATCTTCTTTTTCCAAGTTTATGGAGTTGAGTTTGGATTGGAGTTCGCTGTTCTTCGTATTGAGGGACTTTTTGGCATTTCTGGCAGAGTCTAGCTCTGAGATGAAGTTGTCCTTCTCTGATATGAGCCTGGATTGTTTTTGCTCAAAGTCCTCCACTAGTCTGCTCTTCTCTTTACAAATGCCCTCATAATCGACATGCAGTTGCTTCTTCTGAGCCTGAAGTTGCTCAATCTCCTGTTGGTGCTTTAGAACAAGATCTTGCTTCTCTGCATTCTGCTTCTCGAGCTCCTGCATTTTGGCTAACTGTTCATTGTAGACCTCTTTGAGTTCTTTGCTTTCTGCTCGTGCAACTTCGAGATCACGTGTGACCATCTGCAAATGTTCTTCTGAACATTTGCCTTGCATTTGCAGCTCCTCTTGGCGTTTTGAAAGTTCTTCATTAGCCATGTGGAGTTGTTCATGCTGCTCCTCCAGTTGCCTGTAACTACTTTCGATGCTGGCAAGTTTAGTCTGGACTTCTGAAAGCTCCCCCTGTAGTTTTAACTTCTCAGCCTCACATTCCTTCTGAATGAGCTCCTGATCTAACCTTTGCTTATCCACTTGTTGGCAAAAGCTCTCAAGGTCATGCTTGGTAGATTGGAGCTCAGCAGAAAGACACTGGGAAAAATAATTTAATGGGAAACAAAAAAAGCAAAAATAAAGAGGGGGAATAAGATGGACCAAAACAAACCAAGCAGATATGGATGTATGCCGCTGGAAAAAGTTAAAATACAGAAGCAAGCAAAGGTTACACCACGACTAACACTGCACATACCAGCCATATTTAAGAGGAGCACTTTCACTTCACCTGATGAGTTTATTATCTTTGTCAGTCATTTTCTGTTATGTAAAAGAGTTTGCCAAGATTCACTATAATTAGAGGTTAGGCCTGTCATGATAACAAATTTTGAAGCATGTAGCTGACGGAAACATGTCAGTATATTTGTTTTCCGAAGTTCTGTATTTGTGTAAGAAAACATTGATGTATTTTATTAATTTTATATATCTTTTATTTGTAAAAGAATTTACCGTTGTGAGTCATGTAAGTGCATGTTTGCCCCAGAAGTAAAAAAAAAAAAAAAAGGAGTATAGTAGCTGCGAAAAGTATAAAAAGAGGAGCAAGGAAAATGCGAAAAGTGCAAAGAAAGATATCAGACTTAACTACTGCTGGTCATGATGGTACACGGTAAAGATTGATTGTTTGTATTTATTTTGAAAGTTTAAATGTATTAGAGTCAAGTAAATTTTCTTTATCTTTTAGTTTTTACCGTGTTCACGGTGTGAAAATGAATTAAATATTGGCACATAAACATCAGTAAGGAGCGTTTTTTTTTTTTTTTAAGAAGAAATCAGGGTAGCTACAAAGCATGTTACATTGCTACAAAGAGATACTGCCATCAACGATAATACTGAACTAATATTCAACTGACTTAATATTAATACAAGATAATCTCAGTAAACCATTTTTAAACACACAGTATCATTGAGACATGAGCTGCAATAAATAAATAAATAAATAGAATGAATCAATAATTAGCCACAGAAGTCACTGATTCAACCTGCTACTCAAATCTATAACAAAAATATAAAAAATCTCACCATTTCTACAAGAAAATTGCACATACAGTAAATATTGAGCTGGAAAATATATTACTTCAGTTTTCATGTATTGCACGACAAGTCGATACAGTAATTATGACAGGGGTATTGGAGATATTATTTCAGCTAATCCAAAATTTGTGAAAACCAAACAAATGTAAATGTTTTGTTCAATTCTTTACATTGATTTGATATTTTTGTGGAAATAAATGCAATCATCTTCTTAAATCTGTCCTACTTTAGTGTTTATTTTAAAGGTTGAACAAGCCAAAATGCCCCTCTTAAATATTTGTCTGATAAAATAGATAGTTCATATCTTGAAAAAATATAAACAATATAAACAGTATAACAATGAAAAATGGAAGATGATAAATACAAATAATGACAATGTAATAAGCTCTGACAATGATTGAGGACTTCACATTGGTACTTAATATAGCTTACTATATGACGTCAAGTAAAAAAAAAATTTTTCATTCAAATAATAAAAGGAAAAGTGAATTTGTGCATACTTGTGCCTGCTGCTTGTACACCTGCAGCTCTGTCACTAGCCTCTGCAGCTCCTCCTCCTTCTGTCGAGACAGGCCCAGCTCCTGCTCCAGGTGCTGGACCTGAGCCTGCACCTTCTGTTCCTGCTCCTGTCTGTGAAGCTCTGAGGCCTTCTGATGGGACGCCTTCAGCTCCTCCAAAAGAGCAGCTCCATCTGTGACAGACTTCTCCTGCACACAGTAAACTCATCATTACAACTGTTTCAATTCATTATGGCAATTAAAACAGGATTTAAGTTTTTACTAAACATGCACCAATCCAAATCCTGGAGCAGACACTGAATATAGCAATTGTGTATTTATCCTACAAGTAACTACAGAAGAGATCTGAACAAATATTTTAAGAATGTTAGGCAGGGCTTTAGATCAAGAATTTCTTTAGTCGATTGTTACGGCCCTGTGCCTCCAGCTCCTCCTACATGCCTCGGTGTTGTCCATGCTGTCTCCATGGACCTCTCCAGGTGGTATGTGTGTAAGATTTTAATTATTGTAAAATTTGTGTTTAGTTACTTTACCTGTATTGTTTTTGGTTTAATTCCTTGCAAGGTACCTTTGTTTATGTATGTTAAGTTGCCTTTTTTAAAGTTCAGCCCTACATACCTGTTAATTAAATGACCTTATTTAACCGTTTCTCCATCTCGGTTTTCTTTTTTTTGTTGCCTCCCTTCCCTTCCCTTACCTCTCGCACCCCAAGCGAGAATCATACCCCTAGACCAGTGGTTCTTAACCTGGGTTAGATCGAACCCTAGGGGTTCGGTGAGTCAGTCTCAGGGGTTCGGCGGAGGTCAAGACACGCACCCGACTCATATAATTTGTGGACTGCGAGCGTCTCCAGAAGCCGGCCGTGTCCCAATTTGACAAATGCACCCTTCGATGTGCCTATCGAAGTACCCGCCCGACTTAAATGTGACTTTGGTGAATGGAGACACAGCATGAGACACGGCCAGAGTGATGCCCCAGCGTTGACTGGGAGGATCCCAGCAATTGCGCTGATTGGACATCTTCGAGGAAGCACGGAAACACATTATCGTAATGACAGTAACATATTTAAAGAGCCCCATGCCTCGGCTTTTACATGCCATTGGAATTTACATGAGAGCACAATTGGTTGCGGAGTTACGGTGTGTGTTAAAATGTTAAAAATAATAAATAACATAAATACAATAAGTTCATTATTATACATAAGGTTAAAATTCATTATTATACATAAGGTTAAAAATTTAAATAATTTCAGTGTGGTAGTATAAAAAAGGTCATGTCTTTGTGAAAAGGTATGCATGTTATTTGTTGTGAGTTCATGCATTGTATTGGTTTTATTCTTTGAACACAGTGATGTTAATGCACAGTTCATTTTGTGCACCAGTAAAACATACATTTGTCTTGAACTTGAAAAAAATCATATTTTATTTTTCAATAAAGAAGAGTTCGGTGAGTGTGCATATGAAACTGGTGGGGTTCAGTACCTCCCACAAGCTTAAGAACCACTGCCCTAGACCAAGTAACCACTCTACTGCTGCCACCGACCTGCCCTCCACCTTTCAGCCTACTGCACCTTTTGATGTGGGAACAAGTGAGATGTTTGTACTCACATTTGGAGAATGTGATGTTGATTCATATTTTACCGTCTTTGAGCGCATCGCAACAGCCTGAATGCAAAGAACCCAGAGAAAATGTTTCTACTGCCATAAACCCGGACACGTCATTGCCAACTGCCCAGCTCTGAAGCGAAAAGCAGAACACTATGCACCAAAGCCAGAAGGTGTCAGTTCAATTCAGTCTAGTTCAACCACCCTAGCCACTGACCCTACCCAAAAGCCTGACTGATTCCGAGTCTTTGATTTCGGATGGTTTAGTGGGTCCCCCTCCTGGCAAAGCATCTCATCAGCACCTTTCTTTTCCCCTTTTCCAGATAATCCTGTTTCCCAAACCTGTTGGGGCAAGGTCCCAAGCCTGTCCTCAGAGCCCAGAGTATGTCCAAATATCATTTTCATGCTGCAGAGGTGGACTGTGCATGGGAGTTGACCAACACCAACCACATGTTACGTCTCCTTGTCATCTGATTTGGTCCATGCCTCATAACCAGAGCTGTAGTCAGCTCAGAGAAACTACCTTCTGCTTTTTCTGAGACCCGGTTGTTTTGTGTAATTGTAACTTTTGTTTGTTTTGTTAGCTCTGTTTAAGTTACCCATCGATATCCACTCTGTTTAGAGCCTCTTTTTGTTAGATTTTACCTTAACATTCCTTTAAAATAAATTGTAACTTAAGTTTACAATTTTCCATCTTGTTTTGTTACTTCCTCTTTTCCCTAGCCGAGCTGGGTCGTAACATCGATAATAGTTCAAGTACTGACCAGCATGGTGATCTTCTCTTGGAGTCGACTTATCTCTCCCTGGTGTGTGTCTCTGGTCTGAGTCAGCTGTTGTTCTTTCTGGGCTTCGTTCTCCTGGAGCTTTTCATTCATCTGAGCCACTTTCTCCTTCTCTTCAGCCAGAAGGCTCTGTAGCTCCTCTAGCCTCCTGAAGACACATATGGACATAAAATGACATATACAACTGTAGGGTGACTTTGAACAGGAAACGTCTGAATGAGGAGCAGTACCTTTCTTTGTGCATGCGGTCTTGGTTCATCTTGGTAAGCTGTGCTGAGCTGTCTCCAGACTCCTTCATCATGTCAGAGATGTCCTTTTCCAGTTTACTCTTGTCCTGTGTTAGCTGCTCAACCTTTTCATCTGCAGTCTTCAGCTTTCTCTCCAAACCTGTGGAACAACACAATAATTTCATAGAAATTATGTGCAGGTTACAGTGGGTGCGGTAGAGTCAGGTCCAAACACTTCTCCACTTTAAATGAATGTGGTATAAAAGTAAACACAATCAGCCGAACCTAAAGCATCTTCTATATCTCTGATTAACAAACAATGGCACAGGACTTTTGTATTCGCCTGTCTTTAACTGCACAAAGAAAGCAACTTTGTCCATTTGCTGTTACTTGTATAAGAAATAGAGTAGAGATGTTATCAGTACAGTTCAACGTTACTACACGTTGAAACTACACAAACGATGTCCAGAGCAGGCTCACACCGAGTCAAGTATGCTACTCGCTCTGGCATGACCTAGGCTGCTTTAGTCCCAAACTCTCCTTAAGCTTCTATCTGCACTATATCCTGTGAGTGCGTAAGTGTGTAAATAATGCATCTGAGTGTCAACAGTAAAGCGAATCGTGATTTTAACACATTAAGCCCTGGCAGATACAACGGCCAACTGCACCGGTGCGGAAGACATAGTTTTAATGTGCGCAGGTTAGGAACAAGTTGGGTGTCAACAGCTGAACCAGTTTCTTCGGGCTGGGTGAGTCAGGTTGGAATTGAACTTGGGTTGGGCCAGGAAAAAAGCCACGCATCACCTAGATACACACCTATAAACTTAAGAGCAAAGCTAAATACATTAAGTTCCATCTCACCTGTAAGTTGAACTTTAAGTGCTTCAGTTTGTGCAGTGAGTGCGGTGAGCTGCTCCCCCTTCACGCTCAGTTCTTCACTCGTTTTTTGCATAGTTTTTAGGGATTTGGTGTGTTCCTCTGTGATATTGTAAATTTTCTGTTTCTGTGGTTGAAAACAGGTAAGTGTGTAGCACATTGCGATGAATGAATATGAATATATATATATATATATATATATACACACCATAAATTTCGGACTACAGAGCGCACCTCAATATAAGCCGCACCAGCTAAATTTGAAAAGAAAATCAATTTTGTCCATATATAAGCCGCACCTGAATATAAGCCGCAGGTTTTCATATTGTAACATGAGATATTTACACAGAAAGACGGTGCACTGACACGTTTTTTTTTTAAACTGTGCGTGAAAATTGGCACCAACACGACATCAACACAGGATGAACACATCTGCAGGTTTAGAAAATAAAACTGCACCAACACGTAAAATCTGCTTTTATTTCCTCTGAAAACTTTTGCCGTCTTTTTACATTGACCAAGTTGGATTCATTGATGCCGAGCTTACGTGCAGCGGCTCTATTTCAGGGGTCGGCAACCCGCGGCTCCGGAGCCGCATGCGCCTCTTTCAGCCTTATACTGCGGCTCTGCGTGGCTTGGGAACTGACACTGACACAGCTCACAGTCCTGCGTAAAGAGCCCTGATTTTCAGACGCTGTGCGCACAGGGGTCAGGAGCAACTTTCGCCCGTCCCTAATGACACACTAATAAGCTCGTCCGTAGATGTATCATGAAAATCCTGCTGGAAATCGCCACAGAAATCTATTTGATGTAGTAGCAAGTTTATTATCTGCTCTTGTCTCTGCGATGATGTATCACGTATAACACATCAGACACGACGCACAAAAGTAAAGCCACAAGCGAGTGAAAACGAGCCAAAACAAAAGTCTTTGGAGAGCTTTTAACAAAGGGGAAAAGGACAACTGAGGAGCTAGAAGAGGAGACTACGATCTCCAAGAAAAAGAAAGATAAATTTAACAGACAATGCCTACTTAAAATCTGGGTTTGTCCGCTCTGCGTAACATGCGGGAAAAGCAAATAAGGCAATGAAACCTTCAAAACTGCTTTGGCACATGGAGAATAAGCACCTGGGATTGAACGATACGCCTTTAGAGTTTTGTTGTTTTTTTTTAAAGAAACTGCGGAGCAGAGTAGACATAATCACATAATCAGCGCAGGGCTCACACTGATGCAGCGGTTTGGTGAGTTGTATTTTTTTATGCACTTAAGTTATTTTTGCCATATTTATCTGCCACGTGTAGAAGGCTTGTCCGTGAAAATAAAACCTACATTATTCCGTTACATTATTGTTATTATACACAGTGTTATCTTCATTTTAGATGTCAAAAAGTATTTGCGGCTCCCAGTGTTTTATTTTACGTGGAAAGTGGGTCCAAATGGCTCTTTGCGTGTTACAGGTTGCCAACACCTGCTCTATTTCCTTCTTTATCTTAAAAACCGCATCATATCCATTTCATGATGCGCAAAATGATCGTTCAAAATCAAAACTAGTGAATTCTTCAGAGCAGAATCTTTCCCCACGTCTGTCTCACTTTTACGTTTACAGCTAGAGAGCGCCCCCCAGGGGCCGTTATCCAGTAAAATTCCATAAATAAGCCGCACTGCTGTATAGGCCGCAGGGTTCAAAGCGTGGAAAAAAAGTAGCAGCTTATAGTCCGAAATTTACGGTGTGTGTGGGTGTGTGTGTATATATATGTGTGTGTGTATATGTATATATATATATATATGTATATATATATATATTATATATATATATCTCATTATATATATATCATTATATATATATATCATTATACATCTCATTATACATCTCATTATACATCTCATTATATATCTCATTATAGTTACTAGGTCTCCAAGCTCCTGTTCAAGGTCATCCCTCTGATGCTGTAGCATGCTCACACTCTGTTGGAGAGAGAGGGCCTCCTTCTCCTTGGCTTCCAGAAGAGAGCCCAGCTCACCTACCTATGAATGGGCACATTCAAATCATAAAGGCAAGGTTATAATGAACACTTTCCCTGAGAATGGATTGGAGAATAGAAGTTGAAAAAGTATTTGTGATTAATCTTGCAGCCCTACTAAATATATACAATTATTTTTTCCAAACTACCGGTAATCAACATTTTTGAAGTACCATCATTTCCACCAAAACAAAAAACATTCAGTTTTATTCTGCATAAAAATAGCTAACCCTATAGTTTAGATCTGTACAAACATGTCCTAATATGTGATTACATTAGTTTATCAGTTCAAAGTCATATTTTGTGTCCAGAAGAAATGAAAAAAGACTGAAATATTAACAGAATCCTATTTTCACAACAAAAATTGCAAATATAAACTGCAATATCAAGCCTTGTTGTTTTTACCAAACCGTATAATTTATATATGTAAAATATAAAAATATATGAATGACCTGGCCCAATTAGGCATATTATTAAAGTTGGCAGTGACAACATGACTCAATCAATAACTATAATCTAGTAAATGTTAGAGAGAGCATTTTTCCAACAGTGAGTTGCCTCATCCAGAGCAGTCCCTTACCTTGGCCCCCTGCTGGCTTTGAGCGTCCAGTAGCTTCTTCCTCACACTGCTCAGCTCCTCTGTGTTTTGTGCTTGTTGGCTGCGCAGAGCTTCCAGTTGGGCTGCCATCTTCTCTTTGGTTTCTCGCTCCTTGTCTTGAGCCTCTTGTATGAGCTTAGCCTCTCTTTCCTTGAGCTCCTTCAGCCTCACCTCTGCGGTGTGAAGTTTGGCCAGGACCTCCTCCATTTCCACAAGGTGCTGCTCCTCTGCCTTCTCCATGCAGGTCTTCAGACTCTCCTCTAGCCTCTCCTTCTCCTCACTCACAGCTGAGAGCTGCGCCTTCAGAGACTGGATTTCCTGAGTCCGTGTGGACACTTCCTTTTTAAATTTGGCGTCATGTTCCTCTCTAAAACTCTTATGCTCTAGCTTGAGCTCTTCTAGTACACTTTTGGTTTCAATGAGCTCGGCTGTCTGCATATCTGTGCCTTTGCTGAAAGACATTTTTAGCTCCTCCATGGATTGCTGGTGAGATGATACAGCAGACTCCAGTTTAGACCTCCACAGCTCCAGTGTGTCAGAGTGCTCTCGCTCCATGTGGTTCAGGCGCACCTGAAGCTGGTCCTTCTCACTGGAGAGCTGTGTACATGTGCTCTGAAGTTGAACAGCAACCTTCTGCTGTGCCTCCAGCCGCTCCTGGTAGCCCTTTAGCTCTTGGTGCTGTTTAGATTCCTGGGATGCTAATTGATGTCTCAAAGTGCTAATTTCTTGTAGAAGTGGGGCTGTACTGAAACTCTGGTCTCCCGAGTCCTGCTGGCTGGACAGACGCAACTGCAGGTCAGACACCTCTCTGGTGCGCACAGAGAGCTCCTTCTCTAGTTCTAGAATACGAGACCTCTCGGAAACTGTCGCAACCTTCAAAAACACAAATTGGAAATAAGAAATGGGTGCAATCTCCAATACTTACCATGGTATTCAACAGTACATGGGTCATTAAGAAAATATTCTTAAATAATGCAGTCTGAATCAGATCAACCATATCAGCTATTTATTTGCTCCTTTATCCTGTATGATCCTTCCTTCAAGCTTACCAATTAGATTTATCAATGTTATGAAATGTAATTAAATTAAATCTATGAATGCAATTTGTTTATTATGCCTTAATAGCATACCATGTTTATCATTATCTAGTCTATGCTGCTGCTCTGTCTAAGTACAGGGTGAATCAGGAGAAAGGATTCTCTATGGAAGGATCCTGTGACTGAAAACACTCTTAAGTCTTAAACTGACCCTTTGTGATGACAAACATTCTAAAACATAAGGAACATTAATCTCATTATACAAATGACTTAAAAGCTGATAGTTTTGTTCATTACTCTGTAAGCTTGGGATATACACAAATGCATATTTGAAGCGGACTAGAAAAGGGCACTAAATAAGCGGTAGACATGGGTGTTGCGGGGGTCTGAGGACATGTAACATGGGCCAATTTATCCATAATAAAATATAGACAGGGGAAATGTGGTCTCTCTTATTTGTGTCTGAGCATTATGTCAATAGAATATACTAAATACCTTTGGAATATTGAATTAAAGATTTCAAATATACTCATTTGTGTGCATGGGCAGAATTGTAGTCCAAATGCACAACTTGTTAAAGATACAGATGTGCCCCTTGCACATGTATCCAGTGCAGTACAGAAGTCATTACCCTAGTGTCTTCTAACTCTCTTTGGAGTTTCTCAGCTTTGGTCTTTTCAATGAGCAGCGCCTGTTCAAGCTCCATAATGCGGGCATGCTCCAGCCTGGTCTGCGTCTGTTAGTAAACAAGGAAGGAGAGGAAGAGAACACACCAAAGTGCCACCATCACATGCCAGCCCAACAAAGGAGGATTCAGGAGGTTCAGGGGGTACAGAATTTAGAAGAGTCTCTGGGGATGCATGTGTTGCATGTGATCAGTCAGAATCGCTTTGGCTCTGGGTTCTGTTTTAGAAAGCGGGTTAATAATTTCTGCCCCAGCTTGTGGCTCTGTTCATATGCACACCAAAATCTGATTATTATCTGATGATTTAAATTACATGCAAACCACTAAATCTGATGTAATTATAGAGACCATCAGATGATTTTGCAGCTTACAAGTGATTTTAATAATATTATAATTTTTTTAAATCCAATAATAATCACATTCTGAGTGGGTATGTAACTACAGCCAGGGTTTCTTTTTGAAACCAATACATTTGAAGATGACATTGCACTTTTTCCACAAAGATGCATCAAAAAATTCCTTAGATTTAGAGCGTATAGTGATATAAGATCAGCTGACAATTGATAATTGCCTGAGTCAAACTGAAAGTACTAATTGAATGCATCTACTCTTAAACTTGTTTTGTGAGAAGTTTCATTATTCATCAGTCTAGTGTGGAGTGTAATGGCACTAAAGTTAATACTTAATTTCTACTCATGTTGAACCCGCTTTTGCAAAACAAAGCCCAGATCTTATATTGGATGAGTGGAAATCTGAAAACACCCCATGCCTATATTAAAGCCTGGAACCTGTGTTTGTTTCTGATGAATACGGATTACAGGGCAAGCAGCAGCAGGAGTGGTTTATGGGGAGAGGGAGGATGGGTGAGGTAAACATGCAGTACACCTGTTTGAATGAAGCACACTGGTTGTCAAGTTACAAAAACATGTGACCATGTGTGTTTGAGCCAGCCATTATTTAGGGACAATGACCTAATCATAAACTCAGGTCAAACAGTGCCTTTAAGTAAGCTGTGAAGCATCTCTGAAGTTGAACAATTTTCAGAATAAATTGGCACGAGAACAATGCTAAATTATAATTCTACACAGTGATTAGGCCATTTTCCACACCAGATATTATAAACCACCAAAAAGATTATTGCGTGAAATCATTTGGATGAAAAGAAAAATATAACCAAAGGGGATGTTACTTGGCTCAGAATTAACTGTAAAGTTTATCGTATTTAATGATGGTATACATTATAGTGTTGTCAAAAGAATCAAAAATCATATACTAAATGATACTAAACTAGTCACATTCACAGAACAGAAATAGCTTTAGAATGATCTTGAGCTGTATCAAATCAAGTATAGTTGCAGGAGTGAAGATATTTCACTGCTCATCCAAGCCGCTTCTTCAGATCTGGTCAGAATGCAGGTGGCCACTGCCTTATATCTATCTGAGGGGAGGGACTAACCACACTGAAACTGTAAAAAGCTATTGTTTCCAGTTTCAGAAACTGGAACTGGCCACCAGCATGACCAGAACTGAAGAAGCGGCTTGGATGAGCACTGAAACGTCTTCACTCCTACAACGATTTGTCCAGTTGACAGATTTGAACTTCGTCTTTTGCTCCCTGTACCTGTTATCAACATCTGTGGACAACTGGATTTGGTAAGACCAAATAGCAAAATAAGCGAAAGTACTATAATTCACATTTTATTGTCTATTGTGTTTTCATTACCATCGTGGTATCAGAATCTGTATTGAGTGTTGAGTTTGAAATTTTAGTATCATGACAACTAAGGAATAGACTATTTCGATACTAATACATTGGCTAACAGAGTTGGGTGTATACTAAAATATATGGTCTTCTATTTGACTTTTTTAGTATCAATACCCGGTCAAATCAGTATCTAGTTTCGATACTAGTCGAGATCATTACCAGCGCTGTCAATTAAACTGGTTGCTAAGTGCCCACCCCCTTCTAAACCAGCAGTGCAGGCAGGAAGGTGCATTCCCTTCAACAGCTTCACTCTGGATTGGTTCTTGGTTGCTATGATACTTGGTGCAGAGTTTCATATTTGGAATTCTGACTCAAATTCACCCCTATAAATGCTAGACTCAATGAGCTTCATTTGACTGGAGCCAAACATTATGGGTGACATCACACTCTGTTAGGTTATAACCATAGACTGTATGAAAAAGTGGACTGAGTATGACTTTGTGTTGAGACAGTGGAGAAATAAGGGAACATTTACAGTGGTTTCATGCTAAATACTGGACCAACATGACAGGAAAAAGGAGGGGGGAAAATAGCAATTATGTTACATGGTTATAACCAGGAAGCCACTGCACATTAGTATGTCCGCCTTTAGTCCAAACATGTTTCAAGCACCATGCAGTTTAATAGTTGAACTCTGAGTTAGCACACAAGGTTAGCTTTGGCTTTGAAAGAATAACAAATACCCTAACCCTGTACTCTAAAGGTTTAAGTTGGAGATGTGTGCCTTCAGCATTTTCTGTGCTGGGAAACAAAAGATGGAAATAATGCAAAACATGTCCAGGGACATAAGAGAATATGTAGGTATTTTTGTATAGATAAGAAATAACTTATTTCTCTAAAAGAACTTATATTTTGTAATTGTTGAAGAGAGGACTGATTAACTAAAATAGACAGTCCTTTGAATTGTAAACTGGCACTTCATACTTGCCACATCATACAACTTCAATTAGAGTATAAAAAAAATTAGGATCCACAGGAATTGCTCCATCAATGCTGAAAATGTGAAGAAAACTATGGTCGTGAGTCTTTACCTCCAAGTCTCCTTTGGTGATGCAAGCTTCTTCTACACGGAACTGAAGGTCCTCCACTTTTCTGTTTGAGGAGATAGTGATGTACAAACTACACATTAATACATTGCTGTACTCCAGTATTGCGTACCATGTCACAAAATGGCAGTTGTAGTTCTTACCTGCGTTCCTCCTCCAACTGGTTGAGCAGCTCTACTTTGTCTTTGTCCGCTGCTTCTACCAAGGCACGTAACTGATCCATCTTTGTCTCCATCTTTGAAACAAATGGAGACATAAACCACTTAAAATTGGCAAAAACACCAATCTAGTTTAACTACTACTGGTTAAATGCCCATCATAATGCACCCCACTTTCAACAAAAGAGGTTTGTCAAGTTGTAGTTTGTTTCGCATGATGCTTTTTTTTTTTATATTTATGGAGATGTGGTGTTGTGTGGGAGCACATATGAGCTTGTGCGTGGAGGCTTGTGTGTGAAGCTTTGGATAGGATTGTACTGCTAATCATAAGAAAGGTTTGAATAGAGCCTGGGAGAGAGAGCTAGATTACTCAATCTTGCATGGATGACATGTAACCTCTTCAGGCATGTTTTTGATGAGGGAACAACGTTTAACATGGTAGAAAAGTAAAAAAATATATATATATATATTTTTTTTAATTTATTTATTTTTTATTTATTTTTTGCATACAGCCCCCTCTTTAAATCTAATTTTGGATTGAAACATATTGGCACTGACCAGAAAATACTGCAGCCACTTTCCAAAATTTTAAACTGTTACTGAATGTGACAGGACACATGTAATTTCCAAATCAGATTAAACACACAGTTAGGAGAATGGTTCTGGTGTCTCCTTGGTCATATTTTATTTGATGGATCAAAAAGTCTACAAAAAGTACATTATGAAGTTAGCTATATCCCCATAGATTTGAGCAGTGTCACAAAATAAATGTAACTGATGACTGTAAATGTTATTGTGATGTTCGGTATGGTTAAAGCTATAGTGGGTATAGGCAGTGACCTCGTCGCGGTCGTCCCTGA
This sequence comes from Periophthalmus magnuspinnatus, assembly GCF_009829125.3. Classification (NCBI taxonomy): domain Eukaryota; kingdom Metazoa; phylum Chordata; class Actinopteri; order Gobiiformes; family Gobiidae; genus Periophthalmus; species Periophthalmus magnuspinnatus. The sequence continues at coordinate 9,026,469 of NC_047134.1, read as the reverse complement.
GCAGAGTGAGTTCTTGCTCCATTTCTCCAGCCTGGCTCGTAGCTCGGGCCACTTCAGCTCTCTCCAGGTCCCTCTCTGCCATCAGCTGCTCAATGTGCTGCTGCTTCTCCTTCAGAGCCTCCTGCAGCGCTGTGGGGCCTGAGATCTTACGGTTGTACCTGGATGAGGTCTCCGTCAGCTGTGGAAGAAAATCACATAAGCTTGACATTCCAAATCACTCATTTTATTCATCTGGATGCACCCTTTTTAATTGGAGGGCAGGCACTTACCAACTGTGTTGCATGTGATATTATATTATAGAACCAACAATGAACATCATCTTGATATGTGCAAATATAATACCAGTCACTTTTAAGGTCTCTGAACAAAAGACCATTTCTGATCTAAAGGTGATGGGTCCACCAGCTGCTTGTCACCTTGGAGATTTGTCAATTTTTTCCTGGAATGTCCCATAATATGGCATTAAACAGAGCATGCCTCCTGGCCATGTTAGTTTAGAAAGGTGTGAAAGTTGTGAAAGTTGTTTTTCACCATTTCTCAAGGTATTTGTAATTGAATACATGTTCAATGCCACACTATGGAAGATTCCAGGCAAACTGCCACAAACCTCAGATGCTTTTTAGTACTTTGAAATATCTTAAATCCATGTAATGCAAATGCTGCTGTGCCCTCACCTATTCTTTAGGCATAAAGTCTCTGCTCTTAAGACTGCCACTGCCCTCTGTTGTGGACCTTGTAGCTACAACAGTCTGCAATTCAGTCTGAGTGTTTTGAGCCAGTGTCACTATCAGACTTAATCCAGCTTAATCCTTTCTTGTGTCCTCTATCCTTTATTCCAAGTCATCTGTTCAAGCATTTTTTGATTCTATTGGACCTTCTATTGATAATGTTGTAAACTTCTTGTCTCTGACGTCTGATTTTTTTCCCACTGCCCTGAAACATGCTGTGGTCCAGCCACTCTTCAGAAAGCCTAATCTTGACCAAATACTCTTTCTATTTAGGTCCATCTCAAAATGGCCTTTTCTGTCTAAGGTTTTGGAGAAGGTTGTATATGACCAACTATAGGCCTACCTTAATCTGAATAAAACTGTTGAAAAATTCCAGTCTGGTTTTAAATCCTAGCACAGCACTGAAACCACTCTTTTAAAAGTTTTAATGACCTGCTTTTAACTCTTGACTCTGGGAAATCAGCAGTTCTTTTGCTTTTAGATTTCTCAGCTGCCTTTGACACAGCAGATTACAGCCTCCTATCCCACCTGGAGACACATGTGGGCATTAAGCGTACTACACTGTTGGTTTAAACCCTGCCTGTCAGACAGGAGTTTTTCTGTGAACCTTGGACAATACTGGATTATTGTTATAGTTTGTATGTGGGGCTGGATCAGGGCTCCTTGCAGTGCTTCCAAAATGTCCAGAACACTGCAGCTCATCTGCTCACAAAAACTAAACCAACTAGACAAGAGCACATCACGCCTATGCTGTGTAACCTGCACTGGCTCCAATTTCTTATCAGGTGAAATTTAAACTGTTAGTGATTTTCTTTAAATGTCTGCACTCTATGGATCCTCTATATTTGAGAGAGCTACTGGAGCCCTATACTCCATCCAGAGCCCTGAGGTCATCTGACCAGCTCCTGCTGGCTGTGCCCAGGGCCAGGCTCAAAACCAGAGGAGACTGCACCTACACTATGGAACAGCCTCCCTCAACAGACTGAGAGGATCTAAGACCAGACTAAAAAGACTACAATATTGTGGTGTTGTTTACTGTTTGTGTTGTACCGGTATTTTATGTATATCCATTTTTGTTTGTTGTTGTATGTGTGAAGCAGTTTGGGCAGCTTAAGTTGTATTTTAAACGTGCTATATAAATCAAATTGAATTGAACTGAATACGCTCCACCAGAAAAGTGACATGATGAACTGTTAATATTGGAATTGAGTGGGTCTGATAAATACATGCCAATGACCAAAACTGCACTCACAAGACTACACCTGCTGGGGGATTTCATGCAAAACAACTATTTATGAAGAAAAAGTACTAGGAAACAATGTATTTATGGAAACACAGAATAAATTTGTGACTCAAAATTTAATCTGGATTTTTACAGATGAATACACTCACCTCACTCACCTCACCTCATAATCTTGTCCCAAATAAATCTTTATAATATAAATAAACTGATTTGTCGATTAATCGGTTGATGGTGCTTCAGTCGAACAAAATGTGTATTAGTCGACTAAACTACTAAAAGGCTACAGCACTATTTTTTACATAACCGTACAATATTTTTTTCCAGTACCCTACACTCCCGACAGTAAATGGTTGTACTGAGTCTCACCAGGCCGGTGCGGCTGGGTTTGGCGCTGGCTGCAGACGTCACAGAGCTCATCGTGCTGATGGAGGAGGCACTGGGGCTGCGCTTCAGGCCCGATGGAGTGGTACTGGGAGTCTTGCGTGCTGTGGTCTTTGCTTTGGCCGGTGTGGTGGAGGGGAAGCCGATGCGCGTGACTTTGTGGACTGGGGCGAACAGGCCGTACTTAAGCTGGCACTGGAAATACCTGCGCACGGAGAGGTTTGTCACTGTCTTATCCACAATTGACTTGTGAGCGCTAAGTCATGTTACAATGTTGTTACCTCCTCAAAAACATACCCAGAGTTGTTTTTAATTTCATTCACATATTTGAGTAACCATTTATTATTAGTCTGTCTAGATCTCCAAAGCTCAAAATACTCTGCTTCACCTTGTGATGTCATGAAGCAGTAGTTTTCAGCTGCCTTTTACCTTTTGTTTAGTAAAGATTTGCAATTCAATGGCTTAAATTATCCATATCATTTTAGTAAAAGTGGAACAACATGCATTACCAGATGACATAACAAAGTGGGCGAGAGTGTTTTCTGTCTGATGGAAGAAGTCAGTCTAAATATGCAGCGTTAAACATGTTATTTCTCCATCAAAAACAGTTGTTTTTGTTTCATTCACATTATAACACAGATCAGAAAATAGTGCAATATGGACTCTTTAAATGTGATGAAATTGAAGCCTGTTGACTGGTATACCTGGTGCCAGCCACTGCCCCGTCATTTTTGCCTAAAGGTTCATCGAGCTCCACACCACACCACTCTCCTTTGGCAAAATCTGTCTCTCCAAGGAAGCGCACCACTCCAGCCTTTGTACCGCCGACCTGAGGGGGCAGCACATAGCATTAGCCTATGTTTGCCCACTCATAATCCAGATAATCAATGCACCGAAAAGAGGCTTGAAAATAATGGCTTTACACTGATGTGGGTCTGTCATGACAATTATTATATCATCTTATCTTTCCATATTCAATATCTTTTGGTGAATAGAACAATAATTTTTAGGCTCAATAAATATTGAGTGTACTTTTTCCCACTCATTTTTTTGTAGTATTTGTAGTAAGCCTATCTGATAACATTTGAGCTATAGTTTGTCAAATAATTAACATTTATGACACTTTTGAACCAACTATTATATGTTCAATTGGTCTATTTTTATGTATTGGCCATTTATTTTACAATATGGTTAACTTCAACAAAAGTTTAATGAGATAATGCTGCTTTAGGGCAATTATATCAGTGGTATGTAATAGTTTTTTTGGATATTTTTAATATATCAAACTTCAAAATGTGTTATGGCGACCCACACTGATCTCACATAAAGCTCCACATTTCCTTCACATTTCCTCATGTCTGTTTGGACTGGGCAGCTGCAGCACTTGTGATGGTAAGTACATTTCCTTTGCAGCACAGCAGGCAGAACTTGCACTTCCTCTTTATATTATATTATATTATATAATTATGCTGCCTGACAAGGGGAAGGCCGAGGGAACACATGGAACTCACATAGATCAACATTCAACGATCAACAGATTCTGTGCCTGTCCCATGTCAAGCACAATGTTTTCCATTCAACAGATGTAATACAAATTAACTTGTAGAAGGGATTTTTTTTTATGAAAAGTGGGTGTTGGTAAATGTTTCTGCTTTTATATTTAACTTTGATATTGTGCTTTCCATTTTTGGGCCCTTTTTGCTAAATTTTAATGAGTCCGTATGCAGTCCCAAAATAAAATGCAGCATTTTTTGCTAAGAAGGCCAAAATGGCCCATCATGGTCAAATTTCTCCACTGTAAGTATAATATATATATATATATATATATATATAGATATAGAAATAGATATAGATAGATATAGATATATAGATATAGATATATATAGATATATAGATACAGTATAAGCAGCTCTTGAGGTCAAAATGAGAGCACTGTGTGTTGCCTGCATCCAATTATAAAGTGGTTTTATCGTCAGAGAATCAGGAAGTATGGTGTTGACATGCTAGTTGGCGGGATTACTGTAAAGGCTAGCCTTAAAGTTGAGCAAGTGGGCTCTGCGGTGAATAACTAGAATGCTCTCAACGCATAAGATAAGTGAGAAACAACTCTAGACCCCTGCAGACTGTTTAAAATGAACTAGTCCTGTTTGTCACATATTTAAGACAGTAAAAATGAGGTACAGCATTAAACCATTTCATTAAAGATCACCAGTGGCACCTTCTGTAAATATGATTATTGCTTGTGAGTTTACCAGCACACGGTCACCCATCTTCAGCTCCCTCTCCCCTTTCTTGACTGAGCCAGACTCGGTCAGGTTAGACACAGATTCACTGTTGGTATGGGCCAGGTTGGAGCTAGCTGCTGCTGGTGGAGTGGTCTTCTTCACAGGGGCAGAGGCCTGAGAGGATTTGGGCACAGGGGTTTGGGGCACCACACTGCCCGAAGAGGGGGTGGGAGAGGAGGCCCGGGAGGGGGGTGCCGTTTGGGTCCCGTTAGCCTCTCCCTCGGTGCGTGACAGCTTGGAAGGGCGGGTGAAGATTCCTCTCAGGGCTTCACACTGGAAGTAGCGCACCCCCGCCACCGAGCCATCATTCTTACCAATTGGCTCATCCAGGACTATGCCCGCCCACTGTCCCGGGGCAAACTGGGTGTCTCCTAGAAACTGGATGTAGCCCGGCTTGTTCCCGTTCACCCATACTCGCTCCCCAACCTGGAAGTTCTCTTCGGAAGCTCCTCCATCTTCTGCACTGACACTTGCTGATTTGTCTATCGCTGCTTTGGCTCCTATTAGAGGGGAAATAAAGACATTTAACTACGAGTTTATACAGGAAAGAGCTATATCAGTATTAGTGCCATCACAAAACTCACATTACAACTTTATTTCGATACTAAGGAATAGACTCAATACTGATTCCAATACCAAAATGATTATATCTTTAGTCAGTGGATTGCGATTTTCAACATAAAATCCTCGTACTTTCTTTTATATTACCATGTGGCCTTATAGCTGTGTGTCACATGATAGGTTCCATAGTGGTCTATGAGCATACAGTTGAAACCAGACGTTTACATACACTACATAAAAAGTAAATATACTTTTTCTTCTCACTGTCTGACATAAAATCAGACTAAAATTTTCAATTAGGCCTACCAAAATTATTAACTGAATACCAGAATGAGGATTTTTTTTCACAACTTTACATTCCTTTCTTCATAATCAGATGTTTACATACAGTAAGATTACCATGCATTTAATCAATAGGGAAAACTCCGATTATGATGTCAACAACAACATTTGAGTTAATTAGAGACACACCTGTGGATGGTTTGAAGGCATGCCTGAAACACACTGCCTCTTCATGTAACGTCATGGGAAAGTCAAAAGCAATCAGCCAAGATATCAGGAAGAGAATTGTGGACTTGCACAACTCTGGTTCATCTTTGGATGTAATTTTCAGATGCCTAAAAGTTCATCTGTTCAAAGAATTATACGCAAGTATAAACACCATGGGAATGTTCAGCCATCATACTGAGACGGTCCTGTGTCTCAGCGATGAACGTGCTTTGGTCTTAAATGTGCATATCAACCCAAGAACAAAAGCAGAACAAAGACCTTGTGAAGACGCTGCTGAAGCTGGTAAGAGTGTGTCATTCTGCCAGGAAAAGTCATTACTCCAAAAGAAATATAAAAAAGCCAGATTACAATTTGCAAATGCAGGCAGGGACAAAGACCATAGTTTCGTCAGAACACAGGACATGTCTCCAAAAATTAAACTTGAACTGTTTAGCCATAATGAGCATCGTTACATTGTGGCATTGTTTTGCTGACTGGTGCATTTCACAAAATAGATGACATCAGGAGGAAAGAACATTATATAGAAAATACTGAAGCAAAACCTCAAGATCAGCCAGGAAGTTAAAGCTTGGGCACAAATAAGCCTTTCAAATGGAAGACAAGGACCTGAAGCATACTGCCAAACTGGTTACAAAATGGCTTAAGGATAACAGTCAATGTTTTGTAGTGGCCATCACAAATCCCTGATCCCAATCGTATTGAAAATTTAAGGGCAGACCTGAAAAGGCATGTGCGAGCAAGGCGGCCTACAAACTTGGCTCAATTACACCAGTTCTGTCAGGGGGAATGGGCCAAAATTCCTGCCAACTATTGTGAGAAGCTTGTGGAATGAGATCCAAAACGTTTGACCCCAGTCATAGAGTTAAAAAGCAATGGTACGAAATACTAAAGAAACATAGGTAAACTTGACTTTTAATTAAAAGTTGCCTAAAAAATTCTTCTCTTATTATTCTGGCATTTAGCAAATAAAAATAATTTTGGTAATCCCAATAGACTTAGAACAGTTTAGTCTGATTTCATATTAGACAGTGAGGGGGGAAAAAAGCATGTGTCTTTTTATGTAGTGTTTGTAAACTTCTGGTTACAAATGCATCCTACTCTATTTGATCTTATACTTCTTCTTATACAGCTCACGATCATTCTAAAACTGTTTCAGGAAATGTTAATTTCTGTCCTGTGAATGGGACTTTTTAGTGTCAATAACTGCTCAAATGAGCATCTATTGTCAATACTAGTTTTAGTACCAATTAGTATCTGATACTTACCAATACTTACCCTACTGATAAGGGTTGTCAAAAGTATCAACTGTTTTCATCATCTGACTGACTTCTAAAAAGCAGTCATGTTTCAAAAACAGAGAGCATTTCATTGCTTGGTTCAAAATCAGGTACACTTTTTATCTCACGTAACGAAATCAGTCTATTCAGAGTGAATACGGTCTCAAGACTAGTGATCTTTCCAGTAAAAATGCAGCTTGAAAATCATACCTAAAATACAAATGTGGACATATTGCTAAAACTTGAGGGCACTGCATTACAGCATAAACCCCACTGAGTGCAGAGAGAGTTGTCACAATCAAATGTTACTACTTTTATGGATGCCAAACCACACTGAGCAGATGAAATGGAGCAGGTAGGAAAATAACAGGCATCTATCCAGGAAATGTTCAAAAACGCACACTCTACCAAGAAGAAAAAGAGGATCCTCCAGATCTGTTAAACAGTGCAATGCCATTTCGTGCTAACAGCTTATTCAACGTGTCAGGGGACTACCAATAAAAATAGACCAATATAGACCTAATTTACTGAACTTCTGATACATTATATACATTTTAACCATGTCGTCAACTTGTTTGTTCTTAAATTACAAACCTGGAGTAATTAATCTAATGACTAAATCTTGAAAACATCGAGATAAGCGTTCATGTTTGGCTTGTTATGCTATTTACTTGTACAGGGACAGTGCACTCCACATCCCTGCACTTAGAGTTTTAATTCTTCAAATACTTGCAACTGAGGAATGAGTACTGAACATTTTTGAACCGTGTGTGACTCAAATGTGAACACATGTACTATCTGACAACTTGGTGCTTGCTACAATGGAATATCACCATGAAGAGGGAAAGCTTCTCAGTTTTGAACAGGAAGTCAATAGTCCTGTTTTTATTTACTATTTACATTTTAGATCAATAGTACAGTTCACAATGGACAAACCCTGCCCTTTGTTTACCTCCTGCTGGAGCTGTCTTGGGTGCCCCCGCTCCTGGCCGGGCGATCTTGCTGGGAGCTTTGAGGCCGCTGGTCTTGGCTGTGCTCATGGTTCTGCTGTGAGGTGCCTACAGCCACAGGACGGGTGTGCAGACTGAGCCTAGAACATCCAAACTCACAGTGATGGACAGGCACTCCTCACTCAAAGTCCTATGTGCATAAGCAGACATGGAGAGAGAAACACCTGCAAAACAAAGCCAGGACACAATGACAAAACTCTATAGGATTAATTGTACTTTCTTACAAAGCAGAGTCAAGTGAAAAAATAAATGTATTTCACAGTGTGTATTACAAGGAGGAGTAACATTTTAGAGAAGACTGAAATCTCAATTGATGAACTAATTCAAGAATCTCATGCATTCCAGAAAAGGTTTGTAGTCTTAACTATGGGTTAACAGGTTTTATACAAGTCCCCATGGAGATTTTGTTCACTTTATCAAAGAGGGGGGTATTAAACTTCTAAAGGAGTATTCATTGTTAACCATAGACTGTATATATAAATGGACATAGATAGGAAGTGATCGTGGGCACGCTTCTGGCTCCTTCGACTCCAATTCACATTATATTGAAAAATTGTCACTCCTCTAACTGTTACAGTAAGCCTCATAATTTTGCCCTTAAAATGTTCGTATTAACCCGCTCTACATGATCCTGATATTTTTGTGCCTGTAAATCAAGATATGAACATTGATAACAGACAAATCAGGTGCCTTCTTTCCCCAAGGTTGTCAAGACCCCCCTCTGTGCTAATCCAGTGGGGCAGGTGGGAAGTGGTATTACCTTCGACTGCTTCGTTCCAGATTGGCTAATTGGTTGATATGATACTCGTGGTCGGAATTCCAAATATGGAACTCTGCTCCAAATTTACCCATATATCTGCTAACCTTGATGAACTTCATTTGACTGAAGCCGAACACTATGGATGTCGTCACACTCCCTTTGTCCACTTTATACAATCTATATTGTTAACAACATTTAGGTCGCCATGATAGCATGTTTTGAAACTGCTACACTTGCTAGAAACAATGTATTTAAAAAATGTTTTGATGCTCATGTCCCCCACTATCCCTTTAGTGTGCCATCACAACACAATCAGCACCAGGTTTGTGAAGTTGTAATGTATTGTTTTTGTATCCTACTTTTGTACAGAAAAATGGTCATGCAGGAGTAAGGGCAGGACTCAGGAATGCTTCAGAGAGCCAAATGTGTGGGCTGAGCCTTGTACAAGAGGCATGGGCTTGTACTCCTAACCATGAGGAGGGTTTAAATAGTCCCCAGGAGAACGAGCAATATTACACAAACAAACCTTAATGAATATAAAACCACTTGAACATAACAATGTAGAAAGCTCCAAAAAGTCGATTTTGCATAATACAACCTCTTTAAAAGGCTATAAATGTGGTCTGTTTTAAATGCCATTTCATTTTGTTCATCCCTATTTAAATAAGTTATAAAATCACAGTGCTCCTGGTGTGGATGGCCTTGTGTGTGTAGCGAATGGAGGAACTTGGACCTGTCATGACAACAAGCTCTCAGCTAGCAAAGGGCTCGTCACTGTTAGCCCTAAAAATACCTTGTGTAATGCCCTCCACATGCAGCCTGCCCTGAACCTCACAACCCATAAGAATATGCGTTATCTTGACAACAACCTGCACACTGCCCAAATACTTGATGTTTTATCTGATGAATCGTTACTGAAATCTGATGAAAACGCTTCAATTGGGCTGGCAGCTTTTCTCAAACAGGATTATAGAGACAAAAGCAGATTATCATGTTTACGCTCCCACAACCAACTCATTACATGGACATGGCCACATCATTAATAGACTGATAAAATATGGTAAAAACAGTAACTTTTCTCTTGGCTGGTGATTTAGAAGATTTTTTAAACTTCCTGTAGGTCAAGTGTCTAGACAGTATGAGTGAAATTTGATCCTGCAACTTTCTGGTTAGAGCGTGACAGTCACCATTGTGCCACCATCACCCTCAATATGTTTTAACAATGTTTTCTATAGCATTTAAAGATGTTAACTTCGCTGGTGTGGGTTATTAGTCACCTGTTTCTCTCAAATCGAGGAACCTATAAATTATTTACTTTGATTAATCGAGCAATCTATTCATTTTTTACCTTCTATAAAACATATGGTTTTTTTTTTAAGTTATTGTTAATAGTTATCACTTTGTACTCCAGTACCAATACCAATATTTTGTGCACTGTGTCATTCCCAGCTTATCCTCAGTGCATCAGATTTGTTTTTTTGAACCGATTAATGAGTAAAAATGGAAATAGAAGAGCATTATATGGCTGTATTATTTTTGACAAAGGCAAAAATTTAATATGTGATCTTTACTTGAACTTAAGATAAATTTGTGGTCCTTGCTATGGATCTTAAAAAGAGAAATGTAGGAATCAGCAAATATTGGTTATTGACCACAGCAACAAGTCAAATTATTGGATACGGGTACCGGCTCAAAGAGCCATTCCTGCCCATTCCTAGTTTTAATAATACTATATGATTCTAGCAATATCAATTAGTCTTTCTTTTTATACAAGATAAGATAGCCTTTTATTTGTCACACAATGGGGAAATTCCAGTGTTTCAACAGGAACAGCAAGATAATAGAAATATGCACTCAAAAGTCAAGATTACTCTACTTGGCACAAACTCGTCTGTCCCAAACTAACTGGTGGTTAGGGGTGGGTGACCTAGTTTAAACACTACACTTTAGGCTCTGAATGATTCCGATTAGCACCCTTGAGTAAGCAGGGAGGCCAGGCCAAGTAGGCTGAATACTGCATAGGAGGAGAAGCCAATATCGACCAAACAGAGCCTTAACAATGACCTACTAGACTCCTGAAGTATAGTAGTAAAGCCTTGAGACAGAATTAGCACAGTATCCAAGCCTGAGTGGGGTACTTCAAGGGAGGCAGCCATCTAAATATGATCCATTTAGGCTGGACTCTTTCCCACTCAAAGTCAGTCTTTTCAGTCTTGTCTTTTGCCAATATACTCTAATCATCTGTGCCTCGGAACAAAGCCCATGTTCAGCAGAAAAACACTTCTGAATGAAAACTCATATTCTACTAAGCTTTTCAGATGGATGTGAAATAGCAACAATATAGACTAATGAAGGCGTCACCAACACAGTGCCCGCGGGCACCAAGTCGCCCCCAAGGACTACATGAGTCGCCCGCAGGCCGGTTCTAAATATAGCACAACTCACCAATGAGCTGAATCTAAAATTTTATTTTGTTCTGTTGCTATTTTTTTAATCACCCTTGAATTTACCGCTTACCCGGCTCTGGATAAGCGGAAGAAAATGGATGGATGGACCCTTGAATTTATATAGATTTAAAAATGACAATACCTTAAAAATATGTTCATTACGTGAAGTTTAGACAAGTTAAGGTGAACTCTGACCTACTCAGTTCAAAGGTTAGTACTGTGCCCGTGACAAAACCAGTGCTCAGCTTGCAAGCGCTGTGAAGACGCACACTGAAGGCAGCTTTTTTACCACAAAAACAAGGCAGAAAAAACAAAAAGAAAACCTACGTGTCTCATCTGCTGGGCGACTGTGGCAACGGCAAAGTGGCACAATGTGGAGGGACACTTCACTACGTGTCACAAAAGCTCCACGCTAACTACCTATCAGGAGGCGCACTACGGGCAGAAAAAGCCCTGAGCTAAAGGCAGTTTTGGGAAACAGTCTTTTTTCAAGAGACCGGCAAAAAAGTCACAAAAAGCAAACAAGATTTATTTTAAAATATGTAAGTTGATTTTTCTTTAACATTACAAAGTTGATAACTTTTTGAAACATGGTGCAACATAGTTTGTTTTGTTAAAAAGGTTTGTCAGAGGTTCATGAAAATGGGACATGTTTCCTATCAGATGTAGTGATGTAAGTGATCATCTGAAAATTTTACAATTACTAAGATTAATAAAGTTAAAGTGCTGAATATTGATATGTTTCCCACCTTGCTGTCATAGTTGATTGTGAGAAATCATTAACGTGATCAGTGTCTTCACATAGATGTTTGCCATTTATCATTATTAATAATGTATAACTAAAGGCAAACTGAGCAAAGTGCCCATGAAATAGCTCTCAGTTTCAAAAAGGTTGGTGACCCCTGGTCTAATGGTAGCTTTAAAACATTATTATAGTTATGTATGATCAGGTTAAAAAGTACATTATTTTATTATTTTCTTTAGCACTATATCCATCTCTATGGAGACAAGCATGTGACACCACCAGGCCAAGTCAAGTTGCAGGTCAGATCTGTGGTGAGGTGACCCCACTCACGAAAACATGCATGTTTTTTCAAGGCAATAAAAACAGCAGGAATTGAATTGCATCCAAGTTCATTCAAGCTTAATAGACGAGCAGGTGATGGAGTATTCTCCAGAAAAGTTACAAAGTGCATCTTCAAGCACTACGCAATATTTGCAGCTAAACTGTGGCTCAAATTCAGCAAACAATATTGAAATAAAATTAAATGTGGACATGAATATTTCTTAAAGTGATAGTATGTAACTTTCTGGAGGTGGAAACTCACCTGCATGATTCCATGAAAACAGAAAAAAAGAATAAAGAAAAATATTATAAAAAATATATATACTTAGGAAACAAGCAGAAGTCCCACATTCAGGCCAAATAAGAGTCAGGTTTGTGGGGATGCAAGTCCACTCACAGTAAGGATGCATGTTTTTTCTAAATGATCAGGTCCAATAAAAAACCTCCATGATGAAAAAACATCTTTGTATATTTTTGGCAAAAACGTTACATACAATAGCTTTAAGTTTAGTTACAAAAACATGTAGTGGCTGTGGCTCTTATAGAGTTTACTACATGTAACTCGCTGACTAAAGATGTGCAAAAACCTCAAGTGTAAAACTGAGTCCCTTTTCATTCAAAAGCTTCAAAGTGAACAATGCTATAAATAAGACAGACATTTTAACCAATAGACCAACACTCTCTTTTACTTCAGCATCCATCATCTGCTCAATAAGGACTAATGCATTAAATCTGTATAGCGTCTAGATACTCGAAGCATGTCAGCCCCATCTTTTCTCATAGTCAGACATGACTGGGGAAGAGAGATAGAGATAATGGGGTAGATAGAGATACTTTATTGATCTTGAAAGAAATTCAGCTGCAGCAACAAACCCACTGAACTTCTCAGTCACCTTTGTGTCTCACTCAAAGGTCTCAGTGCAGTGTAACAGAGGGACTGGTCAGGTAGGGTCAATAGATCCTGTGTCAGTGCAGTTTTTGGGGTTCTGATTCAAGCTACCTTGAATGTAATTGTACATCAGCTCTGAAGCATCATTGTCACTTCTTATTCTAAAACCTGACAGTAGCTGCTCTTTCAGTCCAGGCTGAGGTGGACACTGGGCTTTCCTCTGCACAGAAACATCTGCTCCAATGCTTAAGTCAGCCTGCCAATAGACAGTCCAGGTCTGGAGAAGCACATCTGCTGCTACCACTACTACTACTACCACTATTACCACTACAACACTTTTTAACTTATCTAACTTACTGGGCAACAGCATATTCATTTGGCTACTACTGAATGCTTTTCAACTGAGTGAAAACAGAAGTGGGCAGGTAGCACCCCATTAATAAACAACAAAAGCAGTTTTCAATAACAATGGACAAAATGTCACCATGAACAAAAAAATAGCAAAGCAGAACACACAAACAGTGTGTCCTTAAAGGTGCTATATTATGCATAATTGACTCTTATGAGCTTTAAGACATATTATAATGTTGTTACTTCCTCAAAAAACATACCTGGAGTTCTGTTTTGTTTCATTCACACGTTTGAGTAATCTTTTATGAGTCTGTCTACATCTCCGAAGCTCCAAAATGCTCCGTTCCCACCTTGATGTCATGATGTTTTAAAGTTAATAGCTACATTTACCTTTAGTTTAGTAAAGACTGGTAATTCCACGTCAGAAATTATCTAAAGGATTATAGTGAAGGTGTATGTTTAAAAACACAGTGGAGCACTTCATCCATTACAAACATGAAATCACACGGTGGAACAGAGTGGTTTCCATTTGAAAGAAAAACTAAATATGTAGGGTCTGTGTGCCAAACAGCTCCAGGTATGTTTGAGATGAGGAAACAACAGTATAACTTGAACAAAACCGTAATATGGGTCCTTTCACAAAAGATGTTCCATTTGAACTAAAAACTCTTTCCTGCTGGATTTTGGGCAGGCTTGTGGAATTCACATGTGATTTTTTATGCTTGTCTAGCCAGACAACGCCGTAAATTATAAAAATGTACTGTAACCTGTAAATAACGCTTCACTGTACGTAACCTACCCAAAGATGACGCACAGAAATGGCTTCACAAATCAACGAAAACCTCAAGCTCTGTCCATCACATGACAGTCATAGCGGTGGGGTTACACGGTGTACCCAAACTGGGCCGCGGCTTCTGACTGCGGGCTGTCGGTCTGCGGGCTGTCGCTCGCTCGCTGAGGTGGCACATCTGCTCGGGGATCCACCTAAAATGCGCTCTCGCTCTTCGCCTGTGTTTGTGCCTCTGTAGCGGTTCATTACAACACATTTACGGTCAACATCAGCAGGAGACACGTTTAAGAATCAACACGTTTCAACGACATCAGAGGAATGCTCACCTCACACGCGGCAAATTCCACAAATCCAAAAGTCTCCGCAGTGACACCTATCAGGCAGAGGTGCCAGCGGACAAACACGTCAAATGCTGCCCGGGGGGGGAGGCGCGTCGTCCGAATACAAACTCCACGCAGCTGCCGCCGCTCTACTCATGTACAAATGAGCCCACCTTAATCCGGGAAGTTAGTAGCCAGGCTCGATTACCACCGCAGTGGCAGTCAACCGGAGGGCTAACGCTAGCTAGCTAAAGCAACACTTCAAGTAACGGCTAGTCTTCCTGGACAAGTTTGATACAGACGCCAGTGCACTTTGAACCTTGCGTACAAATGACTTTTGAAAGCCCGAGAATAAATACTAACCTGATGTGTGTCGTTACTCCCAAAATGCTCCTGGAAGATAGAAAATACAGCTTCCAAACGAGTCAGAAGCACGACGTCTCCTCACATACTACGCTCAGCCCAAGAGGGGAGCCGCCAACGCGCCTTTCCGACTGCCAGAGGAACTGCGACCAAAGATCATAAGCACAGCGAGATGGACAAACTCACCTTTAACTTGAAAGAGAACATATTATGCTAAATCAACTGTTGAGCTTTTAAACATGTTTGTTCTCTTATTACTACAACACTCAATGTAGTATTTTGATGTATGCATGTTTGACTAATCCTGTATTGTCTTAGTTTTCAGGTTTGAGTGCTCAGAAAATGTCTTTCAGCTTCCCCTTATGCCCACCCACTTTATACCCACCCTTTATTAACTTAAAATAATTTAGACACCGGTTCATATAGGTAGGGTCCAAAAATGTCAAGCAGCATTTTTGTAACAATAAGAAATTCTACTGTTTGCTACAGTGAAATATAACTATAAAGAAGCTGGGTTTGATATTCCACGTCACTACAGCCAAATGCTGTGTCTGTGGACCGGGTGGTCGAGACACCCGTCTTTGACCGCTGCCCAGTCTCCGTCCCCCCGACTCGGGGTCCGGGGGATGGAGTGAGGGACGGATGGAGCGTGACATTAACAGGCGGATCGATGCAGCGTCTGCAGTGATGCAGTCGTGACCGTTGTGGTAAAGAAGGAGCTGAGCCAGAAGCCTACGTTCCTACCCTTACCTATGGTCATGAGTTTTGGGTAATGACCAAAAGGACAAGATCGCGATACAAGCGGCCGAAATGAGTTTCCTCCGCAGGGTGGCTGGACGCTCCATTAGAGAAAGGGTGAGGAGCTCAGTCACACTGGAGGAGCTAAGTAGAGCCACTGCTCCTTCACATCGAGAGGAGCCAGTTGAGGTGGTTTGGGAATAAAGCGGAAGAAAATGGATGGATGGAGAAGCTGGGTTTATCATTTCTCCAGTTTTGAACAGAAAGTAAAAAATAAAATTAAATAAATAAATAAATAAATAAATATATATATATATATATATATATATATATATATATATATATATATATATATATATATATATATAATCAAACGAGATATATTTCTGGGGAAACTCACTGTTCAAATGAAGGGATGGCCCCTCCTCTATAAGGAGCCAACCTATCCCAGTGGGAGACTATTTTTCTGCCTCTAGGGTGCACCTGAACTCTATACACCACCTCCCCCACCCGCTCCAACACCAGACATGGACCATCCCATTGGCTATCAAACTTAGGGCAGCGTCCTTTTTTCCTTTTGGGTGTCCATCCATCCATCCATTTTCTTCCGCTTATCCGGGGCCGGGTCGCGGGGGCAGCAGTCTAAGCAGGGACTCCCAGACTTCCCTCACCCCGGACACGTCCTCCAGCTCCTCCGGTGGGACCCCAAGGCGTTCCCAGGCCAGCCGAGAGACATAGTCCCTCCAGCGTGTCCTGGGTCTTCCCCGGGGCCTCCTCCCGGTGGGACATGCCCAGAACACCTCCCTAGGGAGGCGTCCAGGAGGCATCCTGAGCAGATGCCCGAGCCACCTCAGCTGGTTCCTCTCAACGTGTAGGAGCAGCGGCTCTACTCCGAGCTCCTCCCGTGTGACCGAGCTCCTCACCCTATCCCTAAGGGTGCGCCCGGCCACTCTGCGGAGGAAGCCCATTTCAGCCGCTTGTATCCGCGATCTTGTCCTTTCGGTCATTACCCAAAGCTCATGACCATAGGTGAGGGTAGGAACGTAGATTGACCGGTAAATCGAGAGCTTCGCCTTCCGGCTCAGCTCCTTCTTTACCACAACGGACCGATACAGCGACCGCATCACTGCAGACGCTGCACCGATCCGCCTGTCAATCTCACGCTCCATCCTTCCCTCACTCGTGAACAAGACCCCGAGATACTTGAACTCCTCCACTTGGGGCAGAGACTCACCACCCACCCGGAGAGAGCAAACCACCTTTTTCCGGTCGAGAACCATGGCCTCGGATTTGGAGGAGCTGATTCTCATCCCAGCCGCTTCACACTCGGCTGCAAACCGCCCCAGTGCCTGCTGCAGGTCCTGGCTCGAAGAAGCCATCAGGACAACATCATCTGCAAACAGCAGAGATGAAATCCTGTGGTTCCCAAACCAGGCCCCCTCCGGCCCCTGGCTGCGCCTAGAAATTCTGTCCATAAATATAATGAACAGAACCGGTGACAAAGGGCAGCCCTGGCGGAGTCCAACATGCACTGGGAACAGGTCTGACTTACTGCCGGCAATGCGAACACAGCTCCTGCTCCGGTCATACAGGGACCGGACAGCCCTTAGCAAAGAGCCCCGGACCCCATACTCCCAGAGCACCCCCCAAAGGACACCACGAGGGACACGGTCGAATGCCTTCTCCAGATCCACAAAACACATGTGGACTGGTTGGGCATACTCCCATGAGCCCTCGAGGACCCGATGGAGAGTATAGAGCTGGTCCAGTGTTCCACGACCAGGACGAAAACCACACTGCTCCTCCTGAATCCGAGGTTCGACTATCGGTCGGATTCTCCTCTCCAGTACCCTGGAATAGACCTTACCGGGAAGGCTGAGGAGTGTGATTCCCCTGTAATTGGAACACACCCTCCGGTCCCCCTTCTTATACACAGGGACCACCACCCCGGTCTGCCATTCCACAGGCACTGTCCCCGACCGCCACGCAATGTTGCAGAGACGTGTCAGCCAAGACAGTCCCACAACATCCAGAGACTTGAGGTACTCAGGACGGATCTCATCCACCCCCGGAGCCTTGCCACCGAGGAGCTTGCCAACCACCTCAGTGACTTCAGCCAGGGTGATGGACGAGTCCGCCTCTGGGTCCCCAGTTTCTGCTTCCTCCTCGGAAGACGTGACAATGGGATTGAGGAGATCCTCAAAGTATTCCTTCCACCGCCCGACAACATCCCCAGTCGAGGTCAGCAGCTCTCCACCCGCACTGTAAACAGTGTTGGTGAAGCACTGCTTTCCCCTCCTGAGGCGTCGGACGGTTTGCCAGAATCTCTTTGAGGCCGTCCGATAGTCCTCCTCCATGGCCTCCCCGAACTCCTCCCAACCCCGAGTTTTTGCCTCTGTGACTGCCCGAGCCGCGGCACGCTTGGCCTGCCGGTACTCATCAGCTGCCTCAGGAGTCCCACGAGCCAACAAGGCTCGATAGGACTCCTTCTTCAGCTTGACGGCATCCCTTACTTCCGGTGTCCACCACCGGGTTCGGGGATTGCCGCCGCGACAAGCACCACAGACCTTACGACCACAGCTACGAGCAGCCGCATCAACAATAGAGGTGGAGAACATGGCCCACTCGGAGTCCATGTCTCCAACCTCCCCCGGGATCAGGGAGAAGCTCTCCCGGAGGTGGGAGTTGAAGACCCCCCTGACGGAGGGCTCCGCCAGACGTTCCCAGCAGACCCTCACAATACGCTTGGGCCTGCCAGGTCTGTCCGGCTTCCTCCTCCTCCAGCGGATCCAACTCACCACCAGGTGGTGATCAGTTGACAGCTCAGCCCCTCTCTTCACCCGAGTGTCCAAGACACGCGGTCGGAGGTCAGATGACACGACAACAAAGTCGATCATCGACCTCCGACCTAGAGTGTCCTGGTGCCACGTGCACCGATGGACACCCTTGTGCTCGAACATGGTGTTTGTTATGGACAAGCTGTGGCTAGCACAGAAGTCCAATAACAAAACACCGCTCGGGTTCAGATCGGGGAGGCCGTTCCTCCCAATCACGCCCCTCCAAGTGTCACTGTCGTTACCCACATGGGCGTTGAAGTCCCCCAGGAGAACAACGGAGTCCCCGGTTGGTGCACTGTCTAGTACCCCTCCCAGGGACTCCAAGAAGGCCGGGTACTCTGCACTGCTGTTTGGCCCGTAGGCCGACACAACAGTGAGAGACCTGTCCCCGACCCGAAGGCGCAGGGACGCGACCCTCTCGTTCACCGGAGTGAACCCCAACACGCAGCGGCTGAGCTGTGGGGCAATGAGCAAGCCCACACCAGCTCGTCGCCGCTCCCCGCGGGCAACGCCAGAGAAATGGAGAGTCCAACCCCTCTCAAGAAGATGGGTTCCAGAGCCCAAGCTGTGCGTGGAGGTGAGGCCGACTATATCTAGCCGGTAACGCTCAACCTCCCGCACAAGCTCAGGCTCCTTCCCCCCCAGCGAGGTGACATTCCATGTCCCCAGAGCTAGTCTCCATGTCCGGAGATCCGGTCGTCGAGGTCCCCGCCTTCGACTGCTACCCGGATCTCTCCGCACCCGCCCCTCATGGCTCCTCCCGCAGGTGGTGGGTCCACGGGAGGACGGCCCCACGTCGTTTCTTCGGGCTGGGCCCGACCGGGCCCCGTGGGGAAAGGCCCGGCCACCAGGTGCTCGCTGCCGAGCACCCACCCCAGGCCTGGCTCCAGGGTGGGGCCCCGGTAACGCCAGTCCGGGCGACGTAAACGGCCTCGCTGGATTTCTCTTCATGATGGGCTTCTGAACCGCTCTTAGTCAGACCCGTCTCCCAGAACCTGTTTGCCATGGGTGACCCTACCAGGGGCATGAAGCCCCCGACAACATAGCTCCCAGGATCATTCGGGTGCTCAAACCCCTCCACCACGTTAAGGTGGCGGTTCGGGGAGGGGCCTTTTGGGTGTGTAGACCCAAACTAAGTCCTCAGTATGAAAGTCTTTGCCTTTACTTCTCACATCATAGTTCCTTTTTTGTCTCATACCAGCTTTCTCCAGCTGGTCTCGAAAGCATGAGCAAATTCCAGTCAGTCTTGCAGCTTCCTGGCATACACCAGTCCAGGAGCATTGTCTGCATTACCTGGGGGCTGTCCATAAGCCAGCACCACTGGAGTCTGTATTTCCCTGCCCAGCATTAACAGAGCAGGGGTACAGTTTTTGGAACTGTCAGCAGAACGATAGGCCATCAAAACAAGGGGAATGTGCTTGTCCCAATCATGTTGGTGAACAGTGGTGAGGATGGCTAACTGCTGTTGCATAGTACTATTAAAACGTTCCACTAACCCGTCACTCTGGGGGTGAAATGGCGTGGTCTGTGTTTTTTACATGTTCAACCGGTTACACAGGGAAGCAAAGACCTGGGACTCAAAGTTCCTTCCCTGATCACTGTGAATAATGTCAGGCATACCAAACCGGCTGAAGATCCCCTCTAACAGTGCATCCACTACTGTCTCCGCCTCCTGGTCCGGCAAAGCATAGGCCTCGGGCCACTTAGTGAAATAGTCCATTGCACACATTACATACTTATTTCCCTGGTTTGACACCGGAAAAGGGCCCATAATGTTCACCGCTACCCTCTGCAAGGGTTCCCCCACTGCTTGCTGTTGAAGGGGGGGGGGGGGCATGGGGCTGGTCCAGGGGTCCTTTGTAGGCAGCACATTCATCATAACCAGCAAAAGTCCTCAACATCATGGCGGTGCTGGCCCCAGTAATAATCCTGGCGTAGGATTATTACTGGGGCCGAAATGACTAGAACCAGCACCTCTATGACACACCCCCAGCACAGCTTCTCTGAGGGCCTTGGGGACGACCACTTGCCATCTCTCCTCTCCAGTGGCAGGTTCCTTCCATGCCCACTGCAGCACTCCATCCATGATGCGGAGTGCCCTGAATTTACTCCACTGGCCCTTAGTGGTCACTGAGAGTCCCATAACATCCTCCCAGGTCGGTCTCTTACCACTAATCACCCAATCACCCAATCACCCATTGGCGCACAGGGTTCAAGTCCTTGTCCTTCTCCTGCTCAGAGACCCAATCATCAGCACCCACAATTTCCACCGAGCAGCAAGTGCGTTCAGATGCAGTCACATTTCCTCTGAGCTCCTCCTCCTGGGCATCTCTCCTGTGGCAGTAGCTGCAACCAGCCACTGCACACGGTCAGCGGGACAGGGCGTCAGCATTGGCGTGCTGGGTCCCAGGGCCGTGGACGATCTCAAAATGAAAGGACTGCAGCTCCTCCAGCTAATGTGCCATCTGGCCCTCCGGTTCCCTAAAAGACATTAGCCAGCATAGAGCAGTATGGTCTGTCCTAATGGTGAATGGAAGTCCACACAGGTAATATTTAAAGTGCCGGGCAGCTAGCACAACAGGCAACAGTTCACGCCTTGTCACACAGTAGCGCCGCTCACTTTTATTGAACACATGGCTGAAGTACGCTACCACACGCTCACCTGCAGGGCTGATCTGTGACAGCACTGTTCCCACCCCGATGTTACTGCCGTTGGTATCCAGTGTGAAGGCCAATGTGGGTCTGGGGGAATGAGGACAGGAGCATTAATGAGGGCCTGTTTGAGGATGAAGAATGTGTCCTGGCAGTCTGATGTCCATGTAAAGGGATGATTGTTCTGAAGGAGGCGGAACAAGGGCGCTTCAATGCAGGAAAACCACCTAACAAACCTGTAGTAAGAGGCCAGTCCCAGAAAGCTCTTGAGCTGTTTCTGATTGCCTGGCACTGGCCAGTCTTGGATAGCCTGGATCTTCTCCTGGAGTGTACTGATGCCCTCACCATTCACCTTGTGGCTGAGGAACTCCACCTCGCGCTGCATGAAGTGGCACTTATCTGGGTGCAGCTTCAATTCCGCAGCAGCGATCCTCCCCAGCAGCAGCCGCAAGGAACTCAGGGCCACCTAGAAGGTCTTTCCAAGGACAAGGACGTCATCCAGATACACTAAGCGCTCCTGACGTGGAACATTAGCAAGAGTGCGATCCATAAGTCTCTCAAATGTCCCTGGGGCATTGCATAGCCCAAAACTAAGGACCTTGAACTGCCAATGCCCCCTGCCAGTGCTGAATGCAGTCTTTGGTCTCGATTCAGGGGTGAGAGGGACCTGCCAATAGCCGCTACATAAATCCAATGAGGAGAACCATGATGATCCTGACACTAAATCCAAGGCTCATCCACACATGGAAGGGGATAGCAGTCCTTCCTTGTTACCTTGTTTAATAGTCCACACAGAACCTCCATCTTGGGCTCTTTTTCCTTGGGACCATGACCACAGCTGATGGGCTATCAGAAGGTTCGATTATACCGGCCTCCAATATGGCTTGGACCTCATTATCAGCAGCCTCGCGCCGTATCATGGGTAGGCGGCGGGGGTGAACTTTGATGGGTCGTGCATCCCCTGTGTCAATGTGGTGCTCAATCAGGTGTGTGAGCCCCACCTCATTGTCATTAAAATAATAATAATGCCTTACACTTGTGATGCGCTTTACAGGCTTGTCAAAGCCTCTCAAAGCGCTACACTATAGTCATTATTCATTCATTTCCACACTTGGTGATGGTAAACTACTATTATAGCCACAGCTGCCCTGGGGCAGACTGATGGAAGCGAGGCTGCCAATCTGCGCCATCAGCCCCTCCAACCACCACCTATCATTCGTGCACACATTCGTGCCTAAGGACAGAACGACAGAACTTGGTCCAAGCGGGACTCGATCCTCCGACCTTGGGTTGGGGGACCAACACTCTAACCACTGAGCCACTGTCGCCCCCACTGAGAGCAAACAAGCCCCTAAATTCCCACAAGACCTGCCACAGTTGAGCCCGCTGCGGCTCATCTAACCCCGGCAGTTCATCTCCCAGATACCCCTGATGGCCTCTGCTCTGTCCTCTGGTATACTCAGCTGCTGATGAGAGGAGGCTGAGACCTGCGGGGGCGGTGGGTTGGACAAGGGTGGTGAAGACAGGTTGGGCTGAATAGTCCCAGAGAGCACAAAGTGCAGCAGATGGGTACTACTGGGGTAGCTTGGCTGTAGGTTGAAATAAGCTGAACAACCTGCCTGCCTGGAAGAATCAGTATGCTCGCCCCCAGGTCAAATACACATCCCATAAACTGAGCAGGTCCAGGCGCAGGACACACGGGTCTTAATGTCAGCCAGCCAGGTCCTGGAAGGTCACGAAAATACTATACCCCTATAGCAAAGACAAAAGTCCTCTCATAGCAGCCATCTGTCCAGTCACTGTCCTCAATTTCACTAAAGTTGGTTCTAAGACGGTCCCATCTGGAACAACATCAGGTCTCACAAATGTAGCTGTAGATTCCGTATCGGCAAGGGCCGGGCAGGAAACATTTCCAGCCAACACTGGGACATGACATCAAAAGCCCACCTCTGTCCAGCCCACAGTCTCCACGGCATCTGCATGCGGCGATGTATCACTGTCTCCTTGTCCTGAAGGAAATTCATGGTGGATGGTAGTGGATGGTAATACAGACCCTCTCCTGTTTCCCTGCTGACTTTTAGTCTCCGGGCAGTGACGGAGAGTATGACTGGGCTGGCCACACCCCCCAACAGGTGGGTGGGGGTGCTGGGTCACGCAGTTTATCAGCACCCCGGGGTCCCACAGACAGTCTTCACGGCGTGTATCAGCTCCTCCGCCCAAGCAGGTTTAAGCTCTGACACCTCCTTAGCAGCAGAAGCAGAAGCAGCCATCACATTACCATTACCATTCGTATTATCCATCTCTTTGATTTGTCATCAAATTTTCCTCCTGTAGCCACATTCAGGGAGGTTGGCCACAGTCTTGTGGATCTAAATTTCTGAATAATATGTGCAATGTAGTCACAGAACATCAAGCTGCTTGGAGATGGTCTTATAGCCTTTACCTTTAACATGCTTGTCTATAATTTCTTTCTAATCTCCTGAGACAACTCTTTCCTTTGCTTCCTCTAGTCCATGTTGAGTGTGGTACACACCATGTCACCAAACAGCACAATGACCTGTAGCCCTATATACAGGCCCACTGACTGATTACTTGTAGACACCTGTGATGCTAATTAGTGGACACACATTGGATTAACATGTCTCTTTGGTCACATTATTTTCAGTCTTTTCTAGGGGTACCATCATTTTTGTCAATACATGATCCCCAAGAATCATGTACTGATTTATATACTAAACAAAGTATTAAGGGTCTTTTGGTATGTGTGGATTTTAACATTGATTTGTTGAAATCATGTGAACATATTAAAACAAGTGATTTTGTTAACAGATTAGTGAGGTAAGTGATCATTTGAACATTTTTGGTGGTGTTTGAAATTAAGTTAAAGAAAAATAAAGTAGACACATCAGCCAGAGACTATTGAGGTGTTTAAAGCGGAACTTGGTAATCATGATTGGAATGAAGTCTATGTTGAAGATACAAATGATTCCTATAATTCATTTCTTGACACATTTATGTCATTGTATGACTATTATTGTCCAGCGAGGCAAGTCAAAGCTAAACATAAAAGTAGACATAATCCATGGATGACAAGAGGTCTGGAAAAATCATGTAGAAAGAAAAATCAGTTATATAAAAATAAAAAGTTGTATATTAAAATATATATATATATATATATATATATATATATATATATATATACATATATATATATATTCGTCATGATAAAAATGCAAAACTGCTACAAAACAGTGTGTAAAATTACACAATTACAAGCGCGTAATTTTGCATCCAGCCTCCTCCATCTGTTTACGGGAAACCACTGCATGTCATGCATCGTCGTGTTCCGCTGTTCATTGGCTTTAAGGGGAAAACATTACTAAATGTGTGTAATGTAACAGCTTGATTCTATGAGGGGGAGAGAGGGGCATACTCTTTCAGTCATCTGTAGCACTCATTGACTGTCCGCGGCTCCAGTAACCCACAGCCCCCACCTTATTGGCCGACTTTGGTGTCAATCACAAGCTAACAATTTTGTTTTGGACTGAAGAACAAAGTTGGCACTGTCAGAAGTTTATTATGCTTGAAATCGACAAAAGAAATGCCGGAGTAGATTTCACTTTCCTGCAGCAGATTGGACATGGAGGATCCAACTTCTTTTGTGGACATAATTTCTTTACTGGATTATATTCTCTGGACCTTTACGAAACGAATGACAACAATTTTGTGTGAATATGTCGTTGTTTGACGGAACCAGAGTGCTCAAAGATAAGTGATGTCCAAATTCACATTTCTGACTTCTCTGTAAAAACGCCTTTCCTGTTAGCACTGTGGTGATTACAGGTGTAAATGGTTTACATATAGACATAGTCTGTATAGACAATTAAATGCAGTAGCTTTCATTTGATGTGTAGATTGTTTGTGTGCGTGACGCAGAAATATACGTACATTGCTGTAAAGTTGTAACGCCTGCGGGCCGTCGGAACGTCAAGTATAAGTTATCGTTGAACGGGAAGAACACAAAATTCAGCATTTTTGGAATGGAATCGAATATAATAGAATGAGTTGGTATACTTTATAAAACCATTGAAGAAGAAATGCTTACAAATATAATATTCTTGTGTTTCCCTATCTATCTTATTGCTAGGAAATTAAGGGTAAATGCCTGTAAAACATATGCAGATCCTACAATTAACCTGCAGAAAAGGGCAATAAGAATAATTAATAAAGCAAGATTCCCTGATCCTACAAATTAACTATTCACAGAATCGAATATGTTTAAATTTATGGCAATAGTTAAGTTAAACATTTTGACAATTCTGTTTTGTGTTGAACAAGGATATTCCTGTAGGCATTCAGTCCTTCTTTAAACTAAGGGTTGCTTCGTTTTGATTCTAGTTAAATCGGAACTAATATTAGGCAAAGATGTGTGTCTGTTTTAGGAATAAGACTTTGGAACGATCTTCAGTATGGATTTAAGTTAATTAAAACTCTGTCTAAATAAAAATAAATAAATAAATAGAAAACTTTAAAACTAAACTTAAATCATACATTGCTGTAGGTTTATATGAGTCAAGGCATCTTTGTCTAAGATATTGATTAGAGTAAATGGATTTTGTTGTGGTACTGTCATGATCCCTGTCTGTTATGCCTCTTTTTTTGGTCTTTTTCCCCTCCCTTCTATTCAATTCAATTCAATTCATTTATTTTTGTAACGCCCAAAATCAAAACAACAGTTGTCTCGAAGGGCATTCATGTTTTGGTTGATGGGGGAAACCGGAGTACCCGGAGGAAACCCATCCAGACACGGGGAGAAACATGCAAAACTCCACACAGAAAGGCCTGGGCAACCCGGGGATCGAACCAAACCCTCTTGCTGTGAGGCATGAGTGTTGCCACTCAGCCACCGTGCTGCCTACACACAAAAACATGAGTCTGAGCCTGGAGCTGGGGTGGAGATCTTGGCTCCTCCTGTGCACACCTGGCGGCAATCCAGCCAGAACCTGACACTCAGTGTCAGATCGTCCGTGTATTTTTGTGGTATTCCCTGCTTGACTCAGTTCATGGTTATTCGCTTTTTGACTCTGCTCAACTGGACACATTTTCTCACCAGATCCCTCTCCCCGGACCCCGCCCTCAGCTATCCCGCCTCCGACCCCTGCTCTTCCTTACTGGTACTGTTCGTCCCATCTCCGTCTCTGCTACTCATGGTCTGTTCCTGGACCATGGCCAACACCCCGCTCCTGACTCACCGTTAGCTACCGTCATTTTTGCACATGCACTCTTGTAAATGAACACTGTTAAACTTTTCCCCAGGTTCTGTCTTTTTGGTCCCTCCCGTCACACAGGTACTGTATTGTGGAGTTGTTATCTGTTGGTCAGGGTGGGCTTACACAAGCACGCAGCTTCAGCTCAATCCTTTTTTGGTTTTAATTAATTAAGATTTTTTTTTTTTTTTTTGTCTTTTTCAAAAAAATGTAAACAACTAGAATATTCATGGTGATAAAGAGAAGGAAGGTAGTCCACACAGAAGGGATCTCACTCCCAGAAGGAACAACAGCAGATATTGAGGACAGTTACAAGTACCTTGGTATCCCACAAGCAAGTAGCAACCTTAAAGAGGAAACAAGGAAAGCAGCCATGGCCAAATACATCCAACGAGTACGGCAAGTCCTAATGAGTCAGCTCAATGGCAAGAACAAGAGCCGGGCAATGAACAGCTACGCCCTGTCAGTAATTAGATACCCAGCAGGAATCATAAGCTGGCCAAAGGAGAAGATACACACCACAGACGTTAAGACATAAAAGCTCCTGACCATGCAAGGAGGTTCCATCCCAAATCCAGTACCTGAGACTGTACTCAAGCCGTAAAAAAGGAGGCATTTGAGGGTTGACTGCTAAGAAAATGTTCACCATGTAGCCATTCTTAACAATAAGACAAATGAAATTCCACTGTGTGTAGGCCTGTCACGATCATCACAATATCAATTTATCTTTCAATATATAACAGATGGAGTGATATATTTTTGGGGGTTATTATTTATCATGGGTACATTTCTTTGCACTACTGGAGTTTTTGTAAGTTTTTGTTGATGTTTTACTTATAAGATTAAATTTGACCTGTAAAGGTTGAATGAATAACTTGACTCATCACAGATGCCAAACTAAGTAACAAAGTGTTTCATTCTGCCATTTATTTATTGTAGCTCATAGCTTTTTAACAGTATTGTAGATTTAGAATAGTTTTTGTGGAATAAATCTGCTCTGTTTTATTGTATCAGTGGCATAAATTAGTTTCAGTCTATACTTCAGCAATATGTCAAACTTCAAAATGTGTTATCGTGACAGGCCCAACTGCGTGGTTGTGGCAAATAATTTAACTGTAAAAAGTTGTTGGCAGATTTTTCATTTTACTGGCCATGAAACCGGACCATAACAGAGATCCTGTAAAATTTAAAACTCAATTTTGATACTAAGAAATAGGCTCAGTATCGATTCCAATACCACGGTGATAATAAAAAACACTCTTTATTAGACAATAGAATGTGATTTTCAACATTAAATGGTAGTACTTTCTTTTATATTACCATGTGGCCTTATATCTGTGTAATCCCTCCATACTTGTCCATGGGCATATACTAGTCTAGGTGTCGTATACTTATTCTGATACAGCTCAAGACCATTCTAAAGCTATTTAGGAAAGGTTAATTTCTGTCCTGCGAATGGGACTTTTTTGTATTGATACCTACTCAAATGAGTATTTAGTTTCAATACTAGTTTTAGTATCGATAACCCTGGTTATGTCATAACGTCTTCTAAACATATGTAGAAATATCACACACAAAGATTATATACAAGCAGTTTTACTTCAGACTTTTAGAGCAAATCCAAGTAAGAAAAAATTCAAATCATATCTGTATCAAAACTGAAATGAAGAAACAACTGAAACATCTTTTAAATTTACAAACGATTAAAAACACTTTCTGCTTCAACTTTGCTCTCTTTTACACTACTGTATGTACATCATGAATTATCCACATTTGACAAATAAAAATACAGTGCAGAAATTATTTGCTTTAAAAAAAAAAAAAAAAAATTTCCGCTATTTTTTCTTGGACAAACTTCGTGGTGAGCTTTTGAGTAAATCTCTAATCTTCAGGTACGTTCCTGTAGCCTCTGCCACTTCCATAAATTCTGGTGTTTCCTCAAATGGAACAATCCCCGCTGCAAAATTACTTCTATGTGGAATTGGCATGTTTTTTATCCACTTCATCTCCTTCAGGACTTAGCGGAGTATCATCTTGAATATTCAGCGGGCTATCTGGACTATCATCTTGCATTTTAATTAGCCTAAAACTTGTGTACTCTTGGAATTTCACTGGTTCAGGACTTTTGGGCGTGTCTTCCTGCAATCTGATTGGCCCTGGAGTCTGTGGGGGGTCACCTTGAGATTTTATTGGTCCTGAGGCATCGCCCCTTTTTGACTGGCATCTTCAACTTCATCAAAACTCGTTGTCTACTTGAGCTGAGGAGCAGACACTGGGTGAACTTGGTGTGGGTGTACCGATGGCGGGGGTCTCGCAGTCGCTGTTGGTAGCTGTATCTGCATTCTCCAGAGCAGCCCAGATCAGTCTCTGCTGCTCCTCCAGTTCTTCCAGGCTCAGCTCATCAGTTGTCCCCTCCTGGTCCAGTGTCACCCAGCCCTGACCCCTCAGTGCAGGTGAGCCATTGGTGGGGGGCGTGAGCGGGGGGGTGCCCTTGGGAAGGGGCGGGGGTGTGGGGGTGGCAGGAGGGGTGCCCTGGGGTAGAGGAGGAGGTGAGCTGAAGCACGGAGAGCCAGGAGGAGGTGGAGCCTGGAACTGGAAGTCTCCTGAGCTGTTATAAGATGTTCCTGGGTCTGTGGGCAAAAAATTTACAAAATTACCACTTGTGGTTTTCCAATTAGAGGACTTTTATGATGGTCCGGTCAGTGCCATTTTCCTTACATATTTGATTTTATGAACTTCAAAAAGGGCCCATATTAGGTGATTTTCTTATTTATGTTAATGTTTCTACATCACAAACATACCTGATGTTGTGTTTTGGTTCATTCACACATGTTTAACACACAAACCCTGCATATTTAGGCAGAAAACACTCTGTTCCACCTTGTGATGTCACGTGGTTATACAGGAAGTGCTCCACTGAGTTTTTAAACTTCATACACCTTCACTAGAATCATTTGGATAATTTAACCCCTGTAATTGCAAATCTCTACTAAAAAAAGGGAAAAAGGTAGCTGTTAACTTGAAAACTACCACTTCATGACATCGCAAGGTGGAACACAAGGTGAACTTTGGAGATGCAGACAGGCTGTGAATAAAACAAAACACAACTCCATGTATGTTTTTGGGAAGCAACAATACTTTAACCTGGTTTAAAGTTCACAAGAGTCCATTTTTAGTAAAATCCAAAAGTAAAATCTGTCTATCCTTCAGTCCTAAAACTTTTTGTCCAATTGACAATGTGTAAGGCCCCCATTTCTGTTCAAGGAAGGTTTGTCTTACCTAACAAAAATTACTTCTTTAACTCACATGTATAACGCTATCCTCAGACCCAAAGCAAACAAAGGAAACAAAGAAAACAATAGAGCTAGTATGGTATAGTATGCTTTTATTTGAACAGGGACAGTGCACAACATTACATTGACCTTAAAAGAACAGGAAAGATGTT
Source organism: Periophthalmus magnuspinnatus (assembly GCF_009829125.3). Taxonomy (NCBI): domain Eukaryota; kingdom Metazoa; phylum Chordata; class Actinopteri; order Gobiiformes; family Gobiidae; genus Periophthalmus; species Periophthalmus magnuspinnatus. The sequence goes on along the minus strand of NC_047134.1, from coordinate 8,996,549 downwards.
TGGTGCCAGGTTATAGCTAAAGTACTAATTTCCATCTGTAGTCCTTGGACAGGCTGATGTTTAGTAAAAATAAGTTTGGTGCAGATGAATGAAAGACCAGTAAACATATGGTACATACTTCGAATACAACACATCTCGCCCATCAAATACGCCATTTCTAAAACATTCAGTTCACACACACACATCCATGCCAAATTATTCACACACAATCACTGAGTTTCAGATTTACAAATCCTTTCTTTCATACATATTCACTAATGGGTGCAAATTTGATTTGATATTAGCCATTTCTTTGTCACCTGTGCAAACTTTTGAAAACTTGTGCACGTTATAATCTCATTTGACAAACTATTCCACTGACTTCTAGCAACAACAGAGAAAGCCGATTTGGCGAAAGAGGTCCTACGTTTTGGAATGCTGCACTCTCCTCTAGAGGTCGCCCTAGTGACTCGAGTTGTTTTTTCTGAGCTCCATGAGATGATGCTAATAGGTGTGAAAGCACCCATGAAGAGCTGAATGAATATGCTAAGTATGACTCAGGCACAATGCACACTTAGTTTAGCTCAATAGACCTAGCCTACAAACAAACTGTAAACAATAGCCGTTTTCAGTTTCAGTGTAGCTCCTCCTTTCAGATAGATATAAGGCAGTGTCCATCAGTAATCTGACTAGAACTGAAGAAGTGGCTTGGATGAGCAGCGAAACGTCTTCACTCCTACAACTTTTTGTCCAGCTGACAGATTTTACTTTTGGCTTTTACTTGGATGACTGAGGGATTACACAGAAAAATTTTGCATAATATACATTTAAAGCTACCATCTGTAAGTTTGATTTTTTTTCACCAGTAGATGACAGATATGTGAAACCTATTTCCCTCCTCCCCTCGCCTGATCTTTGTTCAGACTAGCTTATGCTCTCTGGTCTTCTGTCGGGCCAAAGCTGGCACACTGTAGGCTAATTTCCACCGGGCATTTCGATTACAAACAGCCCAGGCCGCTTTTGGGTGTATCTTGCTTGACCTATGTCACACCCAAAGGTATGACATAGGCCACCATAAGGTGCAAAACAGCTATAAAAAGACTGATGCTACAGGAGCATCAACACAGATCAACAGCAGGACAACAACGAGCTTGTGGGGTTTGGGACTGGATACGCCTCCACATAGTCAATGGAGGACCAGCAGCACACCAGTAGCGGTAACATTTCTTGGCTAAATGATCATCATCAAGATGGAAAAAAACAGATAAATATAAAATAATAGTTTCTCCCCAGGCACTGACTTGACCTTGTGAGATACCGCCATATTTCCAGTGACGGCAACTGACCTAGCCAGCTGTTTCCTGTTTATTGATGCATGCCATTCCCATCAAGATAAAAAGATATTACATTTGCAGTGGATAATGTAGCTAGCACTAGCAGCCCCCAATGCATTAAATAAAGAGGGGTTAAACGCAGCGTAGAGGTGCAGATAAATGAAATTAAAAAAAAAACAAAAACAAAACTATAACCCGGTATTAGTCAGTTGTTCATGTAGCAGAGCCCTGCCTCTGCACCCAGAGGATGGAAATGCAACTTGGCTGGAGATACTGCTGGAGGTACTACCCCTTTGGAAGGTAGTACCTCCAGCGGTTTGCTTTGGACCCCAAAAAGGGGCCTATGGAAACAAGGCTTGTCAGACAGAAGTCATGTAAATAGCATCTAACGGTGTTATGTGAAATTTAAACAGGGCTGAGTTGGTCAGTGTATTTAAAGATGGTAGCTTTAACATCAGTCTGCTCAAGGGCTACAGGCAGAAATGAGCAATTGTGGTACAACCTGGTACAGTGCATCTCCCCTGGTAAGGCAATTTGCAAATTTGCAATTTGCCTGGTATTGTGCAATGTCACAAAATTAGATTTGTAGATTAGGGACCTGAGGAAGGTCAGAAGGACAGAAACGTTGTACTAATAAATAAAATATTATAGGGCTGGCATTTCACTATAAAAATACAAGTTAGATAAGATTGATGCAATCAAATGGGACATAACTTGTAACTTGGGAGTTAAGCATTTTAAATAGCCGGTAACTTCAAAGTTGGTTATTACCATTATCACTATTAGGGATATTTTGTAGTCTTGTGAAGATGTGTGGACTTTTGAGATGACTGCTTAAATTTCCATTACTTGTCAAACCATGTGTCAATTATGCAAACAAACAGTGACCCACATTATAATGCTATTCAAAGCTCAAAAAGGACTACAAAAGTGTATAAAAGTCCAGCGGCTTCATTTTGGATCAGTGAAATGGAACACTATAATTGTGACATAACATGTCTCAGAGTAAAACCTAGGAGTAGGAGCTGTCTAAATGTCAATTAAGTCTGGAGGCGTAATGAAAGGATATTAAGAAGAATATGAGAGAAAGAGAGACACTTTTCTAATGAGAGCACAGGAAGAGAGGGCCGAGTTTGTAGAGGAGGAGTTACAATGACCATGAGTCACTGATCATGTGTCCAGGTCCATACTCAAGTACAAATTAGGGCTTCAGTTGACAATTATTTTAGTAATTGACTAGTCAGCAATTATGTTTTTGATAAATGGTGATTAATAGTCAAAGCATTTTTTCTAATGTGGCTTGAAGATTTAACCAGTTAAAGCCACAATATGTAACTTTTTAGTCATATAGACTAAATAAAAGTGTTTTTTTTTAAATTTTGGTTATGTTCATTTATTGAAAAACTTGTGGGCTTGCATTTCTACAAACATGACTTATTTGGCCTGGAGGAGGTAGCTTCCATGGAGAAGTTGTTCCTTTGGCAATAATATTCCACAAAATGCCACAAAACTCATCAATCTCCATGGAGAATGTTTTGAAGTATGTCTTTTCCCAAGTATGGGTTTACCTTTTTTCCCACAGAATCATCCAGAAAATTACAAAATATGCCGAATAGAGAAGCATTTTTTATGATATGCATGTAGAGTGTGGTAGTCTGTTTATACTCCAGATAACAAAGAAAGAATAAAATAAAAATGATTAAAATGGTCAACGATTACTTTTGAAGCTTTAGCTTAATTGTCGCAGTCCTAGTACAGATTCTTAGCAGTCAAGAATGATTAAAACGTGCTTTGATTAAAAAAAACAGAGAAAAAGCGCTACCTGACTCGATGTCCATATCCGAGCTCAAGGTCACGCTCCTGTCGGGACTGGAGCTGTACTTCTTCCTCTTCTGTGGAGACGAGTCCGATTCATGTCTTCTCTTGTTACAAGCAGCACCAGGCTGTGAAGAAAATATTTTAAACATATCACTCATTTGGGCATTGTATATTCAATCCACATCTCTCTCAAGGTGTAGTCCTGGTCAGCAGCCCTAGTTAAGGGCTAAACCAGGTATACATCAGGACTTGTCAGTGGCCCTAGTTAAGTCATGATGTACACCTGGTTTAGTCCCGGTCAATGGCCCTAGTTAAGTCACGATATACACCTGGTTTAGACCTGGTCAGCGGCCCTAGTTAAGCACTAAACCAGGTGTACATCATGACTTGTCAGTGGCCCTAGTTAAGTAACAGTGTACACCTGGTTTAGTCCTCTTGTAGGTTTAGTCCCAATTTTGAGGTGGGGTGTTTAAGTGTCATATTAGGTTATTTATAAATAGGAACAAGTATATTCCACTATCACTGTGGATTTCTTTAAAGGTGCACTAACTTTTCTGGTAGAGGTTCAGCCACCTGCTTGTCTCCACAGACGTTAATTTCAGCCTTTAAGGTGACGGTAGGGAAATGTGTCCTCTGCATTTGACCCATCCTTCAGTGTCTTCGGGTTAATTCTGTCAGGAGCAGTGGGATTCATCTCCAGATCTCCAGAACTATCTTAACTGGAGGATCTATTGTACACGTTGATGATGGGCAGTGTCTTAGCCTTGAATGTTCCCCAGTAAGGTATTGTAACTTCTCCGTAGAGATACTAAGAAAGTGACATCATGGGGCCATATTATAGGTCAGATCTTTGGAGAAGCGACACTGCTCAGAGTAAGAATTCATATTTTTCAATGTATTTCTGAGCAATAAACACATTTGTAATCTAGGGATAGCAGTAAAACATCTCCACTGAGACAAACAGGTAGATCCTCCACAATAAAAGCTACATAGCCCACCTTTAAAATATTGTAAAATGTTTTGTGATTATAATTTATGTTATCCTTGATATGTAATTAGTTCATAGTTTGTTTTATTAAGATCACCATTAGATGTCTCGAGGGCCAGCTAGTCTTCCTGGGGTCCTTTTTTATAACATTTCAGCATTTTGGTTTGTTTAAAACTTCAACCTTGTTTGGTCATATAGTTGTAGGCAGATTTTTCCAGGCTTTCATGGCTCTATAGAACATGGTTTGTCCAAGAATATTATTTTGAGAAATGGGATGAGAAACCAAACTGCAGTACATGTCTTGTAGCATATCCATGTGACTCTGAATTGTGTCTTAGTTGATCATACATGAACATTGCAACTGAAATTCAACTGAATACCGTGGAAAACAAAACTATTTAAATGTTATTACCGTTGGAAAGTTACTGGACAGGTATGCAGCGTAGTTTTCCTTCATGTGATTGCTTTGTATTGGAACAGAGCCATAATGCATGAACTCCTGGAAGTCAGAAGGGAACAGACACTGTGAGAAAATCCTTTAAATATAAATTTTTACAAGCACCCAAAACACAAACTTACATCTTTCATTTTGTGAGGCGTGGCTACATTGAATCCGGGGAAATCTACTAGCTTTGACACATCATATGAGACTCTGAGCGGGTCTTCTGTCGAACTGCCATCATTTGAAACTGAACAAAATTGTATACATAATATAAAGAGGTGGTATAACACTTATAGCGTATAGGGTATTGACTGCCTACACATAATACCTTTTATTGTTTTGAAATAATGCCATAATCGAAAACAGCGTATTAAACAAGTTTCACTTGCTCTGAATTCCCCCTCCCACTGCTCTCCACACCAAGTCACTCCCCTTTCAGAGCACCATCACATTGCAAAGGTGTCCATTCTGGTAATGAAACTACTGCACATCAACATAAGGTTAGTTGTTATTGTTTTCTATCATGCTTTTGTACATTTATGTAAAATTGCCATGGGTGATGTAGGCTTATGAGCTGAGCATGGGACAGAATTGAACAGAATCTTACAGCTAACTGTGAGGAGTGTTCAAATAGGTCCTGGGTGAGATTGCTGAAATTACTCAAACATGCATGGATAACATAAAACCACTTCAGGCATATTTTTGATGAGGGAACAGCATTATAACATGACAGCAGCCCCAGAAAGTCAATTTTACATAATACAACAATGGCTTTTCAGTTGAAAGACCCATTCTTGCCATTAGCTAAACATACCATTGCCATCGTACAGGGCTAGTCCAGAGTGCTCCATCTCCGCCTCCTTAAGCCAACCTGGTGGATATCCCAGCTGCCTCATGCGATAGATGAGTGGAGGCAGTGAGCAGTTGTCGATGCCCAGAGCAGACAGCAACTCTTCACTGTTTGTTATAAGAACATAAAATGTAACTAATATGCTACATTATATTATTATGTAGAATTATAAAAGCTTGCCTCATGATTCCAGGCTTGTATTTGGAGAAGCGTTCCTCCACCTCGTCTGCGTGGTAACGGTTACCCTGCATGGCTTGGTTGCTATTCTGATTAAACTCCTTTCTTCTCTCATTTATTGCTGCCATATCTTTAGGCTATCCAAACGCAGAATAAAAAAATAAACTGATTAAGGGCCTGTAGCTGTTTATTATTGTCAAGATAAATGCTCTTTACATCATGCATTGTTTGGTAAAAGCTGCTAAATACGAAAAGAAATTGAGACCGTATAATGGAGTAATTATTCATAGCATTTTTTCAACTACTACAGAATCTACTGGCAGGATCACCTTTTTTCATATCAATCAGGAACATTGTTACTAAGAATCATAGGAAACCAAATGCCTGTCACTATCCCAGACACTTGATTCTCTGTCATAGAGCATTTTCAAGAGTAACAAAAATGCAAATAGGCAGAGATTGGTTGCCTGGCAAATCCAGAATGATATCTCTGTGCATTTTTTTTTTAATACAGATTGCCATCAGTCTGGTCCCCACGTCCTCCATTGCCTCTCAAGCCTAGTCATGGTGATTGTGCAATCAAATCAATTTTTTTCTACTAGGGAGCTCATTGGTCACCTATGATTTACAAATAAAATCAAATTGATCTCACCTCAGATTAAGTGCTTTGCATATTTTTCAGCCCCCTGTGATATCTTTTTTCCCTTTATTATTTCCAATACAGACAGATCAGGTGGACTGGCTAATCCGCCTGTCAATCATGCTCATTTGAAAATGGGAAGCTTCACTTGTGACCAGACTCACATCTCCATAAAGTATTCAAGAAGTGTGTATTCTACATCCCAGGCAAAAAGACTGGATAACTATAAAGAAACCAACTGTATAAAATTATGCATTTGTTTATGTGTCATGGTGCAATATCTCAGCGATAGAAAAGACTAAGTGGCTGGGGCAAAAAGTTCAAACTAAAACATGTTCCTAACTTGTGGTTTGAAATCAGGTACAAGCCCTTTAAGACAATGGATGATACTTGTTAGTAACATATAACTTAACATCCACAAAGAAAACTTTTAGTAGCATGAGACCCCTAAAAAGTAATATGACATTAGAAAAATAAAACTGCCGAGTACCTTTCTCCATTGATTACTTAGCGTTTGCACAGCCATAAAGATATGAACATCTTTTTGATAAACAAGTATACAGTGAAGATTACATATAATTTGAAACTACCTTGGGACAGTCTCTCAGCTGATGTCCAACAGACCCACAGTTGAAACACATGGACTTGGGTCTACACAGAAGTAGCATAATGGAGAAATATTATGTACAGAATGAAGAATGCAGAGGTTAGAACTGCCAATCATAGAAGGTAATACCTACTAAATCTTACCTTTTGTCTTTCATCTCTATATCTTGCCCATTTGTGCCAATGACTTGATTGAAAATTTGCTGGTAACTTTGGTACAATTCAGGAAGTCATAAACAAGTTATGGCTAGCTGTAAACATATGTAGTAGCTGCTAGTAATTTAGTAGACACAAAATAGTGCAGCGTGTGACCATATATAAAAAGGTCAGATGATGTCTGAGTTAAAGATACACTGGCACCTCCCATCCGTCAGTCATCGAACTGTTTTCATTCAGAAGAGGCTGTCCAAGTTTGTCCACACTAAATGTAGTAAAATGTTGAACACTTCCAACAATCTATGATATGAATTAAGAAAGGGAAAAAAAAGTTACAAACACAGTTAAATGCTAGTTTTTCCCCATAGATTCCAAGGAGAATATGGTGGCACAGATAAATTCTTTTGAATAATTTATTACCATGTAATTTGTGGAGTACATGAGTGGCTTATTTCCTATATCTAATCTTTAAACAGCCATTTTTACACAGTATACTTCATGATATTATAATGTAGGGTTGTAGACAAAAACTGTTGGTCGACTAAACACGTCCTGTCAATTGATTAGTGGACTAAAAAGGGGGCATGGCAAAAGCTCTCAATCTATTATGAATCTCTATGTTATATACACACATGGACAAACTAGTTGGTACCCTTCGGTTAACGAAAGAAAAACTCATGGCCACAGAAATAACTTTAAACTGAAAAAAGTAATTATAAATAAAAATTATCTGAAATTTAACTAATGAAAGTCAGACATTGCTTTTCAACCATGCTTCAACAGAATTACTTAAAAAAAATAACCTCATGAAACGGGCCTGGACAAAAATGATGGTACCCCTAGAAAAGACTGAAAATAATGTGACCAAAGGGACATGTTAATCCAAGGTGTGTCCACTAATTAGCATCACAGGTGTCTACAATCTTGTAAATCAGTGGGCTTATATCTAGGGCTACAGGGTCACTGTGCTGTTTGGTAACATGGTGTGTACCACACTCAACATGGACCAGAGGAAGCAAAAGAAAGAGTTGTCTCAGGAGATTAGAAAGAAAATTATAGACAAGCATGTTAAAGGTAATAAGACCATCTCCAAGCAGCTTGATGTTCCTGTGACTACAGTTGCACATATTATTCAGAAATAAAGATCCACGGGACTGTAGCCAACCTCCCTGGACGTGGCCGCAGGAGGAAAATTGATGACAAATAAAAAAGATGGATAATACGAATGGTAACAAAAAAGCCCAGAAAAACTCACGGGTCATAGGTCTTGCAACAGAACAATGACCAAAAATGCACAGCTAAAAACACCCAAGAATGGCTAAGAGGAAAACATTGGACTATTCTAAAGAGGCGTTCTACGAGGCCTGACCTAAATCCAATTGAGCATTTTTGGAAGGAGCTGAAACATGCCATCTGGAAAAGCAACCCTTCAAACCTGAGACAACTGGAGCAATTTCCTCATGAGGAGTGGGTCAAAATACCTGATGAGAGGTGCAGAAGTCTCATTAACAGTTACAGGAATCATTTGTTTGGTTACATTTCATACATTTTTTAGTATTACTTTTGTCAGATTCAAGTTATTTCTGTGACCATTGTGAGTTTTTCTTACAATAACCGATGGGTACCAACAATTTTGTCCACGTGTGTATTATAGTACAGCCTACCTTTTCGCTGGAATGCTTATTGGAATGCTGTATTTACAGTGAGGCAAATAAGTATTTGAACACCCTGTGATTTTGCAAGTTCTCCCATTTAGAAATCATGGAAGGGTCTGAAATTTTCATTTTGCATGTCCACTGTGAGAGACATAATTTTAAAAAAAATTGTATGATTTTTCAAATAATTTATTTGTATGTTACTGCTGCAAATAAGTATTTGAACACCTGAGAAAATCAATGTTAATATTTGGTACAGCAGCCTTTGTTCGCAATCAAACATTTCCTGTAGTTTTTCACCAGGTTTGCACACACTGCAGGAGGGATTTTGGCCCACTCCTCCACACAGATCTTCTCTAGATCAGTCAGGTTTTTGGGCTGTCCCTGAGAAACACGGAGTTTGAGCTCCCTCCAAAGATTTTCTATTAGGTTTAGGTTTGGAGACTGGCTAGCCCTAACCTTGATATGCTTCTTACGGAGTCACTCCTTGGTCATCCTGGCTGTGTGCTTCGGGTCATTGTCATGTTGGAAGACCCAGCCACGATCCATCTTCAATGCTCTAACTGAGGCAAGGAGGTTGTTCCCCCAAATCTCGCAATACATGGCCCCGGTCATTCTTTCGTTAATACAGTGCAGTCGTCCTGTCCCATGTGCAGAAAAACACCTCCAAAGCATGATGCTACCACCCCCATGCTTCACAGTAGGGATGGTCTCATCATTCTTCTTCCTCCAAACATGGCGAGTGTTTTATTTTAGTCTCATCTGACCACATGACTTTCTCCCATGACTCCTCTGGATCATCCAAATGGTCATTGGCAAACTTAAGACAGGCCTGGACATGTGCTGGTTTAAGCAGGGGAACCTTCCGTGCCATGCATGATTTTAAACCATGACGTCTTAGTGTATTACTAACAGTAACCTTGGAAATGGTGGTCCCAGCTCTTTTCATTGACCAGCTCCTCCCGTGTAGTTCTGGGTTGATTCCTCACCTTTCTTAGGATCAGTAGACCTCACGAGGTGAGATCTTGCATGGAGCCCCAGTCTGAGGGAGATTGACAGTAATGTTTAGCTTCTTCCATTTTCTAATAATTGCTCCAACAGTGGATCTTTTTTCACCAAGCTGCTTGGCAATTGTCCGTAGCCCTTTCCAGCCTTGTGGAGGTCTACAATTTTGTCTCTTGTGCATTTTGACAGGTCTTTGGTCTTGGCCATGTTAGTAGTTGGAGTCTTACTGATTGTGTGGGGTGGACTTTATGCAGCTAACGACCTCAAACAGGTGCTTCTAATTTAGGATAATAAGTGGAGTGGAGGTGGACTTTTTAAAAGGTGGACTAACAGGTCTTTGAGGGTCAGAATTCTAGCTGATAGACAGGTGTTCAAATACTTATTTGCAGCAGTAACATACAAATACATTATTTTTAAAAAAATCATACAATGTGATTTCCAGATTATTTTTAGATTATGTCTCTCACAGTGGACATGCACTTAGAAATCACGGAGGGGTCTGAAATTTTCATTTTAAGTGGGAGAACTTGCAAAATTACAGGGTGTTCAAATACTTATTTGCCTCACTGTATATTGGAATTATACCTAACAGTGATTTTAGTAGAAATTTAAGCATAATTTATATAAGAACCTTTTATATTTATTACATCGTCCTTGCAGACTGCGCACCACATTAACTGCTAAGAAGCCACTTTTGGCATAACGGTGAGTGTTCTCTTTTACCACAGCCAGACTTTGACAGATATTGACATGCTGTACCTCTTGTAAAAGCTCTATTTAGTTAATTACAAGTCCCAATGCATGCATGAGTAAAAAAATTGCCAGTGCCACTTAGCCACATTAGTATGCTACCATTGTAAACACAACCACTGCATCATTGAAATTTTTTTTTATATTTCACATAGTTCATGTGACAGTCACATATGATTAGAGCTGAGCTTAACGTGCAGAACAGTTAATGTGCTTCTTTATTGTCATCTCCTCTTTGGTCAGCTGAGAGCGCGAACACTGACCGACAAATTAAGACACTGCATGCTTATAGTGGTATTGGTGCTTGGCGAGGGCAGCACATTGACAATTATCAGTACTGGCACATGGTTTTGGTATCGATGAATGCCTATATGACGCAAACTGCACTCACAAGACTATATCTGCAACGGATTTCATGCAAAAACAACTAGACACAAGACACAATGCATTTAAAAAGAGCTTAATTTAAACTTAATGAGTGAATATACATTTTTATATAAAATACATAATCTGCAGCTACTTCACTCACTCACTTCTCCTTTCTGCAGCTGCCTCACATAAATCTCATCTAAATAAAATGATCGACTAAGAATCCATTGACCAATTAATTGTCTATATGGCTAAAGACCTAAAGCCCCATTACAATTGGCAACAAAGTGATTTTCTGATGCTATATTCCAGGTTACTTTTAGACTATGAGGTGCCACCATAGTCTCCTCTAATGGGAAACACAGATTTTTTAATATGTAAAACAAAAAACAGTGCTTACTTTGAACGATTCTGATGTAGTTTTTACATTGGTAAAATTTAACATGTGTGGATCCTCTTCCAAAGCAAACGCAGAAGGCTGTACAAAAAAGTTTTAAATTGAAACATGGGTTGAAAAAGCATCTACAAATAGTAAGGTGAAAGCCAAAAGTAGAATCTGTCAACTGAACAAAAAAGTTATAAGAGTGAAGACATCTCACTGCTTATCCAAACCGCTTCTTCAGTTTTGGTCAGATTGCTGGTGCAGTTTTTTGTCCAGTTCACAGATTTTACTTTTAGCTTTCACTATGGATCAGACCTGGGTGACTAAGGTATTACACAGTAGTAAGGTGGTAGAAAGAATACCCTGTAATAATTCAAATGAGCAGAAATAAGTTATACATTATGGGATAAAAAATTGACAGTGACACATCAAGTAAAAGTGATAACTATCAAGTCTTATTTTCAATTTATTGACCCATATCTTACATCTTTTATTCTGTCATTTTGTGTTTAATTGCAAGAATACACACCTGTGCTTTTAGATAGTAGATGGAGGACCCAATTTTCTGATTCTTTACTATGATGCTGCAGATGGCATCTTCAATTTCTTGACGGCACTTCCTATAAAAGAGTAAAGGATTACTTGTAAAGAATTAACAAAACGCATAACAGTTAGATACACATACGCATATACTCATGCTCTTAGTAAGGCAATAATATTAATTACAAACATAACAATTAAAGTATCACACTATGCAGCAGTCTGTAAGGATGAAATAGAACTATTATTTCGCCATTGAGGCAAGCAGGAGATTTATACCACCATGCCAAGAACAGGTTAGATCTGTGGAGAGGTGACTCCACTAACATGTAGTGTTGCCACAATACTAAAATTTCCAATTCCGATACCACAAGGAAAATGAGGACACTTTTTGTTTAGTTGACAGAATGTGATTCTCAACATTAAATGGTAGTAATTTATTTTATTTCACCACGTGGTCTTAAATCTGTGTACTTCCTGTGTCGTCCAGGTAGGTTCCATAGTGAACCCTGGGCATTTACTAGTCTACAACTTCAAAATTTTATTGTCATACTGTATGTACAGTGAGAAACACGTTTCCCCATACCATGAGATTCTTACTTTGCTAACCACACTGGGTGCCAAAGTATATAGAAAATCAGATACAAAACAGATAAGATAAAGAGAGCATATAAAAGATATATATATATATATATATATATATATCTTTTATATGCTCTCTTTATCTTGTTATCTGTTTTGTCCTTTGTGATCCTTCATAGTAGTACTGCCGTACCACACAATGATGCAGCTGGTCAGGATGGACTCAATAATGCAGCTGTAGAAGTTGTTGAGGATTTTGGGCGACATGTCAAATTTTCTCAGCCTCTTCAGGAAATACAGCCACTGTTCAGCCTTCTTCACCACCTGTGTTGTATTCAGTGTCCAGGTGAGGTCATCACTGATGTGGACCCCCAGGTATTTAAAGCTGCTCACTCTCTCCACCTCAAGGTCCCGGATAAACAGTGGCTGATGAGGTCTCCTCTTCTTCCTCATGTCCACTATCATCTCCTTTGTCTTGCCAGTGTTAAGAGTGTGGTTGTTGACTCTGCACCATGTCACCAGACTGTCCACCTCCATCCTGTAGGCCGCCTCGTCTCCACCTGTGATACGCCCCATCACGGCTGTGTCGTAGGCAAACTTCAGAATGAGTCTATGCGTCTTATACTTGTTCTGATACAGCTCAAGACCATTCTAATGCTATTCAGGAAAGATTCATTTCTATCCTGTGAATGCGACTTTAGTTTTGATGCTTGCTGAAATGAGTAATCAATTTCAATACTAGTTTTAGTATCAATTTGCATCTTTTTTTTGATACTTCTGACAACTAACATGGTTTTTCAAGGTATTTAGTTTTGCTATTAAAACACCTGTATATGAATAAATGCAAGATGGAATGCGTGAAATATCATGCTATGGAATATTTTAGTCAAAGCAATAACATCTTCATGGAAACAGGCAGATGGCAGATTTCAGCATGTTAAAAATACTTACTTTGAGATCAGATTATTGGCATAGAGGATTTGAAGAACAGGTCCGTCCACATTCACATCGTCCACTGTAACACCACTAACAAACATATAAGGTGAAACAGCTTTGTATGAATCGTGGCCATTAATTTAACTTAGAATTATTTAGAATGACAATACGCTACCTAGGACGCATCAGGACATTAAGATTTCTTCTCAATCCTTTATGTGATCATCTGATTAAAGAAAATCTAAAATTCAACATTTGATGGTTTCGGTTCTGAAAGAAATGCTAACCCGTGCATAGCATTAGCTAGCGCTGTATCCACAACAACCGAAGGATATTTTCTTCAGTAAGTTTCTGAATAAGGCTATCCGACTCCTCCAGCCTGCTTCGGAGCACCCCCAGCTCGCTCTCCTTTTCATTCTCCTCTGTGAAGCGAATGTGAGTGTTGACAGACGGAGCAGCATCATCCAACTGCTCGAAAAGTTCTCTATCGCCGAAATCCACCTCCGCCATTTTCTCCCGAGCGGACGCAGTAGTACGTAGCGACGTCACAGGTCAAAGCATTTTTCTGCACGCTGATGGGTTCTCGTTGTGTCACATGTCTAGTAGCCGTAACGTGGACTTCATGTTGTACCACACATTTTGTTCTTGTGTCCTTATTTTTGTTCCAATATTTCGATAGCTGGACGGAATATTCGTTATTTAAAATGTCAGATGTCACCTACTTAACGTTACCTACATGGATTGGTGGTTCTTTGAATATTAGGTTTATTTACCTGGTGAATAGTACATCATTTAGGTTAACTGAGTGTCCCTACAAGGTATGTTGTATTAGCCATTTATTTCTCTTGTATCTAGTGTTCATAGTGTTCAATGTACAAAGCTTTGTATATAAAGCTGTTCACAATTTTGAAATAACGTCACTGCTTAACTCTGATTTATAAGCATCTAAGACAATTTTCAGAATAACCGGCTGAGATAAATCAAGATTCATCTTTTTATATATTGCCTTAAATAGTGCAGGTTTAGTTGCAGGTTTCTGTAAAAATCACTGAGACCATATAAATCTTTTACCTGCTGAAAACCCATCACGTCACCTTTTTTAATTATCTCCCAATGTATTTTTGTACCATTTTCCACATCCTAAATCCATCTAAATACCATCCAGTTTATTTAGTGCAAAATCAGTATTATATATGATTCATCCAAAGAGTCTGCACTGTTGTATTAAGTTATTCTACACACCATCAAGTTGTAATCGTTGTTATAATCCATTGATCACACAGTTCTGATAGTGATTGGATAGACTATTAAAGTTGCACAATGTAACTTTTTCTGGTGGAAGATCTGCCACCTGCTATTCTATCATTACTTTGCCTGGAAAATTCCACAATATGGCATTAAATGTATCTATCTCCATGAACACACAAACAGGTGATGCAACTACACCAAGTTGCAGGTCAGATCTGCGGAGAGGTGAGCACACTTGTGAGCACGCATGTTTTTTCCAGGTATTGTTTGCAGAAAAACACTTAAATGAATAGAAGCTGGATTAGTATTACACTGGTCAACACTAAATTTATTGTCTAAGATTTTTTAGCTGATTTAGGATAATTTTGATGTGCTGAATCCAAAAATCACATTGGTTTTGCTCAATCAGGTCAACGTTCTGAACTAAGCTACATATTTGTTTTTGGACGATTTAGTTTATGTTTGAGTATTTTCACGTCATATGATGCAAAATTCTGTAATATTTCTCGCTATAAACAAATTCTGAAGATTTTGCATGTGCCAACTTATGACTAATTGTTTTTTTTATATTACAAGTGAATGAAATGGCTTCGACTAGAAAATCTTGCAAAAATAAGCCTGACATATTCTGCTACATCTGCGGTGAATACACCAATGTTCCTAACAGGAATCAAGTCACAAGTTTCATAAAGCATGCGTACCATGCTTATTTTGGTATTAAACTTGGTGACCAAGATGAAGCTTAGGTGCCACACATGGCATGCAAGTCATGCACCGAGTATCTGCGTCAGTGGACTAAAGGCAAGAAGAGTTGTCTGAAGTTTGGGATTCCCATGGTTTGGAGGGAGCCGACATCAATAGCTACTTCTGGGCTATTGATGTGACTGGGATCAACAGAAAGAACCGAAGCAGCCTCAAGTATCCTGACTGTGAATCAGCACATTGTCCTGTAGCTCACTGTGATGAAATTCCAGTACCTGTCTTTGTAGAAGTTCCTGACATCAGTGACAAAGATTCCTCCAGTGTGGTTTTAATGATAATGCACATCCTTTTTCCCAAAAGGAGCTAAATGTTCAGGTTTCCTGAGAATCTGGGATCACTGAGTTATGAGCAGGTGGAGAGATTCCATCAGGACATAAAAGAGATGGAGACCAGGTATCAGGGACGCTGGGATGCAGTCATGATGGCTGATTACTGTTGGACTCTGAAGAGACACATCCCTGCTGCTGAGCATTCAAGGGGTTCATAAAAACAGAAGTTCATGTCCTGAATTTTGCACAATGATAACGTAACGTTCCAATTTACATGTACTTACCTTTATCAATTAACATAACGTAACATTTAATTAATACATTCTGTTAGAAAACTATTTTTTATCTCCTAAAACATTTTTTGGATGGGAAATATTCAAGAAAATCAACTGATAATGTCACAAAATTGTAATCAATTTAGTCAGAAGATTGGATTTTTCAAAATCAAATTAGCATAAAAACCTGACCTGACTGAGAAAAATGGATATCATTTTTGACAACTTTCAAAAATGTTTTTTTTGTAACCCAGTGTTATGCTATACCATGGAACATTGATACAAGCAGGTGGCAGATCCTCAATTTACTTTTGTTTATTTTTACTTTAACCTAATTTAATAAATGCATTTAGTGGTTTATGCCTGCATAACTAATTCAGTGCTGTGTATCTTTTTTAGGGTCCAGCCATTCCTCTGTACTTGGGAGCTGATCTGTTTTCCAACACTGGCATCCGCACAGAGAACCATCCCAGGCATCATGCCAAGTTTGCCAAGAAAGGATTAGCCACTAAACTACATTTTTCCTCTGGTAAGGTGTTACTTTTATTCACAGTTTTGTAATCTAGTTTACAGTGTAACAGTACTTATTTAACTAAACGTTATGGTTTGGTTACTCTTCCCACTGTAAATCTATAAGTGACAAAAGCTTTATGTTGATAATATGAAATGATTTGATGGTTTTGTCTTACATTTGTGTGTATTATTAATGTTTTCTCCATCCAATACTATAACTTGAATCTACATACTGTTTCCCTCATATTATTTGTTTTACTTGAGTAACTTCTTAAACTACTACTTTGTACTTCTACTCTTGTAATCTTATTCTGAAGTAATATTACTTTTACTCCAGTACAACTTTTACCTACTCTACCCATCTCTGCTAATGTGTGAACTCATGTATCTTAGTTTATAGGTTTCATGGCTTGAAGGTTCCCACCTCCAACAACAGCCTCTGGTTCTACAGTGTTCAGGGACTTTTCCGAATAGCCTTTGAGTTTTACAGCAAGCAAGACCAGCTTTCTTTGCTTGAGAATTTTCAGGTATTTCCAAATATCTTTTTAATTTCACTTTTATATAAATTTTTGTATTACCGGAAACTTAATTGTCTTTTGTAGGATATATGGAAATCACACATAAACGATGATCCTCTACAAAAGGGCTACACCTTCAGTCAGCAGTTAGACCTTACAGTAATTGGTAAGGAACCAGGAACCAAACAATCTAGAATTAATGAACCTGGAAGTGACATTCTCAAGCCTCTTGAAGCAGTGCATACCTCAATGGAGGCTGGTGACAACTCAGAAGACCACAATTATTGTTCTCATCCATACCAATGCCCAGAGACTCACCCAAATCTGGACTTATTTTTCCCATCTCAAAAACAAATCCACAGGTTGGGCGACAAACTTCCCCAGATCCAACCAGGGCAGCTTAAGACTGTTGGACTGCTTTTAGATTTGATTGACAGCTATATTACAGATAATTTAAATGAACACAACGTAACAGAAGCAGTAATGGTGCTCCTCCAGGCAAAACAATGGGACGAAGTGTATTCTAGTTGTTTGCTGAGCTGTATTGGGCGTTGGCTCGGGCAGCAGTTTCACAAAGCCAACAGTAGCATCAGCCAAAAAGTGGAGGGGTTCAAATTGCATCACATCGATCGCATCAATGACTTGCCTCCTGCTGAGGAACTGACCCAGGAGCTGTTCCCAGAAGCCATGAGAAGTCTGCTGCTTCACTGGATGGGTTTAAGTGAAGAGGCCAGTGTAGACAAGAGACACAGTGAATGTCCCATATTACTTCTCATACTAGAATTTGCAAATCACAATCTCATCACTGGTGTAGCCCATGTGTTGTATTCTAGTCTGATATATAAATAGTAATAAACATTCTAGATAATAAACATTTCCGTGAAGCTAAGCAGGTGGTGAACCCTTCACCTTTCTTTTGTCTTCATTTTAAACAATAAACTAGACTTGTCAGAGATGCTGTACTTTAGGGAGCACAACTACCCTGAAAAAAAAATTGCATTTGTTTTCAGTGTCAATATTGTAAGGCATTTTCTAGCAATGCAGCACTACATCAAATGCAGACCAGACTGGGGGCTTACAAGGACATGTAGACAATAGGATAACACCTATGTTCTGGTCTTTTGGTTAAAGCTAATTGTTAACTGTACCCCCTCTCACTAAGGAATGTGTGACCCCCACTTTGAGAGGGTTATTAAACAGTCACCTTATACGACTTTGCCTAAAGTTTCTTAATGTGTAATGCCATGCAAACAAGACCCACCTCACAAACATACATTGAAAGACACTATAAAAGTTGTCAACATGCACATCTCAGGACTCTCTTCGTATCCTTTCCTGAGAGTCTATTGCTTCATTGTTCACTTTACCTGTGTGGAACTCATTAAACCCTTCTGACTTTATGCTTCAGTCTCTTTGTCCTCTTTGGCGCTTACACGGGAAACGAACATTCTTACACTATACTGCTTCATAAACTGATATTTTTTTCCCCTAAGAAATACTGTATAGCTTACAAATGTTGACAGTGTTAATTATGGTATAAAATGTAGTTGTAAAGACCAAAATGGCCAATAATGTTTTGACCCTTTGAGATTACACACCAGTTGTAGATGCTCAGAACAGTTTACGATGCAAAGATGCAACTACAGCAGCAAGTTATTATACATTTCTAATAAACAGATAAAGTAGTCTTTGGTAATTCAATGTTTACTAAACCAGCCTAACACTAGTGAAAGTATATAGGACTTAAGTACAACATAAACATGTTTTATTGAAAGCATGTCTGAAACATGACATCTGCCACATGAATCCCAATGAGTAGTCCTTGTGTCGGGAACAGATCCTCTTTAAATAATCGCCTTTCCTTTAAAGGTTCTGATTCCACCCAAACAGCTGCCTTTCACTAGATCTATGTAAACAGTACTCACTTAAATCACATATTTAGTATGTTCAAAACAATCACATTAATAGAAGTTAAAATAAGAAAACAAAAAGCTACAATATTAAAACAAATATGTGACCAACATCAGTTTCACTGATGACGTTCAGTTTTCTAAATGCTGAGATAAAGTCAGCATTTTCATGTTTACACATTAAGTGTCAGATGGGTGTCTATGTTTAAAGCACAGTTCCATGCACGCTGATGGATAAAGTAGTCCCTACATGATTGCTACATGGGCTCCGGGCCCCGGGAGAAGGAGGAGGAGAAGCCCAGCCCCATTCCTCTCTGCGTGTGTGTCTGTGAGCGTGCCATCTCATACTGAACGTCCAGGTTTCTGAACATCTCCTCCTGCTTCTGCAGAGTCTTCAGACCATCTTCATTCAGAGGTTTGGCTGCCTCCACCTCCTCGTCCCCCTGCACCAAAGACAGAGATTTTTAAGAGATCCGCTGTAGGAAATGGCATTCATGCATAGCATAGGAGGAGGACTGTACCAGAGTTAGTATAGAACAAGAGCAAATCAATGTAAAATTACCGTAAATTTCGGACTATAAGCCGCTACTTCCCCAGCTTTGAACCCTGCAGCTTATATAACAATGCAGCTGATTTAAAGATTTTTACTGGCTAACGGCCACTGGGGGGCACTCTACCAGTAAATACAAAAGTGAGACAGACGTGAGGAAAGATTATTAACTGTCATTTGTGCGCATCATGCACACATCCTCATCCTGGAAAACACATGAAGAAATGCAAATGATGGAGCTTTTATGTTAAAAGCAATCGATCTGGCATCAAAGAAGGAAATGGAGACACTGCACGTAAGCTTGGCATTAAGGAATCGATGATGCGACATTGGTAAATGTAAAAAGATGAAAAATGTGTTGGTACAGTTATATCATATACATATACATATATATTCTAAACATGCAGGTATGTTCATTCCATGTTACTGTTGTGTTGGTGCTATGTTGATACCGTGTTAGTGCCGTTTTATTTTCTAAACATGCAGGGATCTCGTGTTGATTTCTGTGTAAATATGTCACGTTACAACATGAAAACCTGTGGCTTATATATGTACAAAATTGATTTTCTTTTAAAATTTTGCTGGTGCAGCTTATATTCAGGTGTGATCGAAATTTACGTTAGTATGATATGCCAATTTGAACAATGGAGATTTTTTATTTTTTTTAATTATTGCAATTTAAAAATTGATCAACAGGTTCTCTTAATAGGTCTGGCTGACCAGACAAGCAAAAATGCCAGATGTACACAAATGGTCCCTGATAAAAAAAAAATAAAAAAATAAAAAATTAATGCAGGAACAGGGCTTGGCAAATATTGTACTAATCAGACTTTCAGAAGCTGCAGAAACCTTTCATATGGGGTCATAGATACTCAAGCTGACAGAAAATGACTTACTTTTATACCCATCAGCTTTCTGAACTTCACATTCTGGTCTTTATTCCCAAAATTGAGCTTTTCCCACAGCTCAGCTGTCTGGGACTTGTCCTATGAACAAGATAAACATATAAGCCCATGATGTGTCAATGACTCCATTATACATACTATACATGGAGAAGCCTGTTACCCCTTCCTTCTTTCCTTGCCATAGCATCTTCCTCTTCTTCTCCTGCTCTGCAAACTTCATTGGGTTGACAGCAGCAGGGTTGTAGTAGCTGGGTACTGCAATGCCAGTCTCTGCCAGTGTTTTGGCCTGGAGAGCAGCCATCTGCGCTGCCATAGCAATCTGTGGAGTGACCTGTGTGCCTGAGGCCAGCAGAGCAGCCACATCCAGGCCAGGGGTGGTAGCAGCAGCTGCAGCAGCCGCCGCGGCTGTAGGAGCAGCAGCTGGGAATTAATCAAACACAGTTTGACAACAACATGTCCCTGATGAAGATCTACCACTGTGTGCCTCACCTGCGGCAATTTCCTGGTGTTGCTGGTGCTGCTTCTCCAACAGGTCCTTCTCCTTCTGCTCCTGGAGCTTCTTGGCACGCTCCAGTCTGAGGGACAAAACAAAGACATTATAGGAGTTTAAGCACACTCAATTAGTTTTACATACTACTAAATCTGCCTAACTTATTGCTGAAATGCACAGTAAGTGCTAACAGCAGTAATGCAATTTGGCCATTCTACAGTCTTTATCAACACTTCTGTCCAAATGTGACTGATGCATCCGTCCTTTACCTTCGGGCCAGGGCCTCCTGTGCATCCATGGCAGGGTTTCGGCCTCTAAAATTGGGGGGACTTGCAGAGTGACTTCTGCTCCTCCTGCGCACTTTGTCCAGCCTCTTCTTTCTGTCCCTGAATGATTGATAAAAGTAAAGGGCATGAGCACATGTGGAGCTGTGCACAGAACCACCAGTGAGGATAGAGGCACCTGCTCTTGCTGCGGCTTCTGCTCTGATGCCGGTGTTTGGACCTAGAGCCAGACCTGGACCTAGCCTTCTTCTTTTTTTCACTGCTGCGAGACCGGGACCTCCGTTTGTCCTTGCTCTTGCTGTGATGGCGCCTGAAATCAAACAGACTGTCTCAACTGGCCTAAACCTAAACCACCTCCACAAATGTGCTGCTCCTGCCCTTTTACCTCTCCTGGGACAAGGACCGGGATATGCTGCGCTCTCTGGATGTCTTGCGCTCTTTTCGCCTGGCTCGCTCCTCTCCGTTCTCCACGGACAATCTATCTGGGTCATGTGCTTTTTTGTGGGATTTCGACGTCTTTTCATGGTCCCGCTTACGAGCCTGTTTTAAGAAGAAGTTGTCTCTTTCAGGAAAATAGTGCAACAAAAAAAGTTAGTACCAGGGTGGTGAGCAGATGGTATCAACAGTGTTGACAATCTGAAACTTATTTTCCAACTATTTGTAATTTAAAAACAAATAAAGCATTGAACGGCCAATGAATGGCCAATTATATTCATGAATATATAATTTAAGCCTCTCCTTTAGGACACCCCAAATATTTCAGGTGGCGTCTCAGGGCATGCTGCATTGAAATCACTGGAAACAATGCCTTGTCCAGAATACAAACCTGACAATATAAAATGTTTGCAAGTCAGAAATTTGAGGAAAACTGTCACATTACTACACAGTTGTACTTCTATTGACAGGTTTGATCCAGCAGGACTTTGTTTCAATTGTAGCAGCGAGCACAGTATATTTTTTAGCAGTGACAAACTGAAATTGCCACAGGAATCAAAGGTTAAGTTAGCATCAATTGAACTTGAGGTTTTCTAGAGTGAAAAGTGAGACAAACAGATTCTAAATGGCAGATAGTTACCTGTCCCCGTAGAAGACATATTTTTTGCTATGTCAGCAGGATCCTCAGTTCAGTCTCTTCGTGCATTTGCACGCTGAGTATGATTTATTGTAAAAATGTTATCATTTATCATTTATCATGATCTACATACATTCCAACATTAATTGGCAACTAAATTTGATTGAAAACTACGCTGCACTACATTATGCGAATATAAATATTGACATCCACTGAGAACACAGTGAAAACATCTTCCAACCAAATAAATACATTTCTATTTTGATAAAAATACTCACCTTTTATTTAAGCTAACTATGATGTAAATGGGTGATTTGAAATGACAGAGTAAAAGTTCATTATTTACCTCTTTGCTCCTGCTGCCACTGCGCCTGTGTTTTCTGTCACCTAAAGTGCAAATACAGGTGAGCTTACAAGAGTATGAATGGTGCATCATAAACAGGAAGACAACATACAGGCGTGAGGACCATGAAATAACAGAATAAATATTGCACTGACGTTTTCTGTCTCTGGAGCGTGAGCGGGAATGGTGCCGTTTGGAGCTCCGGGGGGACCTGTTCGGTTCCATGGTGAAGGACTTTCTGTGAGCAACTGGAGACCCTTCTCTGTTCACGTCCGTACAGTCACTGTCGCTGGCCTGGACGAAGAAAGTACAAGACATGCAAAATTATTGTAGTGTATGTGCAATAACTACTACTACTACTACTACTACTACTACTACTACGTACAGATGCTTTTTAACAATTAGCACATGTATGTCCTAATGTTTGTGATAGTGGATTCTCTGATGCAAAATGTTGATTAGCATGCCAATGTGCGATTAACTAAAATAAACGTTGATCCATAGCTGGCATACAGGAAATCCGATTACACACCGACTGCACCTGACAGTATGGTATTAACGCTATATAGATCTTCGTGATCTAAAATTAAGACATAAATAGAATAGACACAACCTTAGCTAGGCCTGAAGCTAACGGCGCTGTGGCTAGTCGCCATCTTTACGAAAACGTAGCTATTTATGTAAATAGGTAGCTCCTAATCCAAAGACTACCATCAACGAGTTGAACACGGTGCATTGATAACCTCTTGATCAAACTTACCGACATAATTTGTAAACCACTATCGTTTTTTTTCAAGACCGTAGCCTCAGCTCTCATGAACAACGATTGGATCTTCTTGTTCTGTCTGCAAATCGACGGTCACTCACTTACTGCAGGGTTGCCAGATTTTACTATTCAAGCGTTGTCATCTTTCTACTTTCAGACTGCAAACTACATCGCTACTGTTATTCATCTTTGACCGAACTAAAGGTAACATTTCTATTTTGTAATGATGAACCTATATAAACTGAATAACTTATTAAAACATTATTGTAGTATTGTTGCTTGCTAATTTGACAGTATATTCTAAGGTACTGGCAACCGAAGGTTTCGTCACGCCTCTCAATTATTTTTCGCCCTAATTTTACCAATCAGGATGCGAACATGTAACTGCAAATACATTTTTATTTATCAATGACGTACAATTTTACGTTTATAAATAGTAAAATAAGAGACTTTTAAATTAAACAATATTTCTTGTTTTACAATATATAATTATTTATTATTTTTTGTAGTTGAAGTTAAAGTGAAAAAGTAGAACGTTTATGCCTACAAGACACAGCTCAGGGATTCGCTTTCTTCGTTTACTTCCTGCAGCAACCCGCCAAATTCTAACAGGAACTGCGATGGGTTAAGGTTGTGTTTGTGAGGTTGTCAGACAGTAAAGATCTATGCCTTTGGAGATTTGGACATTTTTCGGATCCTGAGAGAAGCAGTATACAGTGAGGCACAATTATAAACATTTCGCCCCCTAAGTTATATAATTTATACAGCTACTGTGAAGCTACACCGCCCAATCACTCTGCTAGTTCTTAATTTGGCAATAGCGTGGTTCATAGCAGTCGTTTTGTGTTTACGTATGTTACTTATTTACAGTGTTTTTTTTAGCGATAGCGATAGAAAATGGCGATGTGGAGTGACGTTGAACTTCTAACCAACGAGGACACTGGCACCGTAAGGCTGGGTAGTGTGTCCACAGAGGAGAACGGCAGCGGGCTGTATCAGGTGGACACGTTGGCCAAGATCTCTGCAGCCAGTGAGGTACTTCACCAGCGCCCCCTGATCGTGCTGAGTTAAACAGGGATAGCAGAAAAGAAAAAAAGGTGTAATTCACTGTCTTTGTTCTAACTCCAATGAGTCCTCTTATAAATCAGACAATCAGTTAATTAATAGTTTTACTTATTTAGGTAATTCTATATTAAACAAAGGAGGTGAATTGAAAGGCAGGGTAAGTGGGCTCTCCTTTCGAGCTAGAGTGAGGAGCTCAGTCACACAGGAGGACCTCTGAGTAGAGTCCTTCATCTTATGAGGAGCCATCTTAGGTGGGTTGGATACCTCCCTGGGTAGGTGTGTCTGAGCGTGTCTCACCTGGAATATATATATTATATAAACAAAAATAATAGTGAGACACAACTAGGATAACTAATACTAGGCGATATGAAAACATTTTTTCCACATGCTTTTACTGACAGAGAATTGGCTGTGGACCTCTACTTTAAATTTTGTTCTCAACTCTGCCAATGGCTGTTCGATAAATCAAATACAGACATTTAGACATAAAAGAGATTTTTGGTAATTTTTTGAATATAATAGTGTACTGGTGGATGTGTCTCCTGACTTGGGGAATTGCTGGCCTGATCTGCTGATTTGTGCAGGTCCAGGGAGAACCTCATCTGTCATCCTCCAGCGGATCCAACTGGAGCATAGTGGTGGCTGATAAGACGGTGATCCTATCTGACCAGACCTACCAGACCATCCTACTGCTTTTGCACTTTGGTACATAAACAAATGTGACATTTGTAACTTTATGAGGGGGCTTCTTTTTTCATCTACTTGTTTGGATTTATAGAGACTCGCGTGGAAGCATTTGACGTGTGTCTCAATGGACAGTTTTTAGTGGTGTGTGAACAAAATGGAAACTTGCACCTGATTTACGTGCCACATAAGAAAATCCTCCTAACCAAGGTAAGTCATGCAGGATTTAGCCATGGTGTGTAGGGCTTTAGTCAACTAAAGAAATTCTTGTTGGACTAAAGACTTGTCCTGCCGATTGATTAATCGACTAAAAAGGGGGCGTGACAAAAGCTCTCGCAACGTTTGTGTCTGACATCTATATCTCCTACATGTGTGGTAGTGCTCAAAATGTTGTATGCATCCATGTACAAATGATGATATCTAATTCATTACTAATTAATCTGTATTAGGCTTTGGTGGAAAACAAGCCCACTGGAGCTAAAACCTATCACTATCTCATCATGAAGGAGGACCAAGTATCTTCAGGTAAGTCTCATTCATATTTCATTTGACTGCTATAGTGACAGGAGACTTACTACTCTTACTATTCTTCCAGGAACATACCATGTGTTTCTGCTCATCAAAGATAGTTTTTTCCACATCACAAACCTGGCTTTGGCTAAGATGGAAACGGGTAACACATTTAAAATCTTCAAATGGTACTGTTTTGTAGAACACCAATTCATTAATGTAAACATCTTCCTTTAACCACAGCCATTGCAAAAATGGATCTGGGAGTCTTAAAAGAGGTAGTTTATGAACTCATGTCTATACAGGTCTTATGTTCATTATTTTGACATTGTCCTGGTTTTAAAGCTTCAGTCTGTCATCAAGATTGACATTTACCCGACCAGCAAGTATCACAATGAGGGCTGCAGCACTGCAGTTCTCTTTACTGTGGGACAGGAGATCCATCTGCTTATCGGGGTCAGTGACTCTGACACTTAAGAATGCTGTGGCTCTAGTTACATTTGTTTAGTATTCATGTTATTTTCTAATGCCATCTTCACAGGGAGACCAGGAAAATGTTTTAACAGACTGGAAAATGGATACAAACGGGAAGATGTGTCTGGCCCACCGTGTCAGCAACACTCTGATCCCTGGTCAGTTTTACATTCAGGCTGGGTACTAGTGTTTTAAACTATTTTGAAATAAATTAGTACCGTATAACTTTCTATATGTTGCATCTATTTGAACGTTATTACATTCAATACAGTAGTCCCTTGTTTATTGCGGGGGTTACTTTGCAAAAAATAACCTGCAATATGCGAAGTAGAAAGCTTTATTTTTTACGATTATATATATTTTAAGGCTATAAAACCCCTTTTGGCGCCCTTTATACATTTTTCTCAAACAGGCATTAACATTTTCTCACATTTCTCTTCTTTTTATACACTCTCAAACCTTCGATTTATTTACTGTAAATAAAAATGACAGCTTTTAGAAATACTGTAACAAATTTTATTTTAATGATCAGCCTACGAGGTTGGACACATAAGAAATGATTAATAGTGACTCTTGCGTATTTCACACTTCCTCTGACCACGCCTCTTCATCCTGGTGCTGCTCCTTTGTAGTAATATTCTTTTTCCTGCAGTCACTGATCCACAAAGCTAAAGCAGACTTCATCGATGGTCTTGTTGCGGGCAGTTACAACCCTTTTTGCATCCTTGTTAAAACTTATTGCTGCTGTTGTCCTTATGTTGTTTTCCCTCCTTTATGACGAATTGAAGATTCATTTATTCTGTAATGGCGCCCTACAGCCGCGTAACTTCTACCTTCCCTCAGCATGTCCAGAAGTTCAACTTTTTCTGCGATGGTTAGCATCTTCCTCGGCCTTTTGGATGCAGGCACAGGTGCCTTTGTCGGTGCAGAACATTTCATCGACAACTTGCAAACATAAAGCTCTTCCAGAGTCACCTTGCTAGCATCCCTTAGCCAATCAGGACGCAGAACACAATGCACGTTCATACACTGTTAAAGCATGCAATATTGCACAAAAACAAAATCTGTGAAACAACGAGCCCGCAAAAGGTGAACCGCAATATAGTGAGGGACCACTGTAATGCAAAAATGAAATAATTAGGCCTGTCTGCAAAAGGTGAACCGCAATATAGTGAGGGACCACTGTAATGCAAAAATGAAATAATTAGGCCTGAAGCTCATTTTCCAGAACCTTTTGACTCTTGCTATGAGGTTTTAGCAAATGTGTCAAAAATACTGTATGTGTTTTCTCCAGGTGTGCAAAAGATGGTAGTGGTGAACAATTTAGTGTACATTCTTGATACGGAGGTGAGTTCATCAGAGCAGCACTAAATCTGCTCTTATTTTCTGGTCTATGTTATTGTGGTTTCCTTATCACAAACATACCAGGAGTTTTGTTTTGTTTCATTGACACATGTTTAACACACACCATCCACCTTGTGATGTCATGTGGTAATACAGAAAGTGCTTCACTGTGTATTTAAACTTCATACATCTTTAGGGGAATCATTTGGATGATTTCAGCCATGGAATTGTTGTTCCCTGCTGAACTAAAGGTAAAAGGTTTTGAACTTTGGAGATATAGACAGACTAACAAAGTGTTACTCAAACATGTGAATGAAACAAAATAAAACTCCAGGCATGTTTTGAAGAGGTAAGCACAATATAACATGGCTAAAAGCTCACAAGATTTCATTTTGTGCAATATAGGACCTTTTAAACTTTTATCTTTGACCCATTCCTTCTTCTCCCTGTTTGATAACAGGACTTCCTCAGTCTGTGGGATGTGAACGTCTTCGTCATGATTCATTGCTGGTCAGATCTGTTTATTCACGACTTTGAGCTGACCTCCGAATGTGGAAGCGCTGCTATGTCGTATGTATCCATGTGTGATCAAACGTTCATGTAGGACTGGGCGATATTTTAAAACCTATGTATGTGTGTGAGGTATATATATGTGTGTGTGTGTGTGTGTGTGTGTATATGTATATATATGTGTGTGTGTATATGTGTATATATGTGTGTGTGTGTGTATATATGTATATATATATATATATATATATATATATATATATATATATATATATATATATATATATATATATATATATATATGGACCAGAGGAAGCAAAGGAAAGAGTTGTCTCAGGAGATTAGAAAGAAAATTATAGACAAGCATGTTAAATGTAAAGACTATAAGACCATCTCCAAGCAGCTTGATGTTCCTGTGACTACAGTTGCACATCCATCCATCCATTTTCTTCCGATTATCCGGGGCCGGGTCGCGGGGGCAGCAGTCTAAGCAGGGACTCCCAGACTTCCCTCACCCCGGACACGTCTTCCAGCTCCTCCGGTGGGACCCCAAGGCATTCCCAGGCCAGCCGAGAGACATAGTCCCTCCAGCTTGTCCTGGGTCTTCCCCGGGGCCTCCTCCCGGTGGGACATGCCCATAACACCTCCCTAGGGAGGCATCCTGAGCAGATGCCCGAGCCACCTCAGCGGGCTCCTCTCGACGTGTAGGAGCAGCGGCTCTACTCCAAGCTCCTCCCGTGTGACTGAGCTCCTCACCCTATCCCTACGGGTGCGCCCAGCCACCCTGCGGAGGAAACCCATTTCAGTCGCTTGTATCCGTGATCTTGTCCTTTCGGTCATTACCCAGAGCTCATGACCATAGGTGAGGGTAGGAACGTAGATTGACCAGTAAATCGAGAGCTTCTCCTTCCGGCGCCTTCGCCTCCTTCTTCACTGCAACGGACCGATACAGCGACCACATCACTGCAGACACTGCACCGATCCGTCTGTCAATCTCACGCTCCATCCTTCCCTCACTCATGAACAAGACCCCGAGAACTCCTCCACTTGAGGCAGAGACTCACCACCCACACGGAGAGGGCAAACCACCTTTTTCCGGTCAAGAACCATGGCCTCGGATTTGGAGGAGCTGATTCTTATCCCAGCCGCTTCACACTCGGCTGCAAACCGCCCCAGTGCCTGCTGCAGTTCCTGGCTCAAAAAAGCCATCAGGACCACATCATCCGCAAACAGCAGAGATGAGATCCTGTGGTTGCCGAACCAGACCCCCTCCAGCCCCTGGCTACGCCTAGAAATTCTGTCCATAAATATAATGAACAGAACCGGTGACAAAGGGCAGCCCTGGCGGAGTCCAACATGCACAGGGAACAGGTCTGACTTACTGCTGGCAATGCGAACACAGCTTCTGCTCTGGTCATACAGGGACCGGACAACCCTTAGCAAAGAGCCCCGGATCTCATACTCCCGGAGCACTCCCCAAAGGACACCATGAGGCACACGGTCGAATACCTTCTCCAGGTCCACAAAACACATGTGGACTGGTTGGGCAAACTCCCATGAACCCTCGAGGACCCGATGGAGAGTATAGAGCTGGTCCAGTGTTCCGCGACCATGACGAAAACCACACTGCTCCTCCTGAATCAGAGGTTCGACTATCGGTCGGATTCTCCTCTCCAGTACCCTGGAGTAGACCTTACCGGGAAGGCTGAGGAGTGTGATTCCCCTGTAATTGGAACACACCCTCCGGTCCCCCTTCTTATACAGAGGGACCACCACCCCGGTCTGCCATTCCACAGGTACTGTCCCCGACCGCCACGCAATGTTGCAGAGACGTGTCAGCCAAGACAGTCCCACAGCATCCAGAGACTTGAGGTACTCGGGACGGATCTCATCCACCCCTGTAGCCTTGCCACCGAGGAGCTTGCCAACCACCTCGGTGACTTCAGCCAGGGTGATGGTTGAGTCCGCCTCTGGGTCCCCAGTCTCTGCTTCCTCCTTGGAAGACATGACAGGGGGATTGAGGAGATCCTCAAAGTATTCCTTCCACCGCCCGACAACATCCCCAGTCGAGGTCAGCAGCTCTCCACTCGCACTGTAAACAGTGTTGGTGAAGCACTGCTTTTCCCTCCTGAGGCGTCGGACGGTTTGCCAGAATCTCTTTGAGGCCGTCCGATAGTCCTCCTCCATGGCCTCCCCGAACTCCTCCCAACCTCGAGTTTTTGCCTCTGTGACTGTGACTGGCCCGCCTGTACTCATCGGCTGCCTCAGGAGTCCCACGAGCCAACAAGGCTCTATAGGACTCCTTCTTCAGCTTGACGGCATCCCTTACTTCTGGTGTCCACCATCGGGTTCGGGGATTGCCGCCGCGACAAGCACCGCAGACCTTATGACCACAGCTACGAGCGGCTGCATCAACAATAGAGGTGGTGAACATGGCCCACTTGGAGTCCATGTCCCCAGTCTCCCCTGGGATCAGGGAGAAGTTCTCCCGGAGGTGTGAGTTGAAGACCCCCCTGACAGAAGGCTCTGCCAGTCATTCCCAACAGATCCTTACGATGCGCTTTGGCCTGCCAGGTCTGTCCGGCTTCCTCCTCCACCAGTGGATCCAACTCACCACCAGGTGGTGATCGGTTGACAGATCTGCCCCTCTCTTCACCCGAGTGTCCAAGACACGCGGCCGGAGATCAGATGATACGACAACAAGGTCGATCATCGACCTCCGACCTAGGGTGTCCTGGTGCCACGTGCACTGATGGACACCCTTGTGCTCGAACATGGTGTTTGTTATGGACAAACTGTGATTAGCACAGAAGTCCGCTTGGGTTCAGATCGGGGAGGCCGTTCTTCCCAATCACGCCCCTCCAGGTGTCACTGTTGTTACCCACATGGGCGTTGAAGTCCCCCAGGAGAACAACGGAGTCCCCGGTCGGTGCACTGTCTAGTGCCCCTCCCAGAGACTCCAAGAAGGCTGGGTACTCTGCACTGCTGTTTGGCCCGTAGGCCGACACAACAGTGAGAGACCTGTCCGCGACCCTCTCGTTCACCGGGGTGAACCTCAACATGAAGCGGCTGAGCTGTGGGGCAATGAGCAAGCCCACACCAGCTCGCCGCCTCTCCCTGCCGGCAACGGCAGAGAAATGGAGAGTCCAGCCCCTCTCAAGAAGTTGGGTTCCAGAGCCCAAGCTGTGCGTGGAGGTGAGGCCGACTATATCTAGCCGGTAACGCTCAACCTCCCGCACAAGCTCAGGCTCCTTCCCCCCCAGCGAGGTGACATTCCATGTCCCCAGAGCCAGTCTCCATGTCCGGAGATCCGGTCGTCAAGGTTCCCGCCTTTGACCGCTGCCCAGATCTCCATGCACCAGCCCCTTACGGATCCTCTTGCGGGTGGTGGGTTCACATGAGGACGGCCCCACGTCACTCCTTCGGGCTAAGCCCGGCCGGGCCCCGTGGGGAGAAGCCTGGCCACCAGGCGCTCACTGTCGAGCACCCACCCCAGGCCTGGCTCCAGGGTGGGGCCCCGGTAATGCCGGTCCGGGCGAGCCAGCCTTGATTTTTCTCTTTTCATAAGGGGCTTCTGAACTGCTCTTAGTCTGTCCCGTCTCCCTGGACCTGTTTGCCATGGGTGACCCTACCAGGGGCATGAAGCCCCCGACAACATAGCTCCCAGGATCATTCGGGCACTCAAACCCCTCCACCACGTTAAGGTGGCGGTTCAGGGTTGCACATATTATTCAGAAATTTAAGATTCATGGGACTGTAGCCAACCTCCCTGGATGTGGCCACAGGAGGAAAACTGATGACAAATCAAAGAGACGGATAATACGAATGGTTACAAAATAGCCCAGGAAAACTTCTAAAGAGATTAAAGGTGAAATTCAAGCTCAAGGAACATCAGTGTCAGATTGCACCATCCGTCGTTGTTTGAGCCAAAGTGGACTTAATGGGAGACGACCAAGGAGGACACCATTGTTGAAAACAAATCATAAAAAAGCCAGATTGGAATTTGCCAAACTACCTGTTGACAAGCCACATAGCTTCAGGGAGAATGTCCTATGTACAGATGAGACAAAAAATGGAACTTTTTGCCAAGGCACATCAGCTCTGTGTTCACAGACGGAAAAATGAAGCATATCAAGGAAAGAACACTGTCCCTACTGTGAAACATGGAGGAGGCTCTGTTATGTTCTGTGGCTGCTTTGCTGCATCTGGCACAGGGTGTCTTGAATCTGTGCAGGGTACAATGAAATCTCAAGACTATCTTAAGACTTGGGGATTCTAGAGAGAAATGTGCTGGCCAGTGTCAGAAAGCTTGGTCTCAGTCGCAGGTCATGAGTCTTGCAACAGGACAATGACCCAAAACACACAGCTAAAAACACCCAAGAATGTCTAAGAGGAAAACATTGGACTATTCTAAAGTGACCTTCCATGAGGCCTGCCCTACATCCTACTGAGCATCTTTGGAAGGAGCTGAAACATGTCTGGAAAAGCCACCCTTCAAACCTGAGACAATTGGGGCAGTTTGCTCATGAGGAGTGGGCCAAATTACCTGTTGAGAGGTGCAGAAGTCTCATTGACAGTTACAGGAATTATTTGATTGCAGTGATTGCCTCAAAAGGCTGTGCAACAAAATATTAAGTTAAGGATACCATCATTTTTGTCCAGGCCTGTTTTTATGACTTTATTATTATTATTTTTTTAATAATTCTGTTGAAGCATGGTTGAAAAGCAGTGTCTGACATTCATTGGTTAAATTTTATAATTACTTTTGTCAGATTCAAGTTATTTCTGTGACCATTCAGTTTTTCTTTCATTAACTGGCAGGCACCAACAATTTTGTCCAAGTGTGTAGAGATTAGAGATTTGGCCTGTAACATGTAGCAAAGCATGAATATGCTCATTGTACAAATTGTTTTCCAAATGCATTAATTAAATTAATAATTAATTTTTAAAATTCCAGTTAAATAAACACAGCAGAAAAACTTTTAAAAAGTGCCAAAAGATCAACAACTTGTTAAAAAGGTAAATTGAACAAGGTTTACCCTTACCTATTTTCATATAATTTGGTCACATTCAGACCATCAGACATGACAGAATCTCCATCTTGATTAAAACCTAAATCATTGCCCAGCAATATTTTTAAGTGTTTCCTACATTCAAAATAGATTTAAAGAGTTAAAACTCACCTGTTGCTTATAGACAAGATGGCAGCAGCATCAAGATGATCACAATTGTCAAGCAAGGCAACAGTCAGGTGCGTATTGTGTGAAGTATTGACTATACTTGTATCATTTTGCTTTAAAGTTGTATATGTTACTTTTCTGTTAGGGGTTTGCCACCTGCTTGTCTCCATGGATGTGCTATTGCTTTGCCTCGAATGTTTTGTAGTATTTATACATTTATTGCTCAAGAATCAAAATATGCACAAAACTACAATTTTACCACTTTCGATACCACAATGATAACAAAACACTTTTTTGACAATAGAATGTAATATTCAACAATAATACTAGATCACTCTAACAATGTTCAAAAGGTCAGATTTTTCTCCTGTTTATTTTGCGGTCACTTACTAAAATTATTCTAGATTCGATACTAGGTTTATCAATGATTAAACTAGCAAATTACCTTTAGAGCACATGTGTCAAACTCAAGGCCCGTGGGCCAAATGCGGCCTGCCATGTCATTTTATGTGTCCCGCTACAAAGTAAATTAAAAGGTATGACTGTTTTAATATTCATATCTATGCAAATTCCTATGTAATATTTGTAACTTGAATAAGTAATAAATATACCAACGGTTAATTAACAAGATTCAAAAGCAGTTGCATTTATTTTACATTAAATTTGATTACATTTAGTGACATTTATCTTACAGGTAGTTACATCTGGCCCTTTGAGAGTAACCATTTTGTTGATGTGGCCCTTTTTGAAAATGAGTTTGACGCTCCTGCTTTAGAGCATCAAACAGTCCATGGTTATGATGTAAAGGGCCAGTACCAATACTATTGTAAACATTACCACAATAATGTTCAGTGCAGCCCATTTATAAATAAACAGTTACAGTTTAGCAGCAGCTGTATAACAGGGACATGTAGGGATACTTTTTACAATCCCTCTTCTTACTGTGAGTGATCCCTTATCCACTGCTCTGACCTGTAAATTGGCCGGGTGATGTCACTTACCTGTTTCCATGGACATAGATAAGTTTAATGCCATACTCTGGAACATTCCAAACAAAGCAATGACCTACTCTCAGCCAAAAAGCTACATAGTGCACCCTTAACATTTTTATGTATTCATTTTTAAACCTTTTGACTTTAATTCACAACATTTTAGATAAACTTACTGCAGATCCGCTCCTTGCCTTCAATGACTGTGTGCTACTCCATGAACATCTCCTCTGTCTCCTGCCTTGTCCACACAAACATCAACATGGTACTAAGCTGTGAATGAACTTATATTCAATAGTAATAATTCATGTTTTAATATACTATCTGTGTGTATTCTTTGAAGGATACATTTTACTTGGTAGAAGGGATCTTTGAAAACCCAGAAAGGTGAGACTTGATCTTTGTCTTGGTGCAATTTTAGCAACGAAATAATAGATTTTTTTTTTTTTTTTTTAAGTCGAGGGCAACCAATATCTTCTCTTGCAATCAGATGCTTCACAGAGGCATTGCCAGAAAACAGGTAAGCAGTGTAGCAACTTATAACGGAACTAGAGTGGATTCATTTAACATAAATCAATAATTGGTATGTTTTAAAATTGTTTTCACTTATTATTTTCAGGCTGAGCAGACTACTCTATAAGCACATGTTTGAGGAAGCTGAGAAATTTGCAATTGCTTTTGAGTTGGATTTAGAGGTAAACCAATTATGATTCTTATTCCTAAATTTAATCTGATTGGTCGATGTGCCACAACAGCAGAACCAGCTGCTTGTTACATCCAGTTGGGAGAAAAGCACAGACATCTTCCCTGTGCACAAACGCACAAGGTGCTTCCCTACGCCTCGCTCAAGCTTTGGAAAGTTGCGTATTTTTTAGCAGCTGTAGCTAAGATTCCTCCACATTTTCTGACAGAGAACACTTTAAACTCTCTCGCAGTTTTTATTTCATAGTGATAGGACCAATATTGGAGCTTTTCAATTTAAAAATAAACAAGTAAAACTGAGACATTTCACCAAGTAAAGGCCAGCAAGCGGATTTCTAAATAAAAGTTTGAATTCCTTCTATATTATATTCCTAAAATGCACAAGTTGACAAACCCTCCGGAGCAGCCTATAATGACAAACCAATTAATAGTTGTTCTTTCTGCATATGTAAATCATTTCAGTAAGCCCTATGTTCACCATCTCCCAGCCTACACAAGAGACTCCACTGACTTTATAGAAAAGTGCTCAAACCTAAAAGACTTGCCTGAAAGGCTCTGCTGTTAACTTTGGACATAACCAGCCTCTATACTAACATTCCTTACAAAGGGGGTTTAGAGGCTTTAAGTCATTACCTACAGCCATAGACTGTATATATATTAAATAACCAATGTGTAGGAAGTGATCAAGGGCGCGCTTCTGGCACCATCGACCCTGACTCCAATTCACTTTACATTCAAAAAACTGTCGCCCCTCTCTCTGTAATTGCTGCTGTCAGGCTCGTCATTTTGGTCTTAAAATGTTTGTATTAACTTTACATGATCCTGGTATTTTTATTTCGCTATTGTGTCTGTAAATAAAGACATGAACGTTAATAACAGACAAATCTTTCCCGAGGTTGCTCCCTCTAGCATTAGGTTTGATTGACAGCATTGCAAAGTGCCCATTCCCTGCTAAACTAGGGATGCAGGTTGGAAAGCCTTCAACAGCCTCGCTCCAGATTGGCTCTTTGGAACCAAGGTCCATATTTGGAACTCCGGTCGCGAGTGTCATAACAACCAAATTCATCCCTATAACTGCTAGCCTCGGTAAACTTCATTTCTATGGTTGATGTCACACTCCCTTAGTCCACTTCTGCATACAGCCTACAACTGAAAAGCAACACATCCCTCTGCCCAGATAATTTTGGATCTCATTTAATTTGTTATAAAATACAATTATATTTATTTTGAAAATGTATTTTATTTACGGGCATTTTTAAAAAATGATTTAGCATTTTTAATGTCAGTCTTCAATATTTGAACCATTTTTTGTCAGTGTTAAATGCAAAAGATATCATCAAGAAGTGAATGAGTTTGTAATTTTGCAGAATACATTGGAACCTAGTTTGGTCACGCCACAATATAGCGCTGAATAAGTTTGTTTCCTCGATATGTTGGTCATGAAATCAAATCGTATAATCATTACATCAGTATATAGAGAGGATGTTGGTAACATAATATTTTGTGTAAATGAAATATCTCATTGTTCTGGTAACGTGTAATTCAGACCTCTACAAACATGTTCTGAAATGCATGGGATTCTTGACTTACTTTAGTAGTTCAAATTTCTATCTTTTTTCAAACATCAGCGCTGCTGGGTGTGTTTGAAATAAGCACTGTAAAATTAATTCACATTTCAAAAAGCAAAATTGCAAATCTAATCATAATCTCAGTGCTTCCAAAATGATCCTGCCCTATTTAAATTGACTAATTGACTTTTATGTGCGCAGCTGGTGTATAAGGTGAAGCTGGACTTTGTGCTGGAGCAGTTGGCCTCTGCGTCGGTGGGGGGCTATGGACAAGAGGTGTGGTCCGACCTGGTCGAGGAGGCACGCACTAACCTCATGAAGATCTCAGTGAGTCAACATGATTTTTAATATAATTTTCTTCATTATGAAAACAGCCACACCAATGCAGACTTGTTTGGTTGTGTTCAGGATGAGCAGTATGTGGTGGAGTACTGTCTGAAGGCTCCGTGGCCTACCTTTGAGATGGCTGAGAAGATGCTGAACCACGCAGCCTCTCATTACTGCACTCTCCAGATCCAAGAGGCACTAGCACGACTGGCCACCTTTTGCAGTCTGTACACTGTCGACAAATTCAAGTAAAATTCTTTAAGACTAAACATCTATGCTAGGCTTGATATTTGATAGCATATATTTGCTAAATCTTTCTAATCTCACCAAGGTAAGATATTTTTATTGAACCAGTAGGGAAATTTGTCCTCTGCATTTAACCCAGTCATGAATGCTACTGGGGAAATCTAGAGCAACACAAGAGCCATGTCCCAATTTTTAAGCTAGGCTTGGTCAGGACTACTGTAGCTGTAGCCTGGTATTTGAAAACCACACCATCAAGTTGTGTACGCTCTACTTGTTTTATGAGGCCCACAAATTAGCACTATAGGTCAATCCTCCAGCTACACATCGAACAGGTCAGAAATGGACACAAATCAATACTAAAACAAGTACAGAAACTAGATCATTATCTGAACAGGTACTTATACTGAAGACAATCACAAAGAAAATCAGATTGTTCCCTTTTCTATAGATATAGATATGACAATTTCCCTATGTATTTAATAAAGTGTACATAACTAACCCGAGCTTTCGGCAGATTGATATGTATAGCTCTGTGAACAGAGTTCTACATATCAATCTGCAATGACTCTTGCTAAAAGCGATCAGTGCATTCAAACAAATATTTCATGCTGAAGGATTGCATCAGAGGAGCAAGCAAAAAATCTAACTTAAGTCACCACAAATGTGCAAAGAACTTCTCTCTGCATGCTTTTCAAAAACAAAATAGTCTGTATTTCCGCTAAAATAAGCTTAAGTACGCCTGTTGGCGTTGCCATGTTTGTTTTGGTTAGTTCAGCGCTGGCTTCTGACAAACCACCATGCTGCCATATGATTGGCCAGTCTTTGCACCAATGGTGCGTCACATGCAAACGTCTCAGCTGGAGCTGACATTTCTCAATAGTTTGTGAACTCACAGAAGTCACAAGAATTCATCTTGCTGCGCAAAGCTAGTACATTACCCCATTAGCTGTAAACTGTCGTGCAATTTCCAGTGGCATCGCTTGGATCGAGTTCCTGAATTGCACAGATGTTTTTGGAGACATCCTATGTCATCTGCGTGACGCCGACCTGAAGGGGGCACAGCTTCTCTGGCTCAGACATGAGGTAATGGAGCCATTAAAATACTATGCCAGTATAATGTTCATAATTCTGTAATTAAGGTGACTAGAGGCAAAATTAGGTAAACTGTAACACATGTTCAATAATAAACTAACAATCATAAACAGATTTAAAGGTTTTTCCATCTTGATAAAAGTAACTACTATATTCTGATTTTACAGGATAGAACTGTTTGGGGTTTTTTTACTAAAAAGGATGAAACACTATATATAGTTTTCTAGCCTCAAGATTATATTTGGACTTTGTGGAGTCACCAGTAAAACCTAAAAATCACAACCTTGTCTATTAAAATCTCATACATAATGTAACAACACATTTGTAAATGTCTTTAAACCAGGCTCTGATTTGATTTGATCACTAACTTTGTTACAGACCCATATAGAGGTAATTGTTGTGTGAGCCTGACCTGAGGATTTGTGTGTACCAGGGACAAATGGCTGCGGAGTTTGATGAGCAGAAGCTCGAGGAGATGCTGAATAGCATCCCAGAGGACCTGCCCTCCAAAGACTTGTGTCCCTGGTTCAACTCTGTCTTTTTCCCATTTGTGAGGAGAGTGCTTCCATCAGGACAGGTACAGGAAATATGGGCAAAGACTACAGAATTTATATTGGGGATGTTAAAATCACATTTTAGTGTTTTAGTGAAGAAACACTAAACACTTAAGTGTCAGAACACTATCACAACGCGATCAGTGTGCATACGCTAATGAAATTACTGCATATCACTTTGTATATTCAAACTTCCTGAATGAGAAAATGTGACAAACAGTCCTGGAAAACCACGATTATCAATTAAAGGCGCTGTACCTGATTTTTATCATCTTAAAAATGTGAAAAACAAAACTAGTTAATTTAGCAAACAATTTGCAGTGGTTCAGCATTCCTCAATTACCTTATGCAATCAGAGTTGTGAAAAGTATAAATTAAGATGCTCAAAGACCAATGCAGAGTTTTGCCACGCTAACAACAAAACTAACAACAATGAGCATGCTAACGCACACTTCTTGGTTACTGAGTAATAAAACACTTCGTAATTAAATGCAAACAGCACTCAGCAAACTTGCAGTATATTGTATAAGCAGCTCTTGCAGTATATTGTATAAGGCTTGCTCCTGCTGCTTCCTCCTTACTTTGCTTTTTTAATCATTTTACCTCTTCCATTTCTGGGAGATTTGTTTAGTTATGATTTTCTCTTAAGTAAACCAAGACTTTTAAACCATTTTTACATTTTTTAACAAAATTTTTGATGAGCCACCAACATGTCTGGGGGAAGAGACAAAAGGAATTCTTTCTGCGAACACTGTCGGAACTATCAACAACAAATTAATGAGCTACAAGCACGGATATTTGTTTTAGAATCTGAAAAAGGACTTCACCGGACGCTCCCTGTGACTTCCAGTGGTAAGCAGCCTACAGTTACTTTCAGAGAAGAGAGTGAAAAAACTGCTACTTTCAACTTAAACCTGAGTGATACGGTGTCTTTTCCAAAACTTTGTAAAGACAAGAATTTCAAGCAAACGCGACAAGTGATAAGAGGCAATGCTAATATAGTTACATCACCCAAAATACAACTTACAAACAGATTTTTACCACTGTCACAGACTGATGTCGATGTTAATATACAAATGGAAAATGGATTTTTGTCGCAAAACAAGAGCAGTGGAATTGGCAAAAGAGCGGCGGCAGACAGGCGGTCTGTGCCAAACATCAAGGTCAGAGATACGCTGCTGCTAGGAGACGGTGCTATCAGAGATGTGACTCACAGAGGAATACAAACTTGCTCGTACCCCAGTCACACTGTCTCTGAGATTACAAAACTCCTCCCAAAAGTTTTGTCAACATACCAAGGAGCTAAACAGCTGATTGCGCACGTGGGTGCAGTTGACACCAGAATGAATCAGACTGAAATTTTGAAAATGAATTTCGTTGAATTATTTGAGGAGCTTGATAAAGTGGAGGTTAAGACTTTCATCAGTGGACTTCTTCCTAGCATAGACAGAAGGGAGATGAACAAATTTATCTGGCTGTTTCAGCTGAACACATGGCTGTTCAACACGTGTGCGGTCAGAGGACTGCACTACATTGAGAACTTTGATCTATTCTGGAAACGAGAGGACCTGTTCAAGGGAAATGGCCCGCACCTGAGCAGAGGTGGAGTGAGAATGCTGACGGATAACCTCCTCCACGCTCTGAGGCACCGGCCTGGACAGGGTGCTGGGCCAGTGAGAGAAAAGAGGAATGAGAGAAGCATTCCTGCTGCACCAACCAGAGACCGAGCCAATGTGTCAGCACCACCAGCAGCACCACAACTACAACCACCACCTTCCCCAGCGAAGGAGTCACCACCAGCAGCACAACCATCTCCCCCAGCGAAAGAGTCATCACCAGCACCACAACCATCTCCCCCAGTGAAGGATTCAACAGCACCACCACCTCCCCAAGAGAACAAATCACCATCACCACCACCTTCAAAAGTGAAGGATGCATCTCCAGCGTCACTTCCCCCAGGGCCCACATCACAGGTCTTGAACCTGTCTGTGACAGCCCCAGCAGAGATTTCAGTCGCAGCAGCACCCACATCACCTCCCCTGCCCACAGACCAGCCCTGGGTCCTCTTTGCTACATCTACTCCCTCTAGGGACTCCTCACTCTCCTTTTCCTCCCCACCTTCACCTATGGCCCTTCCCGACCATCTAGAAAGTCTCATCAGATCAGGAATTAAGATGGCTCCCCTCACACCTAATATGGCGCAATCGAGAGTTCTGGCATCAACTATGCTGAACTCTTCCCCGTACCCACCTATCCCCCCCTCGTCTTTCACCAAAACTCCCCCCTGCTCCGCCTCCTCGGCCTTCACCTGGTCCCTCACCCTCACCCAAACCCCTCCCTGCTCCTCTTTGGCGCTCACCTGGTCCCTCACCCAAACTCCCCCCAGCTCGCCCTTCCCTGCCCTCCCCCAGAGCTGTTATCAACAAGAGCTAGGACACACAGGGCCTCTGCTGTCTCAGGACATACAGTCATGATAAAAATAATATCATGCTGAGGCCCTGTGATGGAGCTATATCTACAGTTACACCACGTAGACTGATAAACAGAAGGACAGTTAGACTGTCCAATCAAAGACATTTAGTTCACATTCCTTGTAAGAAGATAACATACAGTCCTACTGAAACTAATCTGAAACTTGCTGTGCTCAATGTCAGATCTTTATTTAACAAGTCCTTTTTAATTAATGATTTTATTTCCTCTTTTAATCTTGATTTTATGTTTTTAACTGAAACATGGCTCGACAAAAACACAGGTAATGCAATTCTAGTGGAATCAAATCCACCCAACTTCAAATTTGAATCTGAAACACGACTAAACAAAAAAGGTGGAGGTGTGTGTGCATTTTAGAGATAATTTAGTTACTCACAGATTGCCATTTGATGTGTTTTCATCTTTTGAGTATGTTTCATTTAAAATGGAGCTAAAGCAATCCCCCTCCATACTCTACTTAGTCATATACAAACCTCCCCAGCACTGTCTGAGTTTTATTGATGATTTTACTGAGACTTTGATGGTTTAGTCATTACAGGTGATTTTAATGTACATGTGGATAATGTGTTTGACAGAAACGTTAAAGAGCTCCGTTCTGTCCTTGAAACCTTTGGTCTGACTCAGCATGTCAGCGAGCCCACCCACAACAGAGGACACACTCTGGACCTGCATATTACAAAAGGAGTAAATATTTCAAATGTCAATGTGGTGGATGTTGCTCTGTCTGATCATTTCTGTGTCTTTTTCTGTTATTCCCAAACCAGCGGCTGGTCCTGCAGTTGTTCGAAGGAGACACATAAATGATAACACAGGTGCACTGTTCATGGAAATGATAAACTTTGAAAATGCCTCATGTTCTAATGTTGATGATTTGTTGAACTCTGTAACTTCGAGTGTTTTGAATGTTCTGAACACCATTGCCCCGATGAAGGTTAAAATGGTTAAAGATAAGCAGAAAGCGCCATGGGGGAATGATGACTCGGTCAGGGCACAGAAAAGGGAGTGCCGGAGGGCTGAGCGGGAATGGCGCAAGTCAAAGCTCCAGGTTCATTATGAGATTTACAGAGAAAAAATGCACATGTACAACCACAGTTTATGTAGAACAAGGCAAAGGTATTTTTCTGACATTATTGGAAGTTGTAGTAATTACTCTCGTGTCCTGTTTGCAACGGTAAACAGATTAACAAACCCCCCAGCTCCACTGCCGTTAAAACTAATTTCCACATCTAAGTGCAAGGAGTTTGCAGTATTCTTTAATGACAAGGTTCAGGGCATTAAAAATGCCATAAATTCCACAATGCAAATAACACTTCAGCAGCCACCTAGACACTTAGAGCTGACTCACTTTGCACCTGTAACTGACAAAACTGTCCAAGAGCTTGTCACCAGTCTGAATTCATCTACATGCTGCCTCGATGTGTTACCCACTAAATTTCTAAAGTCTGTGCTCAACACTTTGCTATCACCACTCACTCTCATAGTTAATATGTCAATTCAATCTGGAACATTCCCAAGCGCTTTGAAAACTGCGGTTATCAAGCCTCTCCTAAAGAAGAGCAGTCTTGATACCACAATATTGGACCAAACTCAAATCTGCCGTTTTTAGGCAAAGTCCTTGAAAACGTTGTTTACCAACAGCTTATTAACTTCCTCGAAATTAACAACTCCTTTGATGTCTTCCAATCAGGTTTTAGACCCCACCACAGCACTGAGACTGCTCTTATCAAGGTGACAAATGACATCCGCCTGAACACTGATGCAGGCAAAGTCTCAGTCTTGATCCTGTTAGATCTGAGTGCTGCCTTTGACACTGTGGATCATGGGATTCTCTTACAGAGACTGAAGGACTGGGTGGGATTCTCTGGTACGGCACTAAACTGGTTCAAGTCCTATTTAGAAAACAGAGTACTTTGTTGAAATTGGAAAATGTACATCAGATAAAATGTCCCTGACCTGTGGGGTGCCCCAGGGTTCAATCCTGGGACCCCTGCTGTTCAATTTCTACATGCTGCCGTTAGGCCAGTTAATACGCACCAATAATGTGTCCTACCACAACTATGCAGATGACACTCAGATCTATGTCTCACTGGCAGCAGGTGAATATGGACCAGTGGATTCACGCTGCCACTGCATCCAACAGATCAGTGTGTGGATGCAAAACAACTTTCTTCTGCTAAACTCAGACAAGACTGAAGTCATCATCTTTGGCCCACAGAAACATAGAGAAAGTGTCAGCAGTCACCTCCAGTCTCTCTCTCTAAAACCTTCAAGCTAGAAATCTAGGGGTAATAATGGACTCAGACTTGGAACTTTAACAGCCACATCAAATCAATAACATCTGCAGCTTTTTACCACCTAAAGAACATTGCAAAAATCAAAGGCATACTGTCAAAGCCAGACTTAGAGAGACTTATCCATACATTTGTCTCCAGTAGGTTAGACTACTGTAACGGCCTGCTCACTGGCCTCTCCAAACGAGCCTTAACACAGCTGCAGTACATCCAGAACGCTGCTGCTCGGTTCCTGACAAGAACCAGGAAGTATGAGCACATAAGTCCTGTGCTCAGGTCTCTGCACTGGCTTCCTGTAGCTCAAAGAATAGACTTTAAAGCAGCTCTGCTTGTGTATAAGTCTCTCCATGGCCTAGGTCCAAAGTACATCTCCGACATGTTAGTGCCATATGAACCATCTCGCACTCTGAGGACTTCAGGAACCGGCCTCCTGCTGGTGCCCAGAGTCAGGACTAAACATGGGGAATCAGCATTTAAGTTTTATGCAGCTAAAACCTGGAACAGTCTTCCTGAAGATGTGAGACAGGCCTCTACTTTGACAATGTTTAAATCCAGGCTCAAAACGGTTTTGTTCAGCTGTGCGTACGACTGAAAGGTTTTTATTCTGCACTCTTCTCTTTTAATGGTAAATTTACGATGATTATTTGTGATTATTTATGTTTTGATTTGTGTGATTTTAATGTCTTTCTTATTCTGTAAAGCACTTTGAATTACCTTGTGTACGAATTGTGCTATACAAATAAACTTGCCTTGCCTTGCCTCTTAAGATCAAAATATCTGTACTGGGCAAGGCAAAGTTTCCTCACACACAAAAAGTCAAAATTAAAGATTTTGTCACTCCATATAAGTGAACATTAAAATTTGTCTCACTTTAAAAATTATTTCATTGTGGTCATAGAAAAACCTGGCGAAATGGCTGGAACAAAGAGCTAGGAATCTGGAGTTAACTGAGAAGGTATTATTAATGAATAATATTAAGAACAATAATCGAAAATAAGATCATTCCTGTTAAATATTTGTGTTCCTTTTTTAGAGCGCCTGGCCTCAGAATGGTTTGAACCTGGCTGTGCTCGGACTTCCATCTTTATGGACCTGGACCAAATGTGTAAATTAACCAAATCATTTACAAATCTATCCAAGTATGTTTATTGTAGGTTTATAAGATTAATCAAAATCAAATCAAAATCGTAATTTAAAAAAGCAAAATTGGCAAATCTCAAAGGCTACATACAAGTTTTGTAATTTCACCCACAAATAACAAATTATGCTGTTATTTTGCCTAAAAAGTGGTAACTCTGTAGTAATATCTGTTATACATGCATAATTTTCCAGTTCAGATTTCTTTTTGTCAATTATTCTGGTTGTCTTTAAAATGTAAACTTTACCAAAATCCAGTAAACCATT
Source organism: Periophthalmus magnuspinnatus (assembly GCF_009829125.3). Taxonomy (NCBI): domain Eukaryota; kingdom Metazoa; phylum Chordata; class Actinopteri; order Gobiiformes; family Gobiidae; genus Periophthalmus; species Periophthalmus magnuspinnatus. Next base: position 8,952,008 of record NC_047134.1, on the reverse strand, counting down.
GCAAACCATAAGCCCCAACTGTATTTAGGATGAGACAGTGTATTTCCTCATGTTATTTAGGATGACAACTATGGAGCAGAAGAAGTGGAGAACCTCAAGTCTTTAGTGACCAATCTAGGCCAACTTTTGGAACTGGACCGGAAGTACAACTGCAAGCTCTCCCTGTCCGTCTTTGAGAAGGTATCGTATGTTTGATCAGAATCAGAATCAGAAGACTTTTATTGCCATAGTCTGTGAACACAGTTCACAAACTAGGAACTTGATACGGTGAAAAAGTGCAACATAAACACACTGAATAAATACAAATACAAATACAAATAAGGGCATGCACAAAGTTAAAAAGATATGCTTAAAAAAATCAAATGAAATACTTAAAGGGAGAAAATATGTACAATAGCAGCATCAGAACAACAGTGCAAAGTGGCTTATTAAAGTGACCGGTGTTATAAAGTGTCCAGTATAGTGCAGATATTATAAAGTGTTCATGAGACAAACAGCAGAGGGGAAGAAACTGTTCTTATGGCGAGAGGTTCTGGTCCCAATGGACCGTAGCCTCCTGCCAGAGGGAAGTGGCTCAAATAGTCCATGTCCAGGGTGAGAGGTGTCAGCTGCTATACGGCCTGCTCGCCCCCGAGTCCTGGAGACGTACAGGTCCTGTATAGATGGAAGGCTGCAGCCAATCACCTTCTCAGCAGAGCGCACAATGCGCTGCAGTCTCTGTCTGTCCCTGGCAGTGGCCCCAGCGAACCACACAGTGATGGAGGAGGTGAGGATGGACTCAATGATGGAAGTGTAAAACTGCACCATCATCTGGACTGGCAGCTTGCGTTTCCTCAGCTGCCGCAGGTGGAACATCCTCTGCTGGGCTTTCTTGATGAGGGAGCTGATGGTCGGCTCCCACTTGAGATCCTGGGTGATGCAGGTGCCCAGGAAGCGGAAAGAGTCCACAGTGGTGATGGGGGATTCCGTCAGGGTGGGGGGAGGCAGGGGGGCTGTGACTTTCCTGAAGTCCACGATCATCTCCACTGTCTTCTGGGCGTTGAGCTCCAGGTTGTTGCTGCTGCACCAGGACACCAGCCGGTCCACCTCCCTCCTGTAGGCAGACTCATCGCTGTCCGAGATGAGTCCGATGAGGGTGGTGTCATCCGCAAACTTAACCAGTTTGACGGAGTCGTGGCTGGAGGTGCAGCAGTTGGTGTACAGGGAGAAGAGCAGGGGAGAAAGTACACAGCCCTGTGGAGATCCTGTGCTGATAATACTAAATGTGCTCGGGCTAATGTGCAGGGGCTTGTGTAACTTTGTGGGAGATATTTTTTAAAATATCCAAACTGATAATTGATTAATGTTGAACCATTTATTAGGTTCTGACTCCACAAACTATGTGGATATAGAAACTATGTACACAAACTATGTACTATATTAATATGGGAATATTAATATTAAGGCCTAAAGTTCTTTCAGTTAACAGCAGTCCTATCTTCAGGTCACCACCTTCTGAAGCAATTGTGAAAACATAATTTCACTTTACTTTTTGATGACAGTAAAGATGTTGAACTCTGCCTGTTTTTTTATGTGGATAGGCCCACATGAAACAACAAGGGCTAAACAAATGCCTATAGAACCCCCTAAAGAATGAGGGAAAACATAATTAAAAGCTCAGATAAGTTTGCACAATATAGCTCACTTTAATGATCACTTCTAATGCATGTTCAAATATTTGTGCAAAATGCTTTTAAAGGGGAATGCCCGAAGTGTGGCCTTCTTTATGTTGGACAAAGTGCCTGCTCCAGAGCTCATTTCTCACACAGTGGAAACCTGCATCGTGCCTTATGCCCAGGAGCAAAATCTGTCATATGAGGAGCTACTTCTACAGTATATAAAGGTACAAGTCCTAAGTACACTTTGATATAAATCTAAAGATGCTTGTTGTTTTGATTATTCTCACTGTATTGGAGCAGGACCTGCTGGAGCGCTGCAGCTCTCAGACCACCACCCTCTTCACAGAATGGGAGGCCAAAGCTGTGGCTGTGCTGGGCTGCATGACTGACTCTGATGTAAGGACACTAGGACAATAGTCAAAACCAGCTTTCACATCTTTCACATCTATGGTTAGGAAATCACAAAGGCTAGTTCTTTAGGAGAAAATTTTTTTTGTGATTGCTTTAAAACCTGCTCTGTAATTTAATCCTCTCAAGATAATATATGCTTCCTTGTGGTAACTTAGTCTTTTAGTGTTCTATCAATTGTTGATGCTCCTTAATATAAATACCTATTTTTATATCTATTTTTGACAGCTGATGGTGGACGCAGTGCTGGAAATCATGCAGAAGGCCGTCGTCCCTTGGAATAACATAGTGGAAAAGCTGGTCCAACAGTACCTGGAGATGGAAGGACCAAAGTACGCTCACATGCAAACTCATACATGTAACTTTATGTCATCATTATCCTGAGGACTCAGTAGGCCGAGAGTTACACATATAACTATGTGAGATGAATACGGGATTACTTCCAGAGGGCGGTGCATTGAGCCTCGATATCTAAATGTGTGCGCAACACATAGGTCAAGTATAAATATCAACAATGTGACATTGTTGACGTGACCTATATATACCTGATCCATTATACTTATCTTTTGAAATGCACTCGCAATAACTCTGAGTGACAGGAAACTGTGGCAGTCATCTGGAATTCATAGAACCTTTGTTACATGTGTAACTCTTTCTATTTCATTCCTTCTGCACTTCAGTAATCAATTGCAGATGTTAGAAGCAGACAAGATGACTGGAGCCACTGGATGAGCCATATTCACTTTGTAGAAGTGGGTGAACGTACAGGAGGAAGCCTACATACAGTTGAAACCAGACATTTACATACATACATGCATATACATATATATAAAAAGACACACATGCTTTTTTTTCTCACTGTGTGACATGAAAGCAGACTAAACCTTTCCTGTTATAATTCAATTATTATTACCAAAATTATTTTTTTGTTAAATGCCAGAATAATGAGAGAAGGGTTTTTTAGATAATTTTTCATTACTTTCTTCAAAGTCAGAAGTTTACATACAGTAAAATTACTGCCTTTAAACAATTTGGGAAAATCCAGATGATGATGTCATGTCTATGGAAGCTTCTGAAATGTTTATTGACAACATTTAATTAGAGGAACGCCTGAAACACATTGCTTCTTTGTGTAAAATTATGGTGAAGTCAAAAGAAATCAGACAAGATATTAGGAGAATTAAGAGAATCGTGGACTTGCACAAGTCTGGTTTATCCTTCGGTGCAATTTCCAGGTGCCTGAAGGTGCTACATTCATCTGTTCAAACAATTATACGCAAGTATAAACACCATGTGAATGTCCAGCCATCATACCCTTCAGGAAGGAGATGGGTTCTGTGTCCCAGAGATGAATCTGCCTTGGTCTGAAAAGTGCATATCAACTCAAGACCAAAAGGAAAAAACTTTGTCAAGATGCTGCTGGAGCTGGTAAGAGCGTGTCATTATCTACAGTGAAACGAGCACTGTACCACTGTATCTCTGCCAGGAAGAAGCCATTACTCCAAAATAAACATAAAAAGTTCAGATTACAGTTTGCAAATGTCTCCAAAAAATAAGGTGTTTGTCCCTTGTACATGTCATGTGGTCTGACAAAACTAAAATTGAACGGTTTGGCCATAATGCACATGGAGAAAAAGGGGGTGACCATACTGTCATACTGTTTGAAGGCAATGGTACCAAATACTAATAAAATGTATATAAACTTCTGACTTTAAAGAAAGTAATGAAAAAATGTAAAAAAAAATAAAAAAAATCCTCCTATCATTATCCTGGCATTTAATAGAAATAATTTTGGTAATTCTAATTGACCTAAAACAGGAACATTTCTATAGTGTATGTAAACATAAGGTTTCAACTGTAGCTGCAGCACAGATGTCATTCAGTGGCACACCCCTCAGCGCACCCCAGGCTGACTATCCCTAGATTCATATACCTGTAGAATGACATCCACAACCTCATGTGAGAGCCATTGTTTAGATACAGCATAGCCTTTTCTGTGACCTCCTTGAAACACAAGCAGGACATCTGTCTTGCAAAGACAGTTATGTCAGTACAAGTCCTCAATGTAAGAACAGGGCAAAAAGGACTGGCATTGGAGCCCCCTGCTCAGACTGTGGGGTGAACACAGGCAAAGAAAGTGACTGATTCATATGAAGAGCAGTGGGTTAGGCCACAAGGTGACAACAGACCCATCAGAATTCCAGCATATATAATTTTCAGCAACTGACAAGGCATAGAGCCCCCCAACCCGCTTAGCAGGGATGATCCCAAGGAGGAAGACTGTTGTGACTGACACCCACCTTAACTGTGAACCATCCAGATGCTCCCTGCTGTGATAAGAGATCCTTCCTCTGAGGGAGAGACCAAGGATCCTGTTGAGGAGCATCAGGAGCATGGGGAACCATATTGTCCCTGGCCAATAAGGAGCCACTAACAACCTTCTGATTGCTCCTGCCTACCCTGTGCAGGAAGAGTGGGACAGGAGGAAATGCATACAGGTGGCACACTCTGGCCACGGGTGTGCTAGTGCATCCTGCTCAAGTGGACTGTTCAGTTCTGAGAGGGAATCAACAAGCTCTTTGCAAAGTTCACAGCAAGTCTCAATTGTGATACATGGTCTAGTAGAATGGAAGTGTCCCTGAGTGCTTAACCTCAACTCTGAGAACACAAGCCAATCATTCAAGTATGGTAGAATTCATAGTCCGAAGGGGAGCACCTTAAACTGGTATGCTGTGGCATGTATCATGTAAAAACCTAGCACCTTGACATAACAATTTATGCGCCTGAGATGAAGGACAAGAAAATTATTTGAATAGAACCCCTTTAACTGCTCTTTTTCTACGCCACCCCATCAAACTTTGGGGGTTTACGTCAGAGCTAAATGTTGTAACCCTTGAGCAACGTTGAGATCATCCATGGATCTGTAAGCAACACCTGGACTAGTACCACGGGCAGTGTTACCTCTGCTGCCAACATCTGGGGATGGTCAGAGTGGACATAGTTAAAGCTCCCTGGACATATAAGCAAATGCTTGGTGACAGAGTTAGCTATGCCGCTGGAGCAAAAGCACTCCCAAGGCATCGAGTCACACAGCCCATACATGACAAAACTTTTAAAATAGCGGTGTTGTAGAAGTGAAGGCACTCACAAAGCACCAAGTCACAGACAAGTCCCTAACCTGGTTAAATAGTCACAATATGGTATTGTTGAATTTGCTGCACCGATTCAAGTACTAAACTCTACTCTGAATAGATAAATGTATTGGCTTAATTTAAGTATCAAAACTGCTGATGGTAGCAAAATATACTCACTACAGGCGAAGGTAGATAACAAAAATGTTTCTCCAACATAATTTACCTCCAGAGGATGCAGGATGCAGCTCCAATATGTGAGGGTACAAGCAAGGTAAAAAAAAAGCTGTAATCCAATAGCAACTTTGACCTGCTGATGTGATAAATGTAATTGGTGCATCAGCTATATATGGGTTTTCTGACATCCATGACAGGACTTTGTTGACATTTATTCTTACACATATGTGCTACGCACACATGTAGGTATCTAGGTGTAAAGCACCGCCCTCTGGAGGTTAGAAGGAATGAAATGTAACTCCAACTGCATGGGAGTTCATGCAAAAACAACTATTTAGTTTATTTATAAAGACGGATTGAATTTGAATGATGAGTTTAAGCTTCCTTTTTACATATAAATACCCCAAAAAACTCACTCACTCACTTCTCCTTTATGCTGTTGTCCCATATAAATCCTTATAATCTAAATACAAAGATTAGCGTAATAAACCATTGACCGATTAATCTCCTTGATGACTAGAAATCACTGATCTGGTCTGGTAGAATTGCCATATATTTGTTGGACTGAATTTGTAAGTTTGATTAGTATCATGGACTGAATGATTTGGGGGAAAATATCCAATTGCAATTTTTTTAACAAGCATTGAGATTGCAATTAGATTGATGATTTATAATTTTTAATAATAGGAATCTGTTCAAAGAGTTTTAAAAAATTTGCAGCATCTATTCAAAATGCTATTTGATTGTGATTTATTTTGCACTCCTAATAGCCATACTTAATTCAGTCAAAATATTGAATGTGTTTATGAGCTGTTGTTCAAACATATATTGCTGTTTGTGAATGCAAGTGGTAAATGCATTTGTGTATTTTCACCATTCGGTATTTTAATCTTTGAAACATAATTGCATTTAAGTCATCAGTTATCCCACAACAGCTCATGTTGTGCCTTTTTAAACACAGCTCCATACACCTTGTTTACTCAACAGACAGGAACTTCTGAAGGAGAACTATCGCTTGATGGAGATCAGGAAACTGCTGAGGGGCTATGGCATTCGCAACTTCAACCTGACCAACAATAACCAAATCATGGTATTTTTTATGAACTTTTAACCTTGTCTTTTTCAATTCTATTTTCAAGAATGGTTGAATAATAATGATGATTTTACAGACTGTTATCAGACACATCCTGAAGCAAAACCTACCGTGTTCTTTAAAGGACTCCCTGACTTTAGCTGAAGCCTATAAACTGCCCACAGCACACATCAGCTACCTGCACCTCATCCAGCTCATCAGACGGGGCAAGGTACAGGCCAAACCTTTATAAATGAAACCAATCACATTATTCAAAGTAAAACGTATATTTTGCTTGTGTGCGTGTGTGTGTGTGCAGAGAGAGGAGTGCATGACTGTGCTGAAGAGGATGTCCACTGCAGAGGCGGAGTGTGTGATCCAACGCCTCACCACATGGGCCCGGCTGCAGCTGGAGGACAAGGAGCACCTGTCTGAGGAGGTGAGCCCGGAGCACAGCAATGGCCTCCTTTGTACAAGGGCCTGGAATGAGATCCTCCTACTGCACATCAGACAACCATTCAATTACAACCTCTTATTTGTAGCACTTGTCTCTCATATGTAGAAATGCAGAGAAATCTGATTTTTTTCATATTATTCTGAACATAATATAAAACTTCTTTTACCTGATATAAGAGTTTATTTCTTCGACTGTTGATTCTACAGAAAACCACGGTGTTTCTCAGTCCACTGTTTTTTGTTTTGTTTTTTTACTCATAAACCATCATGTTTATTTGACAGCCTAATCAGTCATGCCCATCTGAAATTTGAGAGACAAGATTTTTTGTTAAAGCGTGTGGTTTTGGCTGACCAGGCAAAAGGACTTCGAGACAGTAAATGTGGAGACCCCATATTGCCTGGTGGAAGTGCATTTCTTGTATTTGCCATTTCTCTTCAGCTCTTAGCTAATTAAATACATTTAAATACATTGGACTGGGGTCATGGTGCAGTAGGTGAAGCAGTATTGTACCAACTAGACATTTTCAATTCAAAATGCAGAAAAGTCAATACTATTGTGTTTTTGAGCAAGACACTAAAGGCATTCAGAGTCAAAAATATAAGTGGCAGATTTATCAAAACTATAAAGAAAACCTTGGAAAATCTTTTACTGGTTTTCCAAAATGTAAAAATGAAGTACTAATACCTTGTTACCTTTTTCTCTTAGATAAATGTGTGTTCTCATGCATCAAAATGCTCTCTAACAATGCCATGTGGATAATTAGGCATTACCGTAACTGGCTCTGCACAACAGTAGCTGGCTAGTTACAGTCAGAGGGACAGTCATTTCTGGTGTAATGTAAGGTCGAAAAGGGTTTTGCCAAGTCACAGTAACTGTCACAGAACTACATGTCACAGTAACTATGTCACTGATATGTTTGACATTTTACAAATGCGAGGAAAACTTCATTGGAGGACACTTCTGTTTTTACAAAAAATACATCTTTTTGTGTCGCAGCTAATGCCAATATTCATTTTAGATTAATATTTAAATAACGTCACTGACTGAAATAATCTACACCTAGAAATAATTTGGTTGCCCTTACAACAAATTTAATTTAGTTACATTTATTCCTTCTATGAGAACATTTACATTTGTTCTCATAGAAGTTAGCATTGACACACAAAGTCATACCTTTTTAAAAGCAGTGTCCTCCGGTGAAGTTCTTCTCCCATTTGTAAAGTTTTTAACGTGTTGTCAGTAACATCCATCTGCAGCTGCCTCTCCACTCACTAATTTGTCAGGGTTTATTGATTTTAGAGCGACTTGACAAAAACCTTTTATACATTTCTCGTAACATTTGATAGGAGGAACCAAAAAGACAGAACTCAGGGAAAGGTTTAACAGTGTTTATTTACAGGAGTGAAAGTGCAAAAATGACAGTAGGTCAATCGGTGAGTCGGGAGTGGGGTGTTTGCTGTGGTCCAAGGGCAGAGCATGAGTAGCAGAGACTGAACAGTACCAGTAGAGAAGAGCAGGGTCGGAGGTGGGAGAGCTGAGGGAGTGGGATCTGGTGAGGAACTAAAATATCCAGATTAACAAAGTCAAAAAGCGAAAAAACATGAACTGAGCCAAGCAGGGAGTACCGCAGACAATCTGGCACTGAGTGTAAGATCCTGGCTCCTCTTATCCTCCCCAGGTGCAGCTGATTGTAGATTAGCTCCAGGTGTGCATGGGAGGAGCCAAGATCTCCGCCCCAGCTCCAGGCTCAGACACAGAAGGGAGGGGGGAAAGAACAAAGAAAAGGCAGGACAGACAGGGATCATGACTACATTACATTGCACTGGAAATGATTGCGCTGACTGTCTCTTTGATTGGAACTAGCCCGCTACCATTGTGCACAAAGATAATTTATTAATCACCAAATCTAAATTAAGTATATACATTTTGATTGTTTTTGGGGTGGCCAGTTGAAAAAGTCAAGTGTGTGTGTTTTGTTGTTTCCTTTAACAGCATAAAAAGGAGCAGATGTCTGTTGCCCAGGTCATGGTGGAAGCTCTTAAATACCTGCAGATCATACAGAAAAGTACGTACGCTCCTTATCATCTTATAATATATGTGCAACCTTTCTTCAGCTTAATGTATTCTATGTGTGTGTTGCAGATGATGGCCTCAAAAGCATGGAGTGTGAAAAAAACCTAGTGATGTTCCACGCTATTTCAAACTTGCAGGTACATCTATACATTCATGGAACTACATTCAGACACAACAAGACCAGCAAACAGATCTTTCAAAATTAGGATATAATATAACACCAGCTTAGGTGTTAACAGTTCTTCAGTACTGTCAGAAGTCAGCTAATATCATGGCCTGTACCCAATTTCATCCTGTGCATTTCAGCAAACTGTGTCTTGCCCCAGTATAGACTGGTGGTTTTCAGATTCTGGAAAGCGATGATAACATACTCCCACACGAGGGGCAGGGCCCACTTCTTCCTATTGTTAGTATTGTACTTTGCCATGAAACATCCAAAAAGTAAAGTGTTGTCAGTGTTAACATCATTGCAAACCTCTGCTCTGGTCTTTGAGATTTGTAACAAGTTATAAACTCTTCATAGTGAATAATTAAGATGCTTGTGATGTAAGTCAATTCAATTTATTTCTAGTCATTGTCACAGAAGAACAACCAAAGTCAAGAATAACATTGGACCACTGTAAACTCTGAACTAGTTCTAGTTTTGGTAAAAACTGGGTGCAGTGCCTTTTAAATTGATGTCATGTTTTAGCTAGGTAGTCAACATGTGTTACTAGGATAAGATGAGGTCTATTGCCATAACATCTTCCACGTGACATCACGTGATATAGTTTTGATTGCCACCTATCTGCCCTCAATATGGTTTACGTTACATTAAGTAGCTGAAAATATATTGGTACAGCAGATCATGATATATATCGATATTTCAATATTTTAACACTCCACTATAGATACTATACTATACTGTAAAAAAACAACAACAAAATGTCAGTTGATTTTATAATTTTTTTAAATAAATTATCAAAATCCTGTCTTGTTCCAGTACAGCCCATCTTTCGTCTCTCATCCCACCTGTATGTGTTACTTTTTATAGGAAGACTTTGATATCTTCTTCACCCCAACCAATTATGAAGACCCACAGATCCGTAAGCAGATCCAGGAGCACCACATCACGGCCTATGAGAACACTCGTGGGCATTGCTCATCTAAGGCCAAGCCCCAGAGGACTCCTGTGATGGCCAACGATCCGGACGGCAAAACCAAGACCATCTCCACCGAGGCTGGGCTGCGACGCCTGGGGAGGCAGCTGCAACGCACAGAGCAGGAACTGTGGTCCGACCTCGCCCACCGAGCTTTGGGAGTGGGCAAAGTGGACAAGGCTCTGAAGATTCTCAGGTCTGCATCCTTTTTCTTCAGCATGATGTGTTTATGGGAAATGGACCCAGCTACCTCTGGGATGTCATGTTAATAACATCATCATCATCTTTTAGTGATCTGGCAACCCTAACTGAGGATTGGATAGTCAGATTTAGATCCAAAATGCAACATTTCATTCATCACCATGTAAAATATTTGTTACTCTGTGGATAAATCAACATTACAATTGTTATCAGTGCTTCTCCTCAGAAACATATTGAATGGCCAGCAGAGGGCAGTTCAAGGCAGTTGTGGAATGTGGAATATATTTTACAGAGTCCACATTTAGTATAAACATTTCCTTCCTTAAATGTTATGTAGACATGTGTTGCAGATTCACTCAAAATTTTTGCTTTAAACTAGAAAAAATAAATTAATGAGGGCACACTTTTTATTGGCTAACCTTGCATGAAGTTCACGAAGTCATGAGAATCCATCCTGACATACTCCTGCTGTAAGGGTCAAATTTTCCCAGTAGCGGGCAGACCAATGACAGAGCAGTATTGAAGTTTTTTTCCGGAAGCCAAAGGTGTAGCGCCCAAGTCAGCTAAAACAAATGTAGAACTCAATTCAGAGTGCTACATATATCAGTCTGGCCTGAGCCAGGTTAAGTGATTCCTGCAGTAGGAGGAGATAGTTGAAGTAGGTGGAGGAAATGAATATGTTTTTAAAAATGTATTCTTTCCCTGTTTGTCCAGCGAGCTTTACGAGCACCACTGTAACACCAGCACAGGCAGAGTGCTGTTCACTGCAGCTAAGACCCTGTGCCAGATGCTAGAGGCAGACGTCCCCATGGTTCTCTGTGAAGGCATGGACCTGCCCGCAGTCATTCACAATCTGGCCTGCCAAGCTACCACTGTCTGTCATTCAGGTAATCTACTGTCTGTGTTATGGTATCTCTTACATGCTATTGCTCAAATCTAACAATACAAACAGCGTGGTACCTATTGCAACCTAGGGATTGACAAAATTCCGAAAAATTAAAAGATAAGAGATTTTGCGAGTTAAATGAAGCATGTCTGTAAATGTTTTTTATCAGTTTATCTTTTTCAGCTTTTCTTATTACAGATGGTATAGTGCACATCTTCAAAACAACTATTTCTATATTATCTTGTATGTAGATTATATATCTTCCATCTTTAACTGCAAAGTATGTACTAATACCAATATCAGTAAAACTAAAATCAAGTGACTTTAACCAAAAGATTACTGATTACTAATAGATTTTTTTTGTTGGTTATTAGAATTGGGATATTGTAGTGATTCCTAGAAAAAACCTTTCATTAATATTGCATCTGGAATGCCCCTGCCTCACATATTAAATTTATCTCACATAAAGAGAAACATGACTTGCCACTTGAAGATTTGTACCGGTAGTCAAGACAAGGAGTCAAACATTTGGTTAGGGAGGTCCCCTGTTTATTTTGCTTTGAGTGCACTAGAATTGGTTAAAGATTAGGGATAGGCACAGATAAGAAGTCATTATGGATTCACAACTAAATGTTGATTTATTAAAGCCAACTTTGAACACCATAAATAAAATAGATAGTTGAGGTAAGGAGTCATGTGGATTTACAGCTAAATGTTCTTCTTTAGAGCAAACATTGAACACCATACCTAGAAAATAAAATTTAAAAAAATACTCAAGACTGCGGCCCTCAGTAGACCCTACTTTGACTACTACTTTCACATTTTTCATGCTTGGCGGTGTTCCAGGAAAGGATGTATAATTTCGGGCACGAATGTAGCATAAACCATTGTGAAACCAATTCAATTAACTTGAAACTGAAATAAGTAAAAACAATAAGGATAGTGATAACCAAAGACTTCCAATATTTAATTAAAAAGCCAAAGACTTAAAGCTTCCATTCCACATCAGGCGGACATGGGCAAACTATGACCCGGGGGCTACACAGGGCCCTTTGGTCTTATTAATCCGCACTGCCGAACATGACCCAATTATATTAAAATAGGAAAGGTAAACCTTGTTCAAAGATTTTCTACTTTGTTTAACTGAAATTGAATAAATTAATGAATTTAATTAATTCATTTGGAAAACAATTTCGACAATGAGCCTTGCATATTCATTCTTAGCTACATGTTAGAGCTTAGGTGTAAATGGGTCTTCCAAATGGACATTGACCCAAAGCATAGTGCTAAACTGTTTACAAAGTGGCTTAAGGGTAACAAAGTCAGTGTTTTGGAGTGGCCATCACAAAGCCCTGATCTCAGTCGTATTGAAGATTTATGAGCATGTGCAATCAACACGACCTACAAACTTGGCTCAGTTACACCAGTTCTGTCAGGGGTGTAATGGGCCAAAATTCCTGCCAACTATTGTGAGAAGCTTGTGTTTGACCCATGTCCTACAGTTTAAAGGCAATGATACCAAATTCTAATGAAATCTATGTAAACGTCTGACTCTGAAGAAAAAAATACAAAAAAAAATTAAAAATAATTCTCTCATTATTCTGGCCTTTGGCAAATAGAAATCATTTTGGTAATCCTAATTGACCTAAAACAGGAAAAAAATGGTCTGATTTAATGTCAAACAGTGAGAATAAAAGCGTATCTGTCTTTTTATATATTGTACATAAACATATTGTTCAGACTGGATATAGCTGACCCTTGTTCTTATGCCTGGTTCAGACTTGCTCTTGGACTGCCTGGAGCTCTGTAAATGCACCAGAATTGCTATGGATGTGTACCACCAGTGTCAGCTTTCAGACAACTACGGCTTCATTGGCAAGGTTTTAATTTCCTACCATTTTGTCTTATATTTATTTACATATATTAAGTTTCACATACATTACCAGTCAAACGTTTGGACACACTTTTTGATTTTTTTTATTTAAACAAAAATGTCCATAGTTCATAGTTTTGATGCCTTAAGTGTAATGTACAAAGTCATATGTAATGTAAACCAAAAAAAAAAAAGAATTCAACTCACTCGCTTTAGATTTTTGAAATTAGCCATCCTTTGCTTTGATCCTGTGCACTCCTGGTTATCACTTTACAGCTTTGCCATGTCAGGGTCAAGAAATGCCATTTGAGGAGACTTCATCATGAAACTCAGAGAGGCCAAGGGTTTGCAACACAGTCAACAAAACAAAGGGCGGATACTTTGAGGAATTTTAATTTAAAACCTAAAAAAATATAGTTATTTGAGCTATTCAACTTTTTTTCTTTACTACACAATTCCATACATGTTGCATATATTTGATGTCTTAAGTATGCATCTAAAATGTAGAAAGTATGAAATTGAGTTTGGAATGCTGGTATTGTGACAAAACTATTTCGATACTAAGGAATAGACTCGATACCGATTTTGATATAAAAACATTCTTTATTAGTCAATAGAATGTAATTTTCAACATTAAATCATAGTACTTTCTTATTATTTCATCTCTTACCTGTGTCCAAACTTGATTGGTAGTGCATTTTCATTTTTGAACTATTTCCCAGGATGTAACCGAGGCAGAGAAAGACCCAAACTACCAGGACGTCTTCAATGAGGACTGTATAGTTCTGGACCCAGTGTCAGTGCTGCCAGTCCAGTACGAGATCACTAACTGCTTACTGCCTATTTCTTATGGTAGGATACTTGGATATTTTTGTTAGAATCTTTCAACAAGTCAGTCACTTTATTCTCCTCACAGATGCCATCTTATATCCACTGGACTGCTCCTGCTTGTCCCACTGCTCATTTGAAGATGGTAGGTTTTTTTTCTTTTGGCATGTTCGACTAGGTATAAACAAAGAAGGATTTGTTGTTTATTGGTTTACATTTTGGATCACTTGCAAAAAAAATAACAAAAATGTAATCTTTATGAATCTGCTCACACAGGGGTACCAATGTAGTGGTTTTACACATATTTTTAAAATTATGTGTGTGTGTGTGTGTGTATATACATATATATATATATATATATATATATATATATATAATACACACACATACGTGTGTGTGGGTGTGTGTGTGTGTGTATGTATATATATATATATATATATCTCTAAGTGTATGTCGCAGTCTGTCCTGGAGGCAAACTGCAGGTAGCTTCTGCGGTTGTAGCACGTTGAGTAGAATTACAGCAGGTTAGGTATGGTTCCATGGTGATGTGTAAAGTTTGTGCGTCGGCTGATCTCACCAGTGAAACTAATTATTAGTGACATGAGAAACTGTAGTTTTTGGGACAGGCTCAAGTAGTATGTGGTGATACTACAACTAATATGTATAAACAAGTCCATATTTTTTTCCTCTGAACACTGGGGTCAAGAATGGGCTCTAAGATTTATTTCGCCTAGTCTGCATTATTTCAATTTTCATATTACTAATCAACGTGTAATATTTCAGTATTTTGGAGATTTTGTTATTTCACTAGTTAAAACAAAAATATGCCAAATGTAGACTGAAGGGACAAGTGAAAGGTATTTTTAATTACAAATCATGTAATGTCTTAAGCGATGATCTTTTTTTCAGGTGATATGTGTTATATTCTGTTTTTCTTTCAGATAAAGATTAACAATTATTAATGTAGTCAATTATTCTAATGAATTTTATTAGTCAAGAAAATATTTCAGCTAGAACTTTCAAACTTCAGGTGAATAATTGGAAAACTGGATCAGTCCTGGTTTAGTCCTGGTTTAGTTTATTACAGTGTTATACCCAGATGGATTTATCAGGGGACAGTAAGACTGGAGGGTGCTGTACTTTGTCAAATGCCTCTGTCTCAAGTGTGTGTGTGTGTGTCTCTGTGTGTGTGCGCAGGCTCTAACTACCTACCCCTGCTCCTCAACCCTCTGAGTAACATGCTGCAGATGCTCCAGGAGTGCAGTCAGCTGGAGCTGGCCCTCCGAGTGCTGGTCAACTTGTACGGCAGCAGCCTACAGCATTGCACCTCCAATGTCATGGACCTGCGCCTTGGCGTACAGGTGACAAACTTTATGATTAATACTATTGTCATTCCTGTATCATATACACACCTGTACACATTGGATACCTAGTCTTGGAATCCCATAACTTGGAATAATTCTTTATAGAAAATTATTTAACAAGCCTGAGTTATCATGAAGGTTATATAAAAATAACAGTAGGATGCTAAGCCTGCATCCTTGACATGGTGAAAAACTCAGCAGTTTGCTTACCCTTTCTAGTTGTTGAAGCGGTTTTGCTGGAGTGTTACACTCACAGATGCTCTGCTTTACTGTTACGGTTACTGCCTTTGAAGCTGAACATTTCAGGGCACATGTTCACGGGATAATTGTTCATTTTTTGAAGGGAAAAGGCTACGTTTAACTATATGGACAACTTGAACTGAGACAATTGAACTTAATCGACATAATTAGAACAATTTTGCAATATTTAGAACTATTAGCAATGGAATAGGGGGAGAATCTACCATACCCTCTAAACATAATGTAACCAACTTCAGCAAATTATCTGTTTTTGCAGCACCTTGTAAAATGTTCATAGATTTTTAATTTATTGGGTTGTAACTATTATGTCTATACAATAACATTTATTTTCTTTTAAAAAGTTAAATAAATTATAACAGTACAACTGGATAACCCTGTCAATAACGGGTGACTGATCTAGTGGCCTTGGCTACAAAATGCTTGTGTTTCATAATGTTGTTTTTGTGTTCTTTTACAGCTATATGATAAGAACACACTGAAGAAATACAACATGTGCTTGAGTGAACTTTGGAAAATTACCATATCCTCCATGAATGCAGTTGTACTGGCTCTGCTGAACAAGGCAAATCACAATAATTACTTAACTTTTTCACCATAACTAGTTTTTGTATATGTATTTCTAACAACACAATTATATTAAACTTTATCATGGTGCAGGTATTCAACTGGAGAATGGTGGACTGTAATTTGGCCATTGGTCTCTGTACACTCCTCTCTGAATCCGAAGTCTTTAAAATCCTGTGGAAAGTTATTGACAACGCCTGGCAGAATTATGACAAGATTTTGGTAAGTTAGGTGATGTATAATTTTCATAACCATTAAGGATATATCAAATTGTAAGCTGCATTGCATTCTTGCTTAGCTCTGCATTAGACAGCAGTGATATGCCATGACTGGAGTCTACTCAAATACAAATACTGAAGTCTACCACACAGTGGCTGTTTTACAATGTGCAGAGTGTAAAGGCATGGTCACCCCATCTGAAGTTAGACTGGGTAGTAAATAGTAAATGCGTAAGAACAAAACTACAAAAGCAAGAAAAGGATCTTTGGCCCAAGTAAGACTACCGCTATGTATTCTCTCAGCAATTAGTCACAGGTTACTTGAATTGTTTAGTTCATTCTTTTATACCAGAAATGGGGGTCTACCCTACAACTATGTGTTTCCCACATGAAACAAGTGTGGCCACTTTAGAGGGAAATACAGATAGTGGTTCCTGGTGTGTTGATCTATTATAGCTTGTCAATTGAAATAATTTCTGGTTTTAGTTTGGAAGATTTGATGAGTGAAGTTGTAGTTTTCCCCTTCATAAAATGGTGGCCAATATGAAATTTTGTGAGTAAAAAACATAATCTAAGATTTGGATATTGTTCCATCCCTTAGCTCTATGTGGATTAGCAAAAGGAAGTGAATTGAAACGATAAACTAGTGCTGGTCTATGTACTTTTCCATTTGTTCATCCAAGGCTGTGGCTAAAGTCGGGGCTAACCTGTGCTGCCTGTATGCTCGGGCCGAGGAGAAAATCAGGTTTCTGTCTGTCATCACTGATGCTGAGTGGGGCATCAAGCTCAGCAAACTGGAGGCGAGTCGTGATTGTTTACTCTCTCCCTATTTTTCTTCTGGCGTGTCTCTCTCCCTTAATTTCCCTCTTTGTTTTTCTCCTCTTTTTCCGTCATTCTCTCTCTCCATCTGTTTCTCATAGTTTCTCTCTATTTATCTCTGTGTGATCCCTCAGTTGTCCAAGTCTGATCCATAGTAAAAGCCGAAGTTCAATCTGTCAACTGGACAGAACGTATTTTTACTATTTATCACTGTCTTTATTCTTTCTCCAGTCTTTCCTTTTCTCTCTCTTTTTCTCTCTCTGTCTTATACACACCTTCTCATTCCCTCTGCTCCTCTCGGTTGTCCCTTAGATCTCCATGCAGCCAGTGTTCCGTCAGCAAGACAAGAGCCAGCTCACCCCAGTGCTGGTGAAGAACAGTCAAATCACTTCAGACATAATCCTCCAGTACTGCAGGTAGCTCTCCTGCTACTAAATCTCTATAGACAAGGCAAGGCAAGTTTATTTGTATAGCACAATTCATACACAAAGTAATTCAAAGTCCTTTACAGAATAAGAAAGACATTTAAAATCATACAAATCAACACAAATAATCAGCATAAAATTAACATTAAAACAGAAGAGTGCAGAGTAAAAACCTATAGTATTTTAATATATCTATTCTGAAGAATTAAGACTTAGACTAATTCAAAAATATTCTATATATATTAAATATGGCTTTCATACTAACATCGAACTTTCCTACTGTACCAGATGTTTTCCCATGTATGCAAAATTTCTTTGCTCCTGTACAGATATTGTATAAGCAGCTATTGAGGTCAAATTAATTCTGCTGCATACTGTCTGCATCAAATTCTATCAGTGTTTTACTCTCCAATAATCAGGAAATGTGCGTTAGCATGCTAGTTGTAAGCTTTTACATCACTGAGAAACTCTGCACTGATCTGAGATTTGTGAAAAGCGCTCATAAACTTATCGCAGTGAATAATTATGATGTGCAGAATGCATAAGGTAAGTGAGAATTAACTTTGGATCAGACCATTTAAAATTAACTAGTTTGTCATGTTTTTAAAACTGTAAAAATCAGGTATAGTGCCTTTACACTTTCAGAAGGTATGGGGGAAAAGTTACTTTTGTTTAATTTCACTTTTGTTTATTTATACTGACAGAGAAGACATTGAATTTTGTGCCAGATTCGTTTCATCTGGACAGGCTCAGCATATTAACCATAAAACAGGTCTACAAATCTGACTGAAAAAAGCTAATTCTACCACATCACATTCGAACCTGTCCTTCAGCACTATTTAAAAGAGGGGGTATTAACACTTCTTCGGGGTATCAATTGCTAACATATTTAGATCACCATGTTACATATTATGTTTTGAAAATGCTGTATTAAATGCATGTATTAACATGTTGAATAAGCCCCTCCCCGAACCGCCACCTTAACGTGGTGGAGGGGTTTGAGCACCCGACTGATCCTGAGAGCTATGTTGTCGGGGGCTTCATGCCCCTGGTAGGGTCACCCATGGCAAACAGGTCCTGGGAGACGGGTCTGACTAAGAGCGGTTCAGAAGCCCCCCATGAAGAGACAAACAACAAGGCAAACTACGTCGCACGGACTGGCGTTACCGGGGCCCCACCCTGCAGCCAGGCCTGGGGTGGGTGCTCGGCAGCGAGTGCCTGGTGGCCGGGCCTTTCCCCACGGGGCTCGGCCAGGCCCAGCCCGAAGGAACGACGTGGGGCCGTCCTCCCACCACCTGTGAGAGGAGCCGTGAGGGGCGGGTGCGGAGAGATCTGGGCGGCAGTCGAAGGCGGGGACCTCGATGACCGGATCTGAGCCTGAGCTTGTGCGGGAGGTTGAGCGTTATCGGCTAGATATAGTCAGCCTCACCTCCACGCACAGCTTGGGCTCTGGAACCCAACTTCTTGAGTGGGGTTGGACTCTCCATTTCTCTGGCGTTGCCCGCGGGGAGCGGCGGCGAGCTGGTGTGGGCTTGCTCATTGCCCCACAGCTCAGCCGCTGCGTGTTGGGGTTCACTCCGGTGAACGAGTCGCGTCCCTGCGCCTTCGGGTCGGGGACAGGTCTCTCACTGTTGTGTCGGCCTACGGGCCAAGCAGCAGTGCGGAGTACCCGGCCTTCTTGGAGTCCCTGGGAGGGGTACTAGACAGTGCACCAACCGGGACTCCGTTGTTCTCCTGGGGGACTTCAACGCCCATGCGGGTAACGACAGTGACACTTGGAGGGGCGTGATTGGGAGGAACGGCCTCCCCGATCTGAACCCGAGCGGTGTTTTGTTATTGGACTTCTGTGCTAGTCACAGTTTGTCCATAACAAACACCATGTTCGAGCACAAGGGTGTCCATCGGTGCACGTGGCACCAGGGCACTCTAGGTCGGAGGTCGATGATCGACTTTGTTGTCGTGTCATCTGACCTCCGACCGCGTGTCTTGGACACTCGGGTGAAGAGAGGGGCTGAGCTGTCAACTGATCACCACCTGGTGGTGAGTTGGATCCGCTGGCGGAGGAGGAAGCCGGACAGACCTGGCAGGCCCAAGCGCATTGTGAGGGTCTGCTGGGAACGTCTGGCGGAGCCCTCTGTCAGGGGGGTCTTCAACTCCCACCTCCGGGAGAGCTTCTCCCTGATCCCGGGGGAGGTTGGAGACATGGACTCCGAGTGGGCCATGTTCTCCACCTCTATTGTCGATGCGGCTGCTTGTAGCTGTGGTCGTAAGGTCTGTGGTGCTTGTCGCGGCGGCAATCCCCGAACCCGGTGGTGGACACCGGAAGTAAGGGATGCCGTCAAGCTGAAGGAGTCCTATCGAACCTTGTTGGCTCGTGGGACTCCTGAGGCAGCCGATGAGTACCGGCGGGCCAAGCGTGCCGCGGCTCGGGCAGTCACAGAGGCAAAAACGGGGTGGTGGTCCCTCTGTATAAGAAGGGGGACCGGAGGGTGTGTTCCAATTACAGGGGAATCACACTCCTCAGCCTTCCCGGTAAGGTCTACTCCAGGGTACTGGAGAGGAGAATCCGACCAATAGTCGAACCTCGGATTCAGGAGAAGCAGTGTGGTTTTCGTCCTGGTCGCGGAACACTGGACCAGCTCTATACTCTCCATCGGGTCCTCGAGGGCTCATGGGAGTATGCCCAACCAGTTCACATGTGTTTTGTGGATCTGGAGAAGGCATTCGACCGTGTCCCTCGTGGTGTCCTTTGGGGGGTGCTCTGGGAGTATGGGGTCCGGGGCTCTTTGTTAAGGGCTGTCCGGTCCCTGTATGACCGGAGCAGGAGCTGTGTTCGCATTGCCGGCAGTAAGTCAGACCTGTTCCCGGTGCATGTTGGACTCCGCCAGGGCTGCCCTTTGTCACCGGTTCTGTTCATTATATTTATGGACAGAATTTCTAGGCGCAGCCAGGGGCCGGAGGGGGTCTGGTTTGGGAACCACAGGATTTCATCTCTGCTGTTTGCAGATGATGTTGTCCTGATAGCTTCTTCGAGCCAGGACCTGCAACAGGCACTGGGGCGGTTTGCAGCCGAGTGTGAAGCGGCTGGGATGAGAATCAGCTCCTCCAAATCCGAGGCCATGGTTCTCGACTGGAAAAAGATGGTTTGCTCTCTCCGGGTGGGTGGTGAGTCTCTGCCCCAAGTGGAGGAGTTCAAGTATCTCGGGGTCTTGTTCACGAGTGAGGGAAGGATGGAGCGTGAGATTGACAGGCGGATCGGTGCAGCGTCTGCAGTGATGCGGTCGCTGTATCAGTCCGTTGTGGTGAAGAAGGAGCTGAGCCCAAAAGCGAAGCTCTCTATTTACCGGTCAATCTACGTTCCTACCCTCACCTATGGTCATGAGCTCTGGGTAATGACCGAAAGGACAAGTTCGCGGATACAAGCGGCTGAAATGGGCTTCCTCCACGGAGTGGCCGGGTGCACCCTTAGGGATAGGGTGAGGAGCTCGGTCACACGGGAGGAGCTCGGAGTAGAGCCGCTGCTCCTACACGTTGAGAGGAACCAGTTGAGGTGGCTCGGGCATCTGCTCAGGATGCCTCCTGGATGCCTCCCTAGGGAGGTGTTCTGGGCATGTCCCACCGGGAGGAGGCCCCGGGGAAGACCCAGGACACGCTGGAGGGACTATGTCTCTCGGCTGGCCTGGGAACACCTTGGGGTCCCACCGGAGGAGCTGGAGGACGTGTCCGGGGTGAGGGAAGTTAGACTTGCTGCCCCCGCGATGTTGAATAAGTTTCACTTTCCCCCTTCCTTTGCCCACGTTAAGTCACTCCCCCTTCAGAGCGCTATCACATTACAATTGGCATGCATTTTGTTAATGAAACTACTGCATCGGGTTTATAGTTGTAGTGTATTGTTTTGCATCATGCTTTTGTATATTTATGAAAAACTGTCATGCGGAAGCATGGGTGAGGTAGACTTGTGGCCTGAGCACTGGACAGAATCAAATAGCTAACTGCACGGAGGGTTTGAATAGTGCCCATGAGAGATTGCGAGGGCTGGGGGAAAAAAATAAATTAAATCAATTTATTTGGAAGAAAATCCATTTTTATTTTTTCTACTTTCCGTCATTGGAAATTGCATTGAAAAGAAATGCTGCTCACTGCAGTCAAAAGGACATGCAGCGCTGACTGCTTTGAGGTCAGTGACTTGCGTGTTTAATGCAGTAGTTGGCCAGTGGGTTAAATATGATCACTGATTGCAATCTTTTTAGTTGACCATTTTCTGTAGTTTGTAGAACATTTTTAGTGGAGAGAGGGAAAAAATTGAAAATGGATTTTTGGAGAAAAAAATCAAATCTATCTATTTTCAAGTAAAATTGCCCAGCCCTAGATCACTTGATTACTCAAACATGCATGTGTGACATATTAAACCTCTTCAGGCATGTTTTGATGAGGGAACGTTATAACATGGTTGAAAGCTCCAAAAAGTCTATTTTGCATAATATCCCCCTTTTTAACTATAAGGAATCTAGGATGTTGTGATGTCACATGAATCCAGCGGAGTTCTCATAGAGCTGTGCTGTTGTGTGCAGTACGTACGACCTTGCCCAGGACAGTGTGATAAACCAGTACATCACCACTCTGCTGCTGCTCCAGGAGGACGTGGAGGGAGTTGGCTCCAGCGGCACAGACCAGCGTGTGGACAGCAGACAGGAGCAGGACCAGGCTCTAGAGAGAGTCCTGCAGATCATCCCCAAGCTCCACAGCACCAGCGAGCTCACAGACAATCTGTGTGCAGCTGTCTTCAAGGTAAGCAACCAGGACACGAGCATTCACTTGCCTGGGAGCCAGAATACCCACTTCTTCAATACGTTGTGAATATGTGTGTTTGGTCTGTGGTGAATCTCCGTGAATTTAAATGGATGTGATTGACGGATAGATTAGCCAATCAGGGACACGCATGGCCCATCACAACAATTATGGCTACTTACATGTAAAAAAAGGAAAAAATATTACTGGGGACTGAAAAACATGGCAGATTTCTGCAGAATTCATGATTGAAGTACTACACTCTTTTAATCTGAGATAAGAGAAATGCTGTTTTGCTTGTAAATGATAGGTGACCAATAAGCTCCTTCGTTTCATGTGTCACTGAAAAAACTAATCTGGTTGGACAATCATGTTTGGTTCTGACTCAAAATGCCACAGAGGACATGGGAACCAGACTGATAACCCTCTGAATATAAAGATACCATTCTGGATTTACCAAGTAAAGCTTTCACACTTAATCACAGTGTACTGTAAAAACTCTAAGCTATATGCTAAGTAAACAGAATCATAAACCACACGCCTAGTAGACCTAGAACAATTGTAGACATTTTGCAGATATGTGATTCTTGAATTTTACATTTCATGGTACACTGTTTAACTTTTCTGGTGGAAGGTGTGCTACATTTTCTCCATGGAGAAGTTATTACTTTGACAGGAATGTTTCACAGTATGGCATTTAACTTGTCTATCTCTACAGAGAAAAGCAGGTCATGCTTCAAGGCCAAGTTACTTGTCAGATTTGTGCAGAAGTGAACATTTTAATAATCAATAAAATACTGAACAGAAATGTTAAATGTTATAACATTTCCTCATTTCAAAGAGACAAAAAGAAAAGTTGCGCAGTGCACCTTTAATATTTTATTGTTTTCTTTTATTCCTGGAAATGAATGTATTAGAGACATGTATTGTCTATAGTTTAAAAAAGTACAATTGGATAGTTGACAACAATATGCACATTTAGTATCTTTATTTTATGTATAAAGTAGCTTCTGCCTACAGCTCAGCCCATACAACTACGAGAGAATTGAAGTTGTGCTGAAGATTCTGGAGGTGGCAGATGAAAATGTGCCCTCCTTTTCAGTTTGCCAGGTAAAAGACACACACACAGATATATACATAGTAATAATCAGGCAGGTTAGTGAGTGGACTTCAGTTGTGTTGTGATCCACAGGCCATGGCTCTGCTCAAACACCTGAAGTCCTATAAGCGAGTGTCTGCTCCCTCGAACACGGAGAACACATATCTCCTGGAAAACAACCTTCTCCCCAACCAGCTGTCCAACACACGGCTGCCCTTCCACCTGCTAATGCAGACGAAACACTTCTGGAAGATCATCTGTTAGTGATATGCTTCTGCACTCACAAGCATGTCTGTCTTCTCCTGATTTTGTGGATGTTTTTGGTTTTTTTTGTCTATAGCTCCAGAACTTACTGAAGAGACATTTCCCACTCTGCTCCTGATCAGCAAACTTATGAAGGTAAATGATTTGTTGAAATCAGAAGTTTACATACACTACATGAAAGTACTTGTTTTTCTCACTGTTGGACATGAAATCAGACTAAACCTTTCCCGTTTTAGGTCAATTAAGTTTGCTAAGATTGCTCAATTTGCCATATGCCAGAATAATGAGAGAAGGGTTTTTTTAGACAGTGTTTCATCACTTTCTTCAAAGTCAGAAGTTTACATACACATTTCATTAGTATTTGGTACCATTGCCTTTAAACTGTATAACTTTGGTCAAATATTTTGGATATCCTGCCACGAGCTTCTCACAATACTTGGCAGGATTTTTGGCCCATTCCTCCTGACAGAACTAGTGTAACTGAGCCAAGTTTGTAGGCTGCCTTACTTGCATATGCCTTTTCAGGTTTGCCCATACATTTTCAATAGGATTGAGATCAGGGCTTTGTGATGACCACTCCAAAACATTGACTTTGTTATTCTTAAGCCATTTTTAACCAGTTTGGCAGTATGTTTCGGGTCATTTTCTCTTTCCAAGACCCATTTGCGCTCAAGCTTTAACTTCCTGGTTGAGGTTTTGAGATGTTGCTTCAGTATTTCCACATAATATTCTTTCATGATACCATCTATTTTGTGAAGTGCACCTGTCCCTCCTGCAGCAAAACAACTTACAACATCTTGCTGCCACCCATATATTTCACAGTTGGGATGGTGTTCTCAAACTTGTTAGCTTCCCACTTTTTCCTGCAAACACAACAATGCTCAATATGGCTAAACAGGTCAATTTTTGTTTTGTCAGACCACACATGTCTCCAGAAATTAAGGTCTTTGTCCCTGTGTTCATTTGCAAACAAAAATCTGTCTTTTTTATGTTTCTTTTGGAGTAATGGCTTCTTCCTGGCAGAGTGGCCTTTCAGCCCATGTCGGTACAGTGCTAGTTTCATTGTGGATAATGACCTTTGGCCAGCATCTTCACAAAGTCTTTCGCTTTTGTTCTTGGGCTGATATGCACACAGACCAAAGCAGGTTCATCTCTGGGACACCTTCCTGAGTGGTATGATGACTGGACATTCACATGGTGTTTTTACTTGCGTATAATTGTTGGGACACCCAAGGATAAGCCAGGCTTGTGCAAGTCCACAATTCTCTTCATGATATCTTGGCTGATTTCTTTTGACTTTGCTTCTTTGTGTAACATCATGGGAGTGTGTTTCAGGTGTGCCTTCATATATATCCACAGGTGTATTTCTAATTTCTAACTCAAATGTTGTCTATAAACCTATCAGAAGCTTCCAAAGACATCATCTGGGTTTTTCAAAATCATTTAAATGCATAGTAATCTTACTGCATGTAAACTTCTGACTTTTGAATAATTGTCAAAACCTCTGTCATTCTTTCGGCATTTAGCTAATAGAAATAACTTTGGTAATCATAATTGACCTAAAACGGGAAAAGTTTAGTCTCATTTCATGTTAGACAGTGGGGGGAAAAAAGTGCATGGGTATTTTTATATAGTGTATGAAAAAGTTTGTGTGTGTGTACCAGATTTTCCGAACTATTCGTTGCTCCGGAATATAAGTTGCACCAACGAAAATATGCGTAATAATGAAGAAAAAACATATAAGTCACACTGGACTATAAATCGCATTTTTGGGGAAATTTATTTAACAAAATCTGAGACCAGGAACAGACATTTTATTTTTAAAGGTAAGCTATAAGAATAACATTAAAATAGGTAACAACAGGCTGAATAGTAGCACAGCACGCTAATGGAACACATAGACAACGAACTGTCTGGTATGTTTATGTAAGACATTATCAATTAATCCAATACGCTACGCTAATGTAACATGCAGTTTGTCCACAAACACAAGAGATGCAAGAGTTCTTTTCACTGACGATTACTGTGGTCTTATTTCTTCATAATGGTTCACACTGTAGAACTAGCAAACACATAAAATGTAAAATAAGCTCTTGCTAATATTACATATACACACAAAACTGAATTAAATGCATGGAAAATATACATACCACTTTGGGCTGCTTGTAAACAGGTGAACCAAAATTTATTTATTTTATATATTTTAGTTTTTATTTTTTTATTTATTTATTTAAAAAACGGTGCATATTAATCAACATTTGCATGTAAATATGCCAGAGTTAGCCAGGTGGCTATTTTTCATCTGTAGTCCCTTGACAGATGTTAGGTGTCACTTCTACATAAAATAAAATCACATTACAAAGTTAAAATTCATCATCCTAAAAAGTACATTACTTCAGACAACTCGATTACAAGCATTCACCTGCAATCAAACAGACCAAACAGTCCCCCTTTTAATTGTTTCTTAAATAGTGCTCTGTTGGGTCAGACTTCACATTAGCATAAAAGGCTGAACTGGAAAACAGGAAGTAGTTTTCATGACCTTAGCTAAACTTATGATAAACTAAACATTTACAATATTGTCCCAATTTGGTGGGAAATTATGAGTTCATGCTTATCTGAACCCATAAGATGCTTAGATGTACGATGTAGACATTTAACATCTGCGCTAAAAGCACAGTGTATTCTCTTACCGGTAACATAGGAGTTGAAGAAACAGTGTCTCCAGTGTGGGACCTTTACAGTGTCTCGCAGTCAAAGTGCTGTGCGTAACTCCGCTAAAAAAAACTCGAGCTTGTGTGCGAAAAGGTTGTGAACAATATACAAATATAATACATTGCTTACAAAACGTTCTGTTTCCCATGTAACAGTTGTCATTTCTCGTAATCTCAGAAAACTCAGACGTAACTGATACATTTTGGTCAAGGTCACATTTCTCATTTCTTCACAATAGCCTCCTTCATACACGAGTGCATGACACACCCACTCGGGGAGGATTTTAAAACACTGGTGTAATCTCAGTTTTTTAGACTCTGTGTTAGACTGCATTAGACTCTGCATTTGATTCTGCTTTGAATTTGCTTTGAATTTTGCTGTATGCTGCCTTTAACCCGACTGTACAATCAAGATCTACAGATCTTCCTGTGCCTCTGCGCCTGTTCTTCCTACAACAGAACCGAAACTGACAAGATGCAGCCAGATGAGTTCATGTAAAGCGCCATAATCATCTTCCTTTGCTCAGGAAACCGCAGAGTGAAATCTTAGTTATCAAAATAAAAGTATGTGCTTCCCAGCGCTGCTTTTGGTATTAATCACCATAAGGAGAAAACAAAAGCAAATTAAACCCGCAAGCGGCACTCCCTGTGAGTGGCGATAATGCGCCACTTGTCCCTTTTTTATTGCGGCTTTGGGCTGCATTTGTCACCAAACAAGTTAAAACACATTGGAAGTGCTGATGCACAAAATGCAAAAACATGGGTTTTCCAGGCATCGCCATGGCAACACCGTGCAAAATACAAACTTGGCCCCTGGACTTTTTTGACGAGGACGACCTGAAGAATCACTGTGCCAAATTTTATGTTCGTCGTTGACGGTAATAGGTCGTTATAAGACTTTGAAATGTACGAAAATTTGGAAATTTTCCCATTAGGATTACATGGGCGCTTTCGCGCATCGCCATGGCAACCCAGTGAAAAATATGACTTGGGTCTGATTGACCTTTTTGATCAGGATGACATGAAGAGTCATGGTGCCAAATTTCACATTATTCCATGAAACTAATATTTTTCACATGAATGGGAAAAATTGGGAGGTTTCCCATTAGGATAACATTGGCAGTTTGGTGCATCACCATGGCAACACGGTGCATAAAATGACATAGGTCTGATTGACTTTATTGATTGGGATGACCCAATGGAATTTTGTGTCAAATTTGGTAACATTTGGGAAAACTAAATTTTCGGCCTTCCATACAAATATATTAGATGTTCTGTAGGAGGCGCTATCGCGCCAATTTAGTTTCTGTACAGTTATTTTCAGCCCAGCCGGTGAAGCGCCTTCAGAGGAGTTGACGAAATAACGAGGTCAGCGAAAACGCTGACTCGGCATTTTGGAATTTTCAATCCAAGATGACCGACTTCCGGTGTGTCAGAGGGCGTGGCCATAATAATGTTTTGTTTGGCATCACTTGAAGAATTCATGTACCAAATTTCGTGGCTATATGAAAAAGTTGACGTCGACGTCTCCCATTGACGTAAAAAATTTGACTTTTGTAGGGGGCGCTGTCGCGCCATTTTTTTATGGCCAATGATGCACCACATACAAAAAATAATTTTTCGCCAGACCTGAATTATGGGCAAAATTTGGTGAGTTTTTGAATATGTTCAAGGGGTCAAATTACTGCTCAAAGAGCAGCAGAAGAAGAAGAAAAAAATAAAAATTAAAGCCACAAGCGGCATCGAACAGCCCTCGCGGGCCATGCTTTGCACTCAGCCGACCCGGCACTCCCTGTGAGTGGCGCTGACGCGCCACTTGTCCCTTTTTTATTGCGGCTTTGGGCTGCCCTTGTCACCAAACAAGTCAAAACACATCGGAAGTGCTGATGCACAAAATGCAAAAACATGGGTTTTCCAGGCATCGCCATGGCAACACCGTGCAAAATACAAACTTGGCCCCTGGACCTTTTTGACGGTGACGACCTGAAGAATCACTGTGCCAAATTTCCCATTCCTCAATGAAGTGAATAAGTCGTTATAAGACTTTGAAATGCATGAAAATTTGGAAATTTTCCCATTAGGATTACATAGGCGCCATGGCAACCCAGTGAAAAATATGACTTGGGTCTGATTGACTTTTTTGATCAGGATGACATGAGTCTTGGTACCAAATTTCACATTATTTTTCAATTCAATTCATTTATTTTTGTAACGCCCAAAATCACAACAACAGTTGTCTCGAAGGGCGTTCATGTTTTGGTTGATGGGGGAAACCGGAGTACCCGGAGGAAACCCATCCAGACACGGGGAGAAACATGAAAAACTCCACACAGAAAGGCCTGGTGACCCGGGGATCGAACCAACCTTCTTGCTGTGAGACATGAGTGATGGCACTCAGTCACCGTGCCGCCAAGACACAAAAAACAAAACAACAGGAAGAAGCAGACACAACAGGAAGAAGCAGACACAACAGGAAAAATCAGACACAACAGGAAAAATCAGACACAACAGGAAAAATCAATCACATTATTCCATGAAACTAATATTTTTCCCATGAATGGGAAAAATTGTGAGGATTCCCATTAGGATAACATGGCGCTATCGCGCCAATTTACTTTCTATCATAATGAGTAGCTTTAGGCCCGAAGGTTTTACAACTGATTCGAATTTGAGCCAAATCGGACTTTGCATGCGCAAACGGGCGAAGCCCATTGACTCAATGTTGACGCTGCCACGCTAGCAAGAACAAATATGCATGTCCCATGCCTACGGCATGGGTTGCTAGGACACAGGAGTCTGTGCAGGGGGCGGTGAAGCGCGCAACTTCGTGAAGACAGTCTGCAACGATGAGTGCATGGGCGAAGCCCATGCACTCATCGTTCCGGAAGCAATAGGCCCTACACCCTGTATGGGCTCGGGCCTAAAAATAAAAATAAAAAATAATAATTTTAGCAAAAACAATATATCCGATAACATTACAATGACATATTATATTATGTTTTTTGAAAGCTCTCGACTTTCCCCACGTTACCGTGGGGTCAATGGCGAATTTTTTTCATTTTAGCAGTAATAAATGAATGAATGAATTCCATTCATTTTAGCAGTAATAAAGATGGGCCATGCCTGCGTTATGGGGCCTTGGATAGGGCTCGATGCCAGGAGTGTGTTTGGGGACATGAGCGCTTTGCGCTGCGTGCGTCAACATTGAGTCAATGGGCGAAGCCCATTGACTCAATGTTGACGCTGCCATGTTAGCAAGAACAAATATGCATGGGTTGCTAGGATACAGGAGTCTGTGCAGGGGGCGACGACTCCTGCTATTCACTCCTGTTGACGCATGTCAGCGTCAACATTAAGTCAATGGGCGAAGCCACTGACATGCTAGCAACAACAAGTATGCATGTTCCATGCCTACGGCATGGGTTGCTAGGACACAGGAGTTGCTAGGACACAGGAGTCTGTGCAGGGGGCGGTGCTGCCACAAAGTTGCAACAGAAGCAATAGGCCCTACGCCCTGTAGGGGCTCGGGCCTAAAAATTAAACGCATAATAATAATAATAGCAGCCTTATCATTATTAACATAATTATTGAATTTATGATTAGGTATTGTTACAGCTCAATTCAGTTCAGGACAGTTCTAAGATCCATCTATTTATTGTCCCCCCTATCAGTTTCACCCCTGGTTCCAAATGAAAAATTGTCACCTTTATGGTCTTAAATGAGGGGGAAATAAATATGTGGAAATTTAATATGAACTTTATAAAAAAAAAAACAAGTCAAGTACATTTTCTTGCAGGTATTACAAACACAACAATGGCATCTAGTGGTCAAACAAGTGAACTGTAACATGTATAATCGACCGTTACAGAACATGTAAAAACGTACATGAAGCATAGACAGTGAATACGTGTCTGGTATGTTAACGTAAGATCCATCCATTTTCTTCCGCTTATCCGGAGCCAGATCGCAGGGGCAGCAATCTAAACAGGGACTCCCAGATTTCCCTCACCCCAGACACATCCTCCAGCTCCTCTGGTGGGACCCCAAGGTGTAGTCTCTCCAGCATGTCCTGGGTCTTCCCCGAGGCCTCCTCCCAGTGGGACATACCCGGAACACCTCCCTAGGGAGGACTCACCACCCACCTGGAGAAGGCAAACCACCTTTTTCCGATCAAGAACCATGACCTCGGATTTGGTGCAGCTGCTTCTCGGCTGCAAACTGCCCCAGTGCCTGCTGCACGTTCTGGCTCGACGAAGCCAGAGCCAGTAGAGATGAGATCCTGTGGTTCCCAAACTGGACCCCCTCTGAGCCCTGGCCCTGCCTAGAAATTCTGTCCATAAATATAATGAACAGAGCGGGTGACAAAGGGCAGCCCTGGCGGAGTCATGGCATGCACCGGGAACAGGACTTTTTCAAATTTTCTCAAGTCATTACCACAAAGTTAAATACTTTTTAATTTGCATTTTATGTGAATACATAACACAAAATGGTACATAAGTGTGAAGTAGAAACAAAATTATACATCATTTCTAGATTTAACAAAAAAAAACAAAAAAAAACTGAAAAGTGCAGCATGCAAAAGTACTCAGCTCCCCAAAGAACTGGAACTGCCTTTTGCTGCAATTACAGCTGCAAGTCTTTTGGGGTATGTCTCCACCAGCTTTGCACACCTACAGACTGAAATTTTTGCCATCATTGTCCTGCTGGAAGGTGAGTCTTTTGCAGACTCCAACAGGTTTTTTCCCAAGATTGCCCTGTATTTAGCTCCATCCATCTTCCCATCACTTCTGTGTCCAGCTTTTCTGTTCGAGCTGAAGAAAAGCACCCCCACAGCATGATGCTGCCACCACCATGTTTTCTGGGGATTGTATGGTCAAGAGTGATGTGCAGTGTTGGTTTTCCTCCACGCGTAGCATTTTGCTTTTAGGCCAGAAAGTTCGATTTTGGTCTCCTCAGACCAGAGCACCTTCTGCCACATGTTTGCTGTGTCCTCCAAATGACTTCTAGTGAACTGTAAACGAGACTTCTTATGGATGGTTTTCAACAGTGGCTTTCTTCTTGCCACTCTTCCATAAAGAACAGATTTGTGTAGTGCACAACTAATAGTTGTCCTGTGAACAGATTCCCCCACCCAAGCTGTGGATCTCTGCAGCTCTTCCAGAGTCACCATGGGCCTCCTGGCTGCATCTCTGATGAGTGCTCTTCTTGTAAATTTTGGTGGACGGCCACGTTTGGGTAGGTTTGGAGTTGTGCCATACTTTTTCCATTTCCGGATTACGGATTGAATAGTGCTCCTTGAGATGATCAACACTTGGAAAATCTTTTTAGATCCAAGCCCCACTTTAAACTTCACCAGAACTTTTTCTCTGACCTGTGCTTCTTTGACATAACTTTGTGGATTGCTCGCCAACACTCTCTTAACGTCTATGGCCTTCACAGCACAACTGCATTTATACTGAGACATGATCACAAACAGGTGGACTGTTTTTAGTCATTAGGTCATCATCAGGCAGTGTCTAAAAGCAATTGGTTGCATTAAAGAAAAAGGGGGATGAATACTTTTGCACGTTGCACTTTTAAGTTTTTTATTTAAAACATTTTTTGAAATCTTGTAAAATATTTTTTGCAAGCCACTGTGTGTGTGTGTGTGTGTGGGGGTGTGTGTGTGTGTGTGTGTATATATATATATATATATATATATATACATACAGTAAGGCAAATAAGTATTTGAACACCCTGTGATTTTGCAAGTTCTCACACTTAGAAATCATGGAGGAGTCTGAAATTTTCATCGTAGGTGCATGTCCACTGAGAGACATAATCTAAAAAAAATCTGGAAATCACATTGTATGTATGATTTTTTAAAAATAACTTATTTGTTCAAATAAGTATTTGAACACCTGAGAAAATCAATGTTAATATTTGGTACAGCAGCCTTTGTTCGCAATTACAGAGGTCAAACGTTTCCTGTAGTTTTTTATCAGGTTTGCACACACTGCAGGAGGGATTTTGGCCCACTCCTTTACACAGATCTTCTTTAGATCAGTCAGGTTTCTGGGCTCTCGCTGAGAAACACTGAACACCAAAGATTTTCTATTGGGTTTAGATCTTGAGGCTGGCTAGGCCACTCCAGAACCTTGATATGCATCTTAGGGTCAACTTGGTCAACTTCAAACACATTAGAGGAAATTTAACTACAGATGCCTCAAAACTCTATCTGAATGCCACTATTATGTCTCATATAAATTACTGTTTGACGAGCTGGAGCCAGGCAAACAAGAGCACACTGCTGCCTATAGAAAGGCTCTACAAGCAGAGTCTGAAAACACTAGATCAAAAATCAAACTCCTATCATCACTATAAAATATTGGGGAAATATAACTTTTTAAATTGGGAAAATGTAATTATTTATTCAGACATTGTTCTGGTCAATAAAACCCTTCATGGTCTTGCTCCACCCCCATTAAAAGAGTTCATACAGTTGAATGTAAACACAAACACTCGAGCATCAAGCAGAGGAGACTGTAAAATTCCATTTAGAAAAACTTCATTTGGACAGTCGGCCTTTTCAGTTCGCGCCGCTCACTCCTGGAATCTGGTCCCCACAGAAATAAGGAATATGACTTCTATCCATAGTTTTAATAGATTTGTCTTCACAAATCTGGTGGCTTCTGGATAATCAGACATCTGAACATAACTAATCTGTATGTGTTTTTGCATCACAGCAAATGTCTCTGTCTTGAGTGACTGAATTATGTTTATTGTTGTTCATGTATGTGCTGTGCTTTTAGCATGTTCTAATTTTACTAATGTCTACAGTATTATTCACTGATCTTCAATGTGCTTTGTCATGTGTGATGAACTGAATGTTTTCTGTGCCTATGTCATTTTTTTTGTCTTGCCATCAACCTGCCAATGGGACTACGGATGAAAATTAGCCTGCATGGCTAACTCTGGCACTTTTACATGCTGTACTAACACATGTTGATCAATGTGCACTGTCCCATATTTAATAAATACACAAACATAAACGGAGCCACTCCTCTGGATTATCCAAATGGTCATTGGCAAACTTAAGACGGGCCTGGACATGTGCTGTTTTAAGCAGGGGTACCTTCCGTGCCATGCATGATTTTAAACCATGACGTCTTAGTGTATTACTAACAGTAACCTTGGAAGCGGTGGTCTCAGCTCTTTTCAGGTCATTGACCCCACAAGGTGAGATCTTGCATGGAGCCCCAGTCCGAGGGAGATTGACAGTCATGTTTAGCTTCTTCCATTTTCTAATAATTGCTCCAACAGTGGATCTTTTTTCACCAAGCTGCTTGGCAATTGCCCCAAAGCCCTTTCCAGCCTTGTGGAGGTCTACAATTTTGTCTCTTGTACATTTTGACAGTTCTTTGGTCTTGGCCATGTTAGTAGTTGTAGTCTTGTAGTCTCATGTCTTTATGCGGCTAACCACCTCAAACGGGTGCTTCTAATTTAGGATAATAAGTGGAGTGGAGGTGGACTTTTTAAAGGTGGACTAACCGTCTTTTGAGGGTCAGAATTCTAGCTGATAGACAGGGGTTCAAATACTGATTTGCAGCAGTAACATACAAATAAATAATTTTTAAAAATATCATACAATGTGATTTCCAGATTTTTTTTTAGACTGTTTTTCACAGTGGACATGCACCTAAGATGAAAATTTCAGACCCCTCGATGATTCCTAAGTGGGAGAACTTGCAAAATCACAGGGCGTTCAAATACTTATTTGCCTCACTGTATGTGTGTGTGTGTGTGTGTGTATATATATATATATATATATATGTATATATATGTATATATATATATATATATATATATATATAATTTTACTTTGTGTCCACATGTGTGGTGATTTCAGGTGTGTCTGGATAAGCTGTACATGTCTGCAGCTAACCACGTGTTTGAGGAGAAGATGAAGCCCCTCCTTCTGGAGCAGAAGAGGAGAGGAAACTGTCACGGCTACAACAAAGAGACACTCAAAGTGGCAAAGATCATGATGAGGTACATCCACTGCATCCAGAGCCCTGAGTGGGCTGCTGCCACCGCGCACAAGATTGCACAGGAGTTGCCCCCAGGTACTTTGACCTCTTTATTCCCTTTACTGTTTACTAGGGCATTAGGCCTTTAGTCGTTTAGTTCATTAATCAGTTGATGTTGTCTTAAACCTCACACTACAGGATTATTTGCTTGATTTACTCCCCAATTAGTATTTGCCTCTCGTCGACTTCAGGGAGTTGTGACCTGACTTTGGATCCTCATCTGAGATTTTTTTTTTTTTTTTTAAGTAAAAGACACTAACATACATTTTTCCCTTGTACTTTTTAGCGTAAGTGGTTGGTTTTTTTTTGTTTTTTTTCATGAACTCCGTGCAGTTTTGAGTGGGCCAAATGCACAGAGATATGCAATAGTTTTGAGAGATTTTGCCACGCTCCCTTTTAGGTGACAAATTGATTGGCAGGACATATCTTTAATCCATCAAGAATTTAGATTTTTTTTTTCTTTTAGGTTATGAGAAGACCCAGTCCCTTCGGTTCTGCTTGGCTCTTGGAGAAACGTGGCTGAAGGATCCAAACCTTGAGGTCACTTCAGTGTCTTTCCCGTGTAAACACTACATAGTTGTATATAGACTTTATGTAGAAAAAAAACATTTTAGTAGAAGTGTAACTGTATCCAAATCTCATAGTTATGTAGAAATGCTCACTTTTCTATTTGAAGCATTATCATACTGCATTTGGGAAAATTGACTTGCACTGTCACTTTTGTGGTGGAGGTCTGTCATCTCCATGTAGATCTTATTGCTTTGCTCAAAAGTGTTCGACAGCCACTTAACTTATGTCAGTGGAGACAAGCAGGGGACACTTATCAGGCCAAGTTACAGGTTAGATCTGTGGAGAGGCAACCACAGTCACTGTATGAATGCCTGTTTTCCAAGGTATCCAGCACTTGAACCTCTAATTGAATAAATGCAAGATTGGCAAATTGAATGCCACCCCGGAGTTACTGGTTTTAACATGAGTTAGTAACTAATTAGGCAGTGAATCAGAGATGGCAGATGGGGGAGTTCTGAAAGTTCCACTGATCACATGTGTGAATCAGTTTGACACACATAAAAAGATACCCCCAAAACATTTACAAATTAGTACGCAAAGCAATAATATCTCCATGTTCAATTTTGCCCTAGATTGAGGAGAGAAAATTATTAGTAATTTGTTACTTGTACTTACCAAATAATTATTAAAATGTGTAAAAGATACAGTATAAAGATGGAACAATAGAAAGGGACCTCTTTGTGGATAAGCCTTTTCTTTTTTACTTAAAGGTGCTCTGTGTAACCTTTCTGGTGGGGTTCTGCCACCTGCTTGACTTCATGGAGAAACTTGCTTTGACTTCAACTGGAAAAAAAAGTTGTAGGAGTGAAGATGTTTTGCTGCTCCACTAAGTGTGCACGGTGCCTGAGACATATTTAGCATAGTCATACACCCCTTGATGGGTATTTTTCACACCTGGCTTGTTCTTTGTTTCCTTTGTTTGCTTTAAGTCTGAGGATAGAGTTATAGATGTCGGGAAAGATGATTTTTAAGGCTCCAATTCCTCTTCAAGGAAGGATTGTCTTACTTAAACAAAATTGCTTCTTTAACTCTCCTCTAGATAGACACACTAGCTGTGTAAGGAATAGTTACACCTTTTCCTCTAGGTTCATATTCCCTGTTGTCCTATTTTTAGCTCTCTTATATCTATTGAAGGCCCATTTTGGATATCCACAAGCTGGGATGTGGAGAAAGCCCTCTCAGCTTGTAGATATCTAAAATGGGACTTCAGTATATTAAAGAGTTAAAATAGAGAATAACAGGAAATCTAAACCTAGAAGGTGTATCTGAACTTAGACGGTGTATCTGAAAAGCTTCAGAGAATTATAAAATTCCGGTCTATTTCAAACCTACAAATACTTTAAGGTAGAAACTGGTTCACCCAAAGGACAAAACCCCGAGCCATAAACAAATTAATGTGGTCTACTCCATTCAGTGTAGTGAAGAGTGCAGTGAATGTTACATTGGAGAAACTAAACAGCCACTCCATAAGAGAATGTGCCAACACCAGTGCAAGAGCTCCTCTGGACCCCAGTCGCCATACATCGCCATCTCAAAGCCAGTAACCACTCACAGATCTTAACTAGAGAAAAGAAATGGTTTGAGGAGGGAGTTAAAGAATCAATTTTTGTTAAGAAAATGATTCTTCCTTGAACAGGAATGGGGGCTTTAGACATCATCTATCCCCTATCTATACCTCCATCCTATCCTCAGACCTAAAGCAGACAAAGGAAACAAAGAACAATGGAGCTAGCCAGGATGCCAATAGGCGTGGAAGTACCCATTAAGAGCTGAATGAATATGCAAAATATGTCTCAGGCACACTTAGTGTAGCTCAATAGACCTAGCCTACCTACAGAAACTGTAAACAAAAGCCGTTTCAGAAGTTGACTCCTC
Organism: Periophthalmus magnuspinnatus; assembly: GCF_009829125.3. Classification (NCBI taxonomy): domain Eukaryota; kingdom Metazoa; phylum Chordata; class Actinopteri; order Gobiiformes; family Gobiidae; genus Periophthalmus; species Periophthalmus magnuspinnatus. The sequence continues at coordinate 8,915,075 of NC_047134.1, read as the reverse complement.
CCTCCACATAGATATAAGGCAGTGCCCACCAGCAATCTGTCCAGAAGTGAAGCAGCAGCTTGGATGAGCAGCGAAACGTTTTCACTCCTACAAGTTTTTGTCCAGCTGGCAGATTTACTTTTGGCATTTACTATGTAAAAAGAAAACGAAAATGTCCTTAAACATCATCAACCTTGCTTACTTCTTGTCTTTCTCATCTCTTTTTGGACCAGACTGCTCATTTCCACAACAAGTTGTCTTTTTATAGATCACACATTTAACATGAAAACCCATCTACACAACATTTTTGTACATATACACTTTTTAAAGATAAGACAAGACCCCTGACCTACATGGCCTGTTGTTGCTTGTTGGCGCCTCCATTATCTGTTTTTCTGGCTCACTGCTCGTGTGGTGCCTGGGTGTACGGAGAATTGATATATTTAGGGCCCGAGCACGAATGTGTGAGGAGGGCGAGTCAGCGACTCATGCGCCCAAAGTGGTGTTTGTGTATTTTAATGACCTGAACATACTAATATGCAACTTATTCTTCTATATTCTTCTATCTTTAAAAATGTCTCTTCTGTGCCTTCCACGCAGTTGTAATGGGGCAGAAATTTTTTGTTTGTCCTAGACTAATGAAATTTGGTACACACACCCTTTATGTGACCCTGAGCAAAAAAATCTATGGGGACCACACCCTAACACAGATGTGAAGATGGCCATTTTGAAGCTAATTATACAGATGTCCAAAGTCGAGGGTGTGATCATAATGAGCTCTTAACGAAGCAGCCATTTTGAAAGCATAAAATGTAGCTTTTGCAAACAACATTCAGAAGTAATGTGGTCTACTCCATTCAGTGTAGATTCAGACAAATCCAATGTAGTGTCAGTGTATCTTGATGAGCTTGACAAAATGTGTGGATTAAAATTCTATCCTTAAAAATGTTTCCCCAGTGCAAAGTTACAGTGCGCCGTAAACATTTATCTCCAACATGACACTGGAAATATTGAATCACATGTCAAGCTAAGGTTAATATGCATCTCTCAGACTGTGGCGTGCACTTCAGTGGTCTCAAGGGTTTGCGAGGGCCCTTTATCACTGCTTGCAGTGCCAAGTAGGCTTATAATTATACAGTGGAACATTCTCATCAGAGCAATAACATGCACAAGCAGCTCTGCTTGGACCTAGGCCATGGAGAGACTTATAGACAAAGTATATCTCCGACATGTTAGTGCCATATGAACCATCTCGCAATTTGAGGACTTCAGGGACCAGCCTCCTGCTGGTGCCCAGAGTCAGGACTAAACATGGGGAATCAGCGTTTCAGTTTTATGCAACTAAAACTTGGAACAGTCTTCCTGAAGATGTGAGACAGGCCTCTACTTTGACAATATTTAAATCCAGGCTCAAAACGGTTCTGTTTAGCTGTGCATACGACTGAAAGATTTTTATTCTGCACTCTTCTCCTTTTTAATGGTAATTTTATGATGACAAAAGAAACATGGACTGATGGACTTTTATTAGACATAGTAAAGTGACAGGAAAGTATTTGAGAAGTGACAGGAAAGTTTTTTGTAAAGTAACGGGAAAGTTCTTAAACTGAGCAAGACAGTGTTTAAAGAGTGCGAGTGAGAGTTTTTAAAGGGTGCAAACGAGTGGGTGAGAGTTGCAGATTGAGTGATTATTTATGTTTTGATTTGTGTGATTTTAATGTCTTTCTTATTCTGTAAAGCACTTTGAATTACCTTGTGTACGAATTGTGCTATACAAATAAACTTGCCTTGCCTTGCCATGCCATGTTTGTGGAGACAAAGCAGAAAACTTGAGCAATGCACCTTTTAAAAAAAATTTATATTGTTTATTGTTCCTAATCTTCAGGCGCCTGCTCAATCCAGAGGTGAAACCTTCCTGTCCAAGTTGAAGCTGCAGTACCAGCGTTCTGCCACAGAGAACACGCTTATAGCCAATCATCTGAGCAGCCCAGAGCTCCTGAAGCTGAGTGGACTGCCTGCCAAGCTCATCGTGTCCCTGTATGAGCACAGCAGTGTGGAGCAGCGCTACAGGGACACGGCCTGTCAGTCATATCCAGGTCAGCAGCAGCACCTGTTAGGATTGCCAAATTATCAAAAATCATATGCTAATTCATACTAATACTACAACCCCAATTCCAATGAAGTTGGAACACTCATACTCATATATACTCATATACACTCATATACAATGATTTGAAAATCCTTTTCAACCTATATTGAACTGAATAAACTACAAAAACATGATATTTAATATTCAAACTGATAAACTTTATTGTTTTTATGCAAATATTCACTCATTTTCAATTTGATGCCTGCAACATGTTCCAGTAAAGCTGCGACAGGGGCAACAAAAGAATGGGAAAGTTGAGTAATGCTTAAAATACAGGTTAATTGGAAATAGGTGAGTGTCATGATTGGGTATAAAAGGAGCATCCCCGAAGGGCTCAGTCATTCACAAGCAAGAATGAGGCAAGGTTCACCACTTTATGAACAACTGCGTGAGCAAAGACTCCAACAGTCTAAGCCCAACGTTTCTCAATGTACAAGGAATTTGCAAGGAATTTAGGGATTTCATCATCTACGCTCCATAATATCATCAAAAGATTCAGAGAATCTGGAGAAATCTCTGCATGTAAGAGGCAAGACGGAAAACCAACACTGACCTTCGATCCCTCAAGCAGTATTGTATTAAAATCAGGCATGAATATGTGAAGGATATTACCACATGGGCTCAGGAACACTTCAGGAAACCATTGTCTGTTAACAAAGTTCGTCGCTACATCTCCAAGTGCAAGTTAAAACTGCACCATGCAAAGCGAAAGCCATATATCAACAACACCCACAAATGCTGCTGTACTATGAAATCTAAGCAATGAAAGTCAGACATTGCTTTTCAACCATGCTTCAACAGAATTATTTTACAAAGTAACCTCATGAAACGGGCCTGGACAAAAATTATGGTAACCCTAGAAAAGACTGAAAATAATGTGACCAGAGGGACATGTTAATCCAACTGTCCACTAATTAGCATCACAGGTGTCTACAATCTTGTAACCATATATATAATATATATATATATATATATATATATATATATATAGACTACAGGTAGTCATGGTGCTGTTTGGTGACATGGTGTGTACCACACTCAACATGGACTAGAAGAAACAAAGGAAAGGGTTATCTCAGGAGATTAGAAAGAAACTTATAGACAAGCATGTTAAAGGTAAAGGCTATAAGACCATCTCCAAGCAGCTTGATTTTCCTGTGACCACAGTTGCACATATTATTCGGAAATATAAGATCCATGGGACTGTGGCCAACGTCCCTGGACGTGGCCACAGGAGGAAAATCGATGACAAATCAAAAAGATGGATAATACGAATGGTAACAAAAGAGCCCAGAAAAACTTCTAAAGAGATTAAAGGTGAAATTCAAGATCAAGGAACATCAGTGTCAGATCGCACCATCCATTGTTGTTTGAGCCAAAGTGGACTTAATGGGAGACGACCAAGGACGACACCATTATTGAAAACAAATCATAAAAAAGCCAGATTGGAATTTGCCAAACTACATGTTGACAAACCACAAAGCTTCTGGGAGAATGTCCTATGTACAGATGAGGCAAAAATTGAACTTTTGCCAAGGCATATCAGCTCTATGTTCACAGACGGAAAAATGAAGCACATCAAGAAAAGAACACTGTCCATACTGTGAAACATGGAGGAGGCTCTGTTATGTTCTGGGGCTGCTTTGGTGCATCTGGCACGGGGTGTCTTGAATCTATGCAGGGTACAATGAAATCTCAAGACTATCAAGGGATTCTATAGAGAAATGTGCTGGCCAGTGTCAGAAAGCTTGGTCTTAGTCATGGGTCTTGGACAATGACCCAAAACACACAGCTAAAACACCCAAGAATGGCTAAGAGGAAAACACTGGACTATTTTAAAGTGGACTTCTATGAGCCCCGACCTAAATCCTATTGAGCATCTTTAGAAGGAGCTGAAACATGCCGTCTGGAAAAGGCACTCTACAAACCTGAGACAACTGGAGCAGTTTGCTCATTAGGAGTGGGTCTCATTGACAGTTACAGGAATAGTTTGATTTCAGTGATTGCTTCAAAAGATTGTGTAACAAAATATTAAGTTAAGGGTACAATAATTTTTGTCCAGGCCTGTTTCATGAGTTTATTTTATTTATTTATATATATATATATATATATATATATATATATATATATATATATATATATATATATATATATATATATATATATATATATATATATATATATATATATATATATATATATATATATATATATATATATATATATATAATTCTGTTGAAGCATGGTTGAAAAGCAATGTCTGACTTTCATTGGTTAAATTTCATAGAATTTTTTATTTATTATTACTTTTCTCAGATTCAAGTTATTTCTGTGACCATTGTGAGTTTTTCTTTCATTAACCGACGGTACCAACAATTTTGTCCATGTGTGTATGCTGCCATCCAAGCAGCGTCTTTTTGAGGGAGGTCCTTGCTTATTTCAGCAAGACGATGCCAAGCCACATTCTGCATGCGTTACAACAGCGTGCCTTTGTAGTAAGAGTGCTAGACTGGCCTGCCTGCAGTTCAGACCTGTTTCCCACTGAAAATATGTGGCACATTATGAAGCGCAAAATATGACAGCGGAGACCCCGGACTGCTGAGCAACTCAAGTTGTACATTCAACAAGAATGGGAAAGGATTCCTCCTGCAAAGCTTCAACAGTTAGTGTTCTCAGTTCCCAAATGCTTATTGATTGTTACATCACCTTTCCTTTTAACAACACAGTGGTAAACATGCCCCTGTCCCAGCTTTATTGGAACGTGTTGCAGACATCAAGTTGAAAATGAGTGAATATTTGCATAAAAACAATAAAGTTTATCAGTTTGAACATTGGTGGAAGGAATACTTTGAGGATCTCCTCAATCCCACTGTCACGTCTTCCGAGGAGGAAGCAGAAACTGGGGACCCAGAGGCGGACTCGTCCATCACCCTGGCTGAAGTCACTGAGGTGGTTGGCAAGCTCCTCGGTGGCAAGGCTCCGGGGGTGGACGAGATCCGTCCTGAGTACCTCAAGTCTCTGGATGTTGTGGGGCTGTCTTGGCTGACACGTATCTGCAACATCGCGTGGCGGTCGGGGACAGTACCTGTGGAATGGCAGACCGGGGTGGTGGTCCCTCTGTATAAGAAGGGGGACCGGAGGGTGTGTTCCAATTACAGGGGAATCACACTCCTCAGCCTTCCCGGTAAGGTCTATTCCAGGGTACTGGAGAGGAGAATCCGACCGATAGTCGAACCTCGGATTCGGGAGGAGCAGTGTGGTTTTCGTCCTGGTCGTGGAACACTGGACCAGCTCTATACTCTTCATCGGGTCCTCGAGGGCTCATGGGAGTTTGCCCAACCAGTCCACATGTGTTTTGTGGATCTGAAGAAGGCATTCGACCGTGTCCCTCGTGGTGTCCTTTGGGGGGTGCTCTGGGAGTATGGGGTCCGGGGCTCTTTGCTAAGGTCTGTCCGGTCCCTGTATGACCGGAGCAGGAGCTGTGTTCGCATTGCCGGCAGTAAGTCAGACCTGTTCCCGGTGCATGTTGGACTCCGCCAGGGCTGCCCTTTGTCACCGGTTCTGTTCATTATATTTATGGACAGAATTTCTAGGCGCAGCCAGGGGCCGGAGGGGGCCTGGTTTGGGAACCACAGGATTTCATCTCTGCTGTTTGCAGATGATGTTGTCCTGATGGCTTCTTCGAGCCAGGACCTGCAGCAGGCACTGGGGCGGTTTGCAGCCGAGTGTGAAGCGGCTGGGATGAGAATCAGCTCCTCCAAATCCGAGGCCATGGTTCTCGACCGGAAAAAGGTGGTTTGCTCTCTCCGGGTGGGTGGTGAGTCTCTGCCCCAAGTGGAGGAGTTCAAGTATCTCCGGGTCTTGTTCACGAGTGAGGGAAGGATGGAGCGGGAGATTGACAGGCGGATCGGTGCAGCGTCTGCAGTGATGCGGTCGCTGTATCGGTCCGTTGTGGTAAAGAAGGAGCTGAGCCCAAAGGCGAAGCTCTCGATTTACCGGTCAATCTACGTTCCTACCCTCACCTATGGTCATGAGCTCTGGGTAATGACCGAAAGGACAAGATCGCGGATACAAGCGGCTGAAATGGGTTTCCTCCGCAGAGTGGCCGGGCGCACCCTTAGGGATAGGGTGAGGAGCTCGGTCACACGGGAGGAGCTCGGAGTAGAGCCGCTGCTCCTACACGTTGAGAGGAACCAGCTGAGGTGGCTCGGGCATCTGCTCAGGATGCCTCCTGGATGCCTCCCTAGGGAGGTGTTCTGGGCATGTCCCACCGGGAGGAGGCCCCGGGGAAGACCCAGGACACGCTGGAGGGACTATGTCTCTCGGCTAGCCTGGGAACGCCTTGGGGTCCCACCGGAGGAGCTGGAGGACGTGTCCGGGGTGAGGGAAGTCTGGGAGTCCCTGCTTAGACTGCTGCCCCCGCGACCCGGCCCCGGATAAGCGGAAGAAAATGGATGGATGGATGGATGGAGTTTGAACATTAAATATCATGTCTTTGTAGTTTATTCAGTTCCATATAGGTTGAAAAGGATTTGCAAATCACTGGATTCTGTTTTTTTTTTTTTTTAAGTTTTACACAGCACCCCAAATTCATTGGAATTGCGGTTGTAGTAGCAAAACTATATACCTGTTTGAGCAGGTATCAATACTGAAAGTCACATTCACATGCATAGACTGCATAAAGGGAGTGTCACGTCACCCATAGCATTCAGCTCTAGCTAAATGAAGCTCTCTGGTTAGGTATGTCCATTTGTATGTACAGTCTATGTGCACAGGACAGAAATTTACCCATCAGAACAATTACTGGTATAAGGCTACATAGACTAGTATACGTCCATGGACCACTATGGAACCTACCTGGGCGACTGAGGGATTACACAGATATGGAAATATAAAAGAGTACTTTGATTTAAGTACATTGTATTGTCTAAACAAAGAGTGCTTTTTATTATCGTTGTGGTAACAGAATTGGTACTGAGTATCGAGTTTATTCCTTATTATCATGACAATATTCATATGAGGAGATGTGGGTGACTAGCCAAACATTGTGCTTTCAAATAAGCTTCTCTCTTACTTACTCTCTCTTACTTTTGAATGATACAGATGCAACTCTCTTTAACTCTCTTAGTTCTAATTAAGGCCCATTTCGGCCCTCTGTGTTTGTAGATAAAACACAGGACAACAGAGAATCAGAATCTAGGAGAAAAGATGTAACTATTCCATACAGAGTTGGTTCACCCAAAGGACACAATCCCAAGTCATACAAAGTAATGTGGTCTACTCCATTCAGTGTAGTGAAGACTGCAGTGAGTGTTACATTGGAGAAACTAGAGTCTAAAGCCACTAGCCATTCTGTTGGAGATGGTGAGGTACAGATCTTAGCCAAAGAAAAGAAATAGTTTGAGAGGGAAGTTAAAGAAGCAATTTCTGTTGGAAAAGATGATCCATCTTTGAACGGGAATGTAGGAATGTGAGGCTTAGACAGCATATATCTCCTATTTATAACTCCATCCTCAAACCTCAAAACAAAGAAAAAATAGTGATAGCCAATATGCTAATAAGTGTGAGAGCACCTGTTAGGGCCCTGAACAATTATGCACAATATGATTCAGGCACAGTTCTCCTGTTTGAAGTGTTCTCAGATAAGCTTTTTACTGTGGTCCAGAATGGGACTGTTGGGTTCACACCAGCCCAAGCTCATTGTTGTCAGAGTAGTGAGCTTGAGCTTTCACGCAACATCGACCTAACTAGTAGCAGTGTGAAAACGACCTTAGTTTCAGTATAGTTGGATCCGCTTTTCAGATATATGCCAGTGTCCATCAGCAATCTGACAAATTGAAGAAGCCGGATGAGCGGTGAAAAGCCATTCTACCTTTTGTGCAGTTAACAGAATTTATGTATTTATTTTTTTGTTTTGGAAGACTGAGGGATTACACACACATACTGCTTTTGCCACTTTTAGATTTAAAGCTTTTATTCAAGTAAAAGTACTGATACCCTGTGAAATATTTAACTCAAGTAGGAGTACTGAAAACTACTCTGAGAAATATGGTATTATTAAAATATGATTGCTACCTGATAGGGAAAATAAGTGTTGTCCTGACGATTCCTAGAGTTGTAAAGAAAGGCAGGAGAGGAGGAGAAGTTTATTTACCATCAGTCCAGACCCGGTGACTTGAATATTTAACACTGCAGGTTAGTACTGGCTATTCAAGTCTGACTATGCTTCCACACAAGGAGATTTAAATAAGAAAGGAAGAACAAGCCTGGAGACAAGCTGGCTGAGATAAAATGAGTACATAGTATACCGTTTCAGTGAGAGGAGTTGGTCAAAGAAACTGGTAATGTTAAAGAAGGACAAACTCTGTAATAGTTGGATGACACCATAACCACAGGGGAAAGTCAACAATGAACTGGAGGTGTCCTTGCTCAGACTGTGCAAGGGATGCAAAATTCCACTGCTCACCTCTGTATATAAGACTGTTCAATCTCTCTACAGACCTGCATGCTGTTATTAAAGAAGTGGCTGCAATAAACAGCGTGGATCTGTTGAAAATTTGTAATATGCTTTTGGAAAAATGGATCTGCAAAACCGGACCTGCAGTAGCCAAGGTTTGTAGAGTGTGTTTTGTAATAGTGTTTTGTGACTTTTATATTTAAGCCAATCTGAAATTGTCTGTGTATTGAACAGGAAATGAGTGCTGGTGACTGTGTGAGCATTGAGGATGATCCAGACCTGATGAGGTACGGCATTCTGCATATGTAACGTGTGTCTGTTTTTTGATGGCATTAATGTGTGTGTGTTGAAAGGGTTGTGTACATGCTTCAGTCCTGCCCCATGGAGAAGTCACTCCATCTTCTCACTCCTGTGTTATCAGCTGAGACTTGGGTTAGTATCACGGTGTCTGCATATCTTTGGGTACCTGCTTATGCTGATGTGGTGCCATTTCCTCTGCAGCCTCTGAGTAGCTCGGGCCCTCGCCTGACCTTCTGCCATCGCACCCGCGCTCTGCTCTGCCTGGTCCGCCTCACTGATGCTCAGACACTGGAGATGCACACATATATACCCAGAGGACAGATCCAGTATGGCTGTAGTACACACATAATTGTAGTTAAGTGCATTTTAATCATCTTTGTTTTTTCACTGTATTAATCCAGGTTTTACCTGAAGTCTTACGTGTTTGTGTCTCAACTGGAGGCCTTAAACATCCCATACACACTGCAGTCGTTCCTAAGCAGCCCTAAAGATGGTCTGGTAAAAGGGCTGTGGAAGAACCACAGCCATGAGCCCCGGGTGAGGAGCACAGCACTATGTAAATGAGTGTGAGATGTATTAGACATATACCGGTAATAATAATATGTTACTGTTGTGTACCAGGCTGTTCAGCTGGTGACAGACCTGTGTCTGGAGTACCAGATCTATGACCCTCAGCTTTGGAATAGTCTACTCCAGAAACTGCTGGGCTTCAACCTGGTGAGTCAACACATTAACTACAGTGTGTAATCATAGAGTTCCTTAAACCTAAACATGACTACCCTATCTTCAGATTGGCCACTTGCAGAAGATTCTGGATGCATTGGTGGCTGTGCCCTCTCTGTGGGAGGTAACTTTTCAACAATTATTTATTTGCAAATGTTTTAACAGAGTAAAATATAAAACTGAACTGCATTTTTATTTCAGATTTCCAGTTTTTCAAGGACTTGGAGGAGTACTATTTTGGCCCCCTTTGTCTCAGGTACACCGCCCCTTCACTGTTTGACACGTAGTTTGAGTATCATTGAAAGTAGGTGAAGTGTTGTTGTCTTGTTGATGCAGCTTCTTTCCCTCTGACCCCGGAGCAGCAGATCATCTTGTACAGGACTTTTGTGCTGCTACTCAAGTATGTGCTCACATCCTCACCGCCTCTTACATATGTACAGATAACAGCTGATGTCATGTGTTTGTGCTGATTCCGGTGAAGGTGTCCCTTTGTGCTCAGTCTGGACCTGATTGGCATCGCTAACCGCTTTGCTCAGTTACAGCTGTCTGCGTTTGCTCTGGGGACTCTGCTCCTCATCCCCTATGCCCAGAAAAAGGCCCAACAGATCCAGGTAGTTAATTCTGCACTAAGCATAAGTATATTCACAGTATTTTATCTGTCTTTATACCGACTGCGATGTATGCTGTACCAGGGCTTTCTGTCACTCTGTAACCCGCTCACTGTTCTGGAACAAGTGGAGGAGCTCATGAGCACTGGAGAGCTGGCAGGAATCCCTTCAAAGGTCAGACATTCTATGTGGGTTTAGTCATGGTGTTATTGGATTAAAAAAAAAATAATGCACATACACTAAGCACATGTATCTGAAGGCTGTATTTCATAGGGATGAACAATATACTGCTGTTACTTGGGCGGTTCCACAAAGTATTGACTTTAAGGGCTGAATACTTATGCGTGCTGCCCTTTTCTTTCTTTTTTTTATCTGGAAAAGATGTACAATTTTGTTTCTACTTCACACTTATGTGCCATTTTGTGTTACTTATTCACATAAAATGCAAAATAAAAAATATTAAAATTTGTGGTTGTGACTTGACAAAATTTGAAAAGGTTCCAGGGGGATCAATGCTTTTGTAAGCCACTGTAACGCTCTTCTATTTCCATTTTGACTCATTAGTGTGTTCTAAAAGGACACTCTGAAATATCGGCTGTTATGTTGATACAGGAGGCAATATATCGTCCAGCCCATCCATCCATCCATTTTCTTGCGCTTATCCGGGGCCGAGTCACGGGGGCAGCAGTCTAAGCAGGGACTCCCAGACGTCCCGCACCCCAGACACGTCCTCCAGCTCCTCCGGTGGGACCCAAGGCATTCCCAGGCCAGACGAGAGACATAGTCCCTCCAGCGTGTCCTGGGTCTTCCCCGGGGCCTCCCGGTGGGATATGCCCAGAACACCTCCCTAGGGAGGCATCCAGGAGGCATCCTGAGCAGATGCCCGAGCCACCTCAACTGGTTCCTCTCAACGTGTAGGAGTAGTGGCTCTACTCCGAGCTCCTCCCGTGTGACCGAGCTCCTCACCGTATCCCTAAGGGATCCAGCCACCCTGCGGAGGAAACCCATTTCAGCCGCTTGTATCCGCGACCTTGTCCTTTCAGTCATTACCCAGAGCTCATGACCATAGGTGAGGGTAGGAACGTAGATTGACCGGCAAACCGAGAGCTTCGCCTTTGGGCTCAGCTCCTTCTTTACCACAACAGACCGATACAGCGACCGCATCACTGCAGACGCTGCACCGATCCGCTTGTCAATCTCACACTCCATCCTTCCCTCACTCGTGAACAAGACCCCGAGATACTTGAACTCCTCCACTTGGGGCAGAGATCGTCCAGCCCTTGGTGTTTTATTAGTATTGGTGACATCAGAGGATTTTTTTCATATTTCAGTCTGAGAAATATTTCCTGATATAATGTCCTCTTTCTTAACATAAACAATAAAGCTAAAGAGGTGTCTGTATCTTTACACCATGATGAAAAAACAAATTATATTATAAAATACTTTTTGTTATTATTTTTGGATATTATGTCTGGTTTAATGTACTGGAACTTTTAGGTATATTAGCAGCATTTCACCCAAGGACCAAAGATATACCGGTATGCACCTTTTGTTTTTATTTCAGCCTCTATTCTAGATCCATATATGCCATATACTACCAATCACTGTAAATGGGAGACTGTGGCTGGCCTTGGCTATAGATTGTTATTGTTATAGGGGGAAGGAGTTTATTTAACTACAATGGGCCACCTCTCTTATCCTAACCTGATCATTCAGCCCTTTAATAGGATGTAATGAGAAAATTTACTGGCCCAGAATATACTATAAAAAATGTTTGAACTTTTCTTCATACAAAGCTGTTCATTAGTTACTTGCAGGATAAATAACAGCTACATAACACAAATGGTAATTGTAATAAGTCAAGTATGTCAACGTTGTTCCCTCATCAGATACATACCTGAAGAGGTTTTAGATGTTATCCATGCATCTTTCAGTAATTTAGCGATCACTCCCAGGCCCTATTTGAACCCTCCTTACAGTTAGCTGTAACATTCCTGTCCAGTGCTCAGCCCACAAGCCTACGTCATCTATGCTCCCACACGACAATTCTCCATAAATATGCAAAAGCATGATACAAAAACTGTACATAGTGACTCTGAAAATTAAACTTGTTAATATGTTGCTTTCAGCAAATATACCATTTTCAAAACAATAAAAGGTAACACACTGATCTCAATATGTTATTTGTGAGCAGTTAATACCTCATAGAAGTAAAATACCGCCTCTTTAAACATCTGCCGATATCCGAATGCCTAATTAATGCCTAAGTATTGTCGTAAGTATGAGAACTGAAAAAGCTGGATCGGTACATCCCTACTCCTATCAGTCTTGACAGTTCATATCCAGATCAGTCTATCAAGTGTACAGGGCACGCTGTTCAGTGAGAAGCTGTTACACTACCATATTATTCAGCTAGTGTGTCTACTGGCCTCACACTGAACATTGTTGTAAGAGTGTTTTGTGGCTGTTGCAGATTCGTGACACTGTGTTGAGTTTCATCAGTCAGAGTGGGCAGCAGCAGAAGCTCATAAAGACCAGACACTTCGCTCACCTCCGACATCTGATACTGTCACACGGGCACACACAGGAAGTTCGCCAGCTGGTAAAGTGCCTCGTCAACCACAACTGGTAAGCCCAGGCATAATCCTGCATTTGAGGATTGAGTGCTAACCCCTCTCTCCCTCTTCTCTCTACTTACTTGAGATTATTACAAAAATTCAGAACAGGTCTGACTTATTGCCGACACTGCGAACACAGCTCCTGCTCCGGTCATACAGGGACCGGACAGCCCTTAGCAAAGAGCCCCGGTCCCCATACTCCCGGAGCACTCCCCCAAAGGACACTACGAGGGACACGGTCGAATGCCTTCTCCAGATCCACAAAACACATGTGGACTGGTTGGGCAAACTCCCATGAACCCTCAAGGACCCAATGGAGAGTATAGAGCTGAGTCCAGTGTTCCGCGACCAGGACGAAAACCACACTGCTCCTCATGAATCTGAGGTTCGACTATCAACTCAAAATTTACAAATAAACATTTCTGACATTCAGAAACAAAACAAAAACAAATCAGTAACAAATATAGCCACCTTTCTTTACAAGGACACTCAAAAGCCCCCCATCCATGGATTCTGTCAGCTTCTTGATCTGTTCACCATCAACATTGCGTGCAGCAGCAACCACAGCCTCCCAGACACTGTTCAGAGAGGTGTACTGTTTTCCCTCCTTGTAGATCTTACGTTTCATGAGGGACCACAGGTTCTTTATGGGGTTCAGATCAGGTGAACAAGGGGGCCATGTCATTATTTTTTCATCTTTTAAACCTTTACTGGCCAGCCATGCTGTGGAGTATTTGGAGGCATGTGATGGAGCATTGTCCTGCATGAAAATCATGTTTTTCTTGAAAGATGGCAACTTGTTCTTGTACCACCGCTTGAAGAAGGTGTCTTCCAGGAACTGGCAGTAGGACTGGGAGTTGAGTTTGACTCCATCCTCAACCCGAAAAGGTCCCACAAGCTCATCTTTGATGATACCAGCCCATACCAGTACCCCTCCTCCACCTTGCTGGCGTCTGAGTTGGAGTGGAGCTTTCTGCCCTTTACTGATCCAGCCACGGGCCCATGCATCTGGCCCATCAAGGCTCACTCTCACTTCATCAGACCATAAAACCTTAGAAAAATCAGTCTTGAGATATTTCTTGGCCCAGTCTTGACGTTTTATCTTGTGTCTCTTGTTCAGTGGTGGTCGTTTTTCAGCCTTCCTTACCTTGGCCATGTCCCTGAGTATTGCACACCTTGTGCTTTTTGACACTCCAGTAACGTTGGAGCTCTGAAATATGGCAGAACTGATGGCAAATGGTATCTTGGCAGCTTCACGATTGATTTTCCTCAATTCTTGGGAAGTTACTTTACGCCTTCTTTTTTCAACGCACTTCTTGCAACCCTGTTGGCTATTTGCCATGAAATGCTGGATTGTTCTGTGATCCCGCTTCAAAAGCTTGGCAATTTCAAGGCTGCTGCATCCCTCTGCAAGACATCTCACAATTTTAGACTTTTCAGAGTCCGTCAAATCTCTCTTGACCCATTTTGCCAAAGGAAAGGAAGTTGCCTAATAATTATGCACACCTGATTTAGGGTGTTGATGTCATTAGACCACACCCCTTCTCATTACCCAGATGCACATCAGCTGATAATACTTAATTGGTAGTAGGCTTTTAAGCCTATACAGCTTGGAGTACGACAACATGCATAAAAAGGATGATGTGGTCAACATACTTATTTGCCTAATAATTCTGCACATAGTGTAGAGGTGGAGAACATGGCCCACTCGGAGTCCATGTCCCCAGCCTCCCCACGTGCACTGATGGACACTCTTGTGCTCGAACATGGTGTTCGTTATGGACAAACTGTGACTAGCACAGAAGTCCAATAACAAAACACCACTCGGGTTCAGATCGGGGAGGTCTTTCCTCCCGATCGCACCCCTCCAAGTGTCAGTGTCATTACCCACATGGGCATTGAAGTCCCCCAGGAGAACAACAGAGTTGAACAACAGTTGGTGCAATGTTTAGTACCCCTCCCAGGGACTCTAAGAAGGCCAGGTACTCTGCACTGCTGTTTGGCCCGTAAGCCGACACAACAGTGAGAGACCTGTCCGCGACCCAAAGGCACAGGGACGCGACCCTCTCGTTCACCAGGGTGAACTCCAACACGTGGCGGCTGAGCTGTGGGGTAATGAGCAAACCCACAGCAGCTCACCGCTGCTCCCCGCGGGCAACGCCGGAGAAATGGAGAGGCGTTTTAGATGAATATTGCAATTTAAAATGTGCAAATTATAACATGATGATCCACAGGTGTCATTAGATTACAGCTATATAGCAGACACAAGCACAATATGTCTTCTTTAAAGAAATAAATTGAGCATTTTTTTGTGTTATCTGTACTAATTAGTTTGTCTTGTATGTGTTCATTTTGAGTTAAAAGAAAAACTTTAAGAAGAACTTTACAATCAATATCCATCTTGTTTTTTTTGTGCACAAAGTTCTCACTCATGCCTGCTCTGCTTCTTTGCAAATTCTTGTATTGGTCTTTATCACAGTAAAAATGCACAAAAAGTACGAAGAAAAATATTCACTTCACAAATGTCACATTACTGGTTGTTTGTGCTGTTTGCTTCAGTCCAGAGGAGGCAGCGTCCCTGGCCCGCGATTTCCTGAAGCACAGAGATCCTCATAGGGCTAAGCTGGTCACCAATGGATCTGCATCTCCGGGCAGTTGCATCAAGGTACTACACTCACCACCACATCTTCACCAGCATCACTGCATCTGCTTTGGCTGTGGCTCTTATTCTATCTCTGTGTCTATATCTGACCCTCAGGAGTTCCTCAGTCTGGACAGTGGATTGCCGTGAAGAGCCCACACAACATATTTAGTATTATCACGTTTGTATCACCCCTGTTTACCGCCCTACTGTCTATATATAAAGCACATTCTTAAATAAATTTACCAATTTGCTTTGTATCTCTGATTATTTGTTTCTTTTTATAGTCTGTGTAATCAGTTGTCCAGGTCTGATCCATAGTAAAAGAAAATTTCAATACTGTCAACTGGACAAAAGGTTTTTTGACTTACAAACCCAATTCCAATTAATGTGGGACTCTGTGTAAAACTTAAAAAACAAAAATGGAATACAATGATTTGCAAATCCTTTTCAACCTATATTGAACTGAATAAACTACAAAGATATTTAATGTTCAAACTGATAAACTTTATTGTTTTTATACAAATATTCACTCAATTTTTTTTTTTTCCATTGGTGCCTGCAACACGTTCCAATAAAGCTGGGCCAGGGGCAACAAAAGAATGGGAAAGTTGAGGAATGCTTAAAATGCACCTGGTGAACAGGTTAAGCAGAAACAGGTGAGTGTTATGATTGGGTATAAAAGGAGCATGGGGCGAGGTTCACCACTTTGTGAACAAGTGTGTGAGCAAATACTCCAACAGTCTAAGACAGACATGGACAAACTATGGCCAACGGGCCACACACGGCCCTTTGGGCTTATTAATCTGTCCCGCCAAACGTGACCAAATTATATTAAAATAGGTAAGAGTAAACCTTGTTCAAAGTTTTTCTTCTGTGTTTATTTAACTGAAATGTAATAAATTAATTATTATATTTATGCATTTGGAAAACAATTTGTACAGTGAGCCTTGCATATTCATGCTTTGCTACATGTTACAGGCAAATCTCTAATGTAATATATACATATATATATCTATATCCTGGCCGGCTCCTGTTAAATTTTAGAACCCATTGTGGCCCATGTGTCAAAGTCTGCCCACCCCTGGTCTAAGAACGTTTCTCAATTTACAATTGCAAGGAATTTAGGGATTTCATCATCTACGGTCCATAATATCAAAATATTCAGAGAATCTGGAGAAATCTCTGCACGTAAGTGGTAAGGCCGAAAACCAACATTGAATGCTCAGGACCTTCAATCCCTCAGGCGATACTGTATTAAAAACATACATGAATGTGTAAAGTATATTACCACAGGCTCAGGAACACTTCAGGAAACTATTGTCAGTTAACACAGTTCGTTGCTACATCTCCCAAGTGCAAGTTAAAATTGTGCCATGCAAAGCAAAAGCTATATATCAACAACACCCAGAAATGCCGCCGGCTTCTCTGGTCCTGAGCTCACCTGAGATGGACTGACGCAAAGGGGAAAAGTGCGTTGGGGTCTGACAAGTCCACATTTCAAATTGTTTTTGGAAATCATGGATGTGTCCTGCGGGCCAAAGAGGAAAAGGACCATCCGGATTGTTATCAGCGCAAAGTTCAAAAGCCAGCATCTATAATGGTATGGGGGTGTGTTAGTGCCCATGGCATGGGGAACTTGCACATCTGTGAAGGCACCATTAATGCTGAAAGGTACATACAGGTTTTGGAGCAATGTATGCTGTAATCCAAGCAACGTCTTTTTCAGGGAAGTCCCTGCTTATTTCAGCAAGACGATGCCAAGCCACATTCTGCATGTGTTACAACAGCATGACTTTGTAGCAAAAGAGTGCAGGTACTAGACTGGCCTGCCTGCAGTCCAGACCTGTCTCCCATTGAAAATGTGTGGCGCATTATGAAGTGCAAAATATGACAACGGAGAGCCTGGACTGCTGAACAACTGAAGTTGTACATTCAGCAAGAATGGGAAAGGATTCCTCCTGCAAAGCTTCAAGGTGATGTAACACAGTGGTAAACAGGCCCCTGTCCCAGCTGTATTGGAACGTGTTGCAGACATATTGAAAATGAGTCAATATTTGCATAAAAATAAAGTTTCAGTTTGAACATTAAATATGTCTTTGTAGTTTATTCATTTCAATATAGGTTAAAAAGGATTTTGCAAATCATTGTATTCTATATTTTTAAGTTCTACATAGCATCCCAACTTCTTTGGAGTTGGGGTTGTAGAATGTTTTGCTGCTCATTCAAGAGGCTATTTCAGTTCTGGTTAAATTGTTGATGGATACTGCCTTATATCTAAAGGGAGGAGCTAACCACACTTAAACTCACACACCTGTTTGCATACATATATTAGGTTTGTGGACTATTGAACTAAGTGAACTCTGCGTGTCATAATCATTCAGGCCCTTAGTGGGTGCTCTCACCCTATTGGCATACTAGCTAGCCCTTTTGTTTTCTTTGCGTGGCACGGTCGCCCACTGTATGTTTTGGGGGAGGGTTTAAGGCCCAAGGGTCACAATCAAATTTACAGTGTAACAGATACACAGGTAAGATCCTGAATTAAAAGATGAGACGTGAAGAATGATTTAAATTATTTTATTTAAAAAGTAAAAAATTCTAATATATGGCTAAAACAAAATAAAGTTAAATACAACTAAGTTTAGGAAAATTATAACATTAAATTAAATAGGTAGAACATTTTAATTTTATTGCAAAAACAAGCCAACAGTTCAATTTCTACTTAAAATAGGCCTAGGAGTAAAACAAAAGCTATTTAAAATTACCAACAAAATAAGCTAGCTGGGGCCACCAGTGGTGAGCAAACCATCTATGGTGTGCCCAGGGGTGCTACCACATACTCACCTCAGTGACACAGCAAACGGCACAGCAAAATGAAAAGTGCATAAAACTATACTCGTGATCCCAGTGCACTAAATCACATGCGAAGGTGGGGGAACCTCACCAATGTGCCTAGCCCAACAACCAGAAGGCACCCAGCGATGCTGAAACAAAACAAAATAATGAATTAGACTCCAGTTGGGTCAAACCTACTGATAATGGCAAAACAAAATTAATGCAAAGCAAAACTGTTTGCAAACAGCAGCAGGTTTAGCCTGAAAAACAACAAAATCTGTCTCACCTTTGTTACATCCTTCTCCCTTACAACCAACTTACCACTCTTTAAAGCCCAGCAAGGATTAAACCAGCCCTCTGTTGCAGATTTACCATGGCTTGGACCCCTCAGACCAACTGTGCAGAGCAGGACTAATGAAAATAGATCATTAGATTAACTTACAATTAAAGCCATGTATTAAGAGCCTTTTTCCCACCTCACAATCAACCCAAGCAGCGGACAGTGTGGTAGCAGCAAAAAGAGTGCCATATTGGGAGCAGGTGGCAACAAACAGAGCACTCCGCTCTCAGAATGCAGGACTATTAGTGGTTCCTACAGTGTCCAAAAGTACAGTGGGAGGGAGAGCATTCAGTTACCAAGCTCCTGTGCTATGGAATCAACTCCCTGCTGATGTTAAACCGGCCCCCACAGTCTCTGTATTTAAGACCAGGCTTAAAACCTTCCTCTTCGGTATAGCTTATGACCAGGTTACTTAGTGAGGGAGTTAGGGAGTGACATTAAAACCCGGGATAAGATAGGCTGCAGTAGGAGATAACTAGCTGGGGGAAGTATGGCAACCTGAGCACTATCTTCTGCTTTGTCCTATTTTCTCTTCAGCAATGCTATTCACATGTTGTCCCCTGTCCGACTCCCCCTGTGGAGTGTAACTCTTTCAGATACCCCGATGACAGCTGGACCCTCTCCTCCTCCCCGCCTGGCCCTCCTCCACCCGCCTCCCTCTCCTCCTCGCCTGGCTCTCATCCTCCTCACCCGGCTCTCATCCTCCTCGCCTGGTCTTCCTCCCCCTCGCCTGGCCCTCCTCCGCCCCCCTCCCTCTTCCTTGCCTGGCCAATTTTTCTTGTTTTGTCTGATTTTTCCTGTTGTTTTGTTTTTGTGTGTAGGCAGCACGGTGGCTGAGTGGCAACACTCA
This sequence comes from Periophthalmus magnuspinnatus, assembly GCF_009829125.3. Taxonomy (NCBI): domain Eukaryota; kingdom Metazoa; phylum Chordata; class Actinopteri; order Gobiiformes; family Gobiidae; genus Periophthalmus; species Periophthalmus magnuspinnatus. The sequence goes on along the minus strand of NC_047134.1, from coordinate 8,895,578 downwards.
TGCCTCACAGCAAGAAGGTTTGGTTCGATACCCGGGTCGCCCAGGCCTTTCTGTGTGGAGTTCAGTTTCTCCCCGTGTCTGGATGGGTTTCCTCCGGGTACTCCGGTTTCCCCCATCAACCAAAACATGAACGCCCTTCGAGACAACTGTTGTTGTGACCTTGGGCGTTACAAAAATAAAATGAATTGAATTGAAACTAAGAGGGTGGGGTCAAGGGTGGAGCCCACAGGGGTGCTTTCAAGGACAGCAAGAGAAAGCAGACAACCCCACTACACTTGCATTGATTTGGGTCTGAGGATATATGTAAAACTCCATCCTCAGACCCAAATCAAGTAATTAGCTTCTCCCTTCAGATAGATATAAGGCAGTGTTCACCAGCAATCTGACGAGAACTGAAGAAGCGGCTTTGATGAGCAGCGAAATATCTTCACTTAAAAAAAAAACAGAATCGAATTTTTCTTTTACTGCCCTTTTTATTGTTTAAGAAGATAAAGGGTGGATTATCTGTAACTAAGACAACAGGACAAGATAAAGTTATATATTGTATAAATTAGAGATATATCAGTTGGCCAATATATCAGGTTGATTTTTTGCACTTTTTAACATATCGGCCTTAAATCTCCACCACGTATAGTACCGACTGACCACTTGTCTAAATTAAAGATGTTAGCGTTTTAGTGCAAAGAGGGCCCTGCAAAAAGTGTGATGACAGCTTTGGTTGGTTTGCAGTGAAATAGGGTTATAAATAAGTTTGTGGCAATTTCAATTATATAATTTGGGGAATATGATCAAAATTGGCCCTGTTCATCATTTTGAACTATATTGGCAGAGCTCATAGGTCATCTGTTGTTATACTAAAGATCTTCACTTCAAAACAAATTTTATGTTGATATGATATCGAGTAGTTATGCATCCAATAATAATAACAGTTAGGGCAACAACATTTATTTTTGGCAAATGTGATCCACTGAAAATGGTACTGTGACCCACCTTTGTGAGGCACTTTTGTGACCCATTTTTGGCCAAACAGCAGAAGATGAGAACAATTCAAAGTTAAATACTCTCGTGTCCACTACACTACGTTGTAGATCTTTGAAGGCATCAAACTATGAATGAGTAAACAAAAAAATAACTAGATTTTGAAAGATGAGGGTTTGCAGCACTCTCAACAAAGCAAAGGGTGGAGACTGAGAAACTTGAATCTAAAATATAAAAACTTTTTCTTTGTTACATAATTTAATCCATCTTGCTTCTTATATTTGATGTCTTCATGTTTGTATCTAAAGTGCACCAAGTAGTAAACATAGAGGAAAAGAATGTCTTGAATGAGATGGTGTGTGCAAACTTTTTACTGGTAATGTCTAACATTGTCAGTGTGTCAAATTCCATGCTATTTGTTTCGGCTATCACATCAGTCACCTTAGAGAACTTTACAAAAAACAATCACATTCCTTATCCCAATACCTATTCCAACAATTCATACACTGCAGCTCGTTTCGGGGTTTCTTAAGAGTTGGTTAGGAGTCCACCGTAGGTTCCACCATTCTCTTCTTGCTCCTGTTCTGAGTTCCCTGCTGCCTGAGTGACTGTGAGCCCGTGTCAGAGTTCTCCCCTGTCGTCAGATGCGTCACTCTTTTGCAGATGTTCTTGATGGCCGGGCTGGAGAAGTAGTAGACCAGAGGATCCAGCACACTGTTTAGGTAGGTCAGGCTGATGGTGAAGGTGAAGACGGTGGTCTGGTCCTCCATCAGCACACACACTTGACTCTGGAGTGTGGACTGTCTGCTTCTTCCCCAGTAACATCACTCAGGTCATCATGTGGTACAGGATAAACCAGAGTACAGAAAGGGCAACCACTACTATGAGAAAGCGTAGTGTCTTTTTAGTTTTAACCTGCTGAGTGATTTGCCTCCCCCTCAGGTGTGAGGTGATGCAGTAGATAGTGCAGTAGAGGATCACAAGGAACGGCATGTAGAAGGAAAACAAAAAGGCATATTTTTGCCAAGTCAAAATCCCTGGGAGCTGTCTCAGGCAGACTCAAGCTCTGACAGCATATATTGTTAGTGTGTTTCAAGGTAAAGATGTGAGCACTCGTGGACATGGCCAGCAGCCACAGCATGGCAGCTCCACACAGGGCTTTGGACAGGCTTAAGAAGTTGACTGGATGATGGGGGTGCACCACACGCATGTACCTGTCCAGAGCAATGGCCATGAGGAACAAGGTGCTGCCACTGCGGTTCATGGCCAGCATGAAGAGACAGACGTTACAAAAGGAGCTCCCAAAGTGCCACTCCAGCTGGGACATATAGTAACTGGCCCGAAAGGGAAGCACCAGGATGGGCAGGAAGTCTGCCAAGGCCAGGTTGACGACGAGCACAGTGCTCCTCTTCCAGGGCTTCAGATAAAAGCAGAAGATTCAGAGGGCCAGGCCATTCCCCAGGGCTCCCAGGACAAACTCTGAGAGAAACAGTGGAGGCAGCACTCTGCTCAGGGCCGTCCCATTGAAGGCACACAGCATGTTGGCCTGGTTCTTCTGCAGCACCTCCATGTGCTGTACACCCACTTGTTTTGTGCTCAGTGTTGATCTACACATGAAGCATCCTGTCTCCATTTAAAGGCACATAAATATGATAAAGATCTAAAAAGCCCCAAACATACACCTTATCAAGATCAACAGTTTTTCACACTGTTGTCATTGGTAGTGCTTTGAACATATTTTAACCCATTAGTCATATGTAGCTGAATTACCAATGGAACCACAGCCACAAACACCAAATAGATACTACAGAAATTAAGCACTACACGCCCAAATAGATTTCACCGGAAAAAACAAACAACTTAATTTAACATATTGCTATTGTATGTATGGCATTCTGTCAAGTTAAACCATTAAAGGTCCTACATAAAGTGACACTGTCCAGATTACTACCTTTGAAGCCTTTATACAATAGACCCCTCCTGGACAAATGAGGGATTATGTCAATCATTATAGCATGGTTAAAAACTCATGCAAAATGATTTTACCAGAAGATCTGTAAATCTTGGTGGATCAGCCAGTAGAGCACAGACAAAATAAAAATATCAATGTGGTCCGTGTTCAAATCATACCAATATAATAGTGAAATAAATTAGCCTCATTAGCAAACAATTTCATGGTGTCACCTCAGCATTTTACTCTTAAAATGTCAGTTTGTCCACCTCCATAGACCATTGGGGAACCGTATTGATTTCAGGATTAGTTAGTAGTTAGTTACTACCTGTGCTATATCTTGACATAAACTTCTGTAACCCAAATAATCACAGGCCATTCATTGAAACAGATGCTTTATTATTTATTTCAAGATTTAAGTATGTACGTATAAACACAATTAAATATATAATTTAATGGCAAGTACAAAGACTGAAAAAATACAAATCTGCTACAGTGGCTATAGGTAAACATACAAACAACCTTCTAGTAACATTTTTAACAACTAAAACAGCTCTCAAAATTATGTAAAGTGCAGAAAGCATGAAAGACTCAAATGTGCATGTGACAAAAAAACAAAACAAATACAATTTATAATAGTAAAGCTGATTAAATATACAGTAAATATCCACTGACCTACTTAGGCATATTAAAGATCACTATAAACGGCTTGTGAGTTAAGGCTGGTTTAGTTCTGGTTTAGTCTTTTTTAGTCTTGGTCTAGTCTTGGTTCAGTTTTGGCTTAGCCTTGGTTTAGTCTTGTATAGTTCTAGTTTAGACCTGATTTGTTGCTGATTTAATCTTGGAATAGATTAAGTTTAGACACTGGTTAGGATCTACTTCAGTCAGTCTCTAGTTTAGTCAACATTTGAAGTCCTGGTTATTAATACACTGCAAGTTCAATATTTTTGGATGGGTCCTTTCTGTTCCTTTATCTCAGGTTAGAGCTGGCTGAGTGACAGTGAGCCTGTGTCTCTGGCCTTCTTCTCAGCGCTCTCCACTGTCTCCGAGGCCTGGGGCAGATGTAGTGCTCTCCTGCAAATGTTCTTGATGGCTGGGCTGGAGAAGTAGTAGACCAAAGGATCGAGCACACTGTTTAGGTAGGTCAGGCTGATGGTGATGTAGAAGACTGTAGTCAGGTCCTCCATTTTAGGACAAACCTGTGAAAAAGGTAAAGTCTGCAGAGCCCTATTAGTTTCGAACCAGATGATGACCTGAGTGATGTTACTGGGAAGGAAACAGATGATGAAAAGCACAACCACCACTATGATAAAACACAAGGCCTTTTTAATCTTGGCCTGTTGAGCGATCTGCCTCCCCCTCAGGTAAGAGGTGATGCTGACAGTGCAGTAGAGGATCACCACTAAAGGCACGTAGAAGGAAAACAAAAAGGCAAATTTATGCCAAGAAAAGTTCACGTGACTGTCAGGGCTAATGTTGATGCTGAAGCTCTCGCAGTAGGTGGTGCTGCTGTGTTTTAAGGTAAAGATGTGAGCACTCATGGAGATGGCCAGCAGCCACAGCACGGCCGCTCCACACAGGGCTTTGGACAGGCTTAAGAAGTTGACTGGGTGATGGGGGTGCACCACACGCATATACCTGTCCAGAGCGATGGCCATGAGGAACAAGGTGCTGCCACTGCGGTTCATGGCCAGCATGAAGAGACAGACGTTACAGAAGGAGCTCCCAAAGTGCCACTCCAGCTGGGACATATAGTAACTGGCCCGAAAGGGAAGCACCAGGATAAGCAGGAAATCTGCCATGGCCAGGTTGAAGAGGAGCACGGTGCTACTCTTCCAGGGCTTCAGATAAAAGTAGAAGATCCAGAGGGCCAGGCCGTTCCCCAGGGCTCCCAGGACAAACTCTGAGAGGAGTAGTGGAGGCAGCACTCTGCTCAGGGCTGTCCCGTTGAAGGCACACAGCATGTTGGCCTGGTTCTTCTGCAGCACTCAAAGCTGATGCTCACAACTGCATTTTTGTCAAACTATATGCTTACGGTGATGGAGGAGGTGTCACAGGAAACTGCTGTTCCTCTTTCTATTTAAAGTGAGATGTAATGTAGACTCTGTGGCCACTAATACACTGCAATACTTTCACCTTAAAATGCACACAAAAAGAAGCTGAAAATCATAATTGTAATATATTGAAGACTTTTTCCCATCCAAAAAGATGTTGTTTTAGATTGTTATGACAACGGTTTTAATTTTTCATCAGTCTTAAACCTTTGATCTGGCCTATTCGATATTTTCCTGTTTAAATATAATTGATAAGAAGTGCATGTTGTTGCATGTTCTAAAGCCGATAGTGGAGTGTCTAAAAGCCTCCCAGTGCTCCTCATGCTGCGCCTGGAGGAGCAGCCGGACCAGCGATGTTTTCCAGCATTCCTCCAGCTGTGAGGAATGTGCTGGTCAGCTGAGCGGGTTTGAAGGCGCCGCACTCACACGGAGGTCATGCAAGGTGAGGCTATGCTCCATAGAAACAACACACAGGTGGCAGGAGTAGAAGCAAGCTGCTGGAAGACAATGTAGCATGAGAATAACACACCTGGAGAAGGAGTTTAATTATTTGTACTGTATTTTTATAATGACAACGAAAAGCCACAAATGTTGAACCTAATCAACACATACAAAACCTGCACTTTATATTGTTAAAGGTAGGGGATGCAGTCTGCACTGTTAACTGGTATTAAAGGGTCTATATTATAATGTTATATGCTATAAAGCTTCCTCATCAAAAATATTTCTGGAGAATTTAGTTTCATTCACACATATTTAACACAAAAACTCATCAAATGTAGCCTTCTCTCAAATTTAAAACACTCACACAGTTTTCTCAGTTACAGGTGCAAAGTGACTCAGTTCCAGGAAATCGTCACCAATCTGAGTTCATCTACATGCGGTCTCAATGTGTTACCCAACAGACTTCTAAAGTCTGTGCTCAAGTTTGCTGTCACCGCTTACTGGCATAGTTAACATGACACCTCAGTCCGGAACATTCCCAAGAGTTTTGAAAACTCTGGTTATCAAGCCTCTTTTAAACAAAGTCCTTGAAAAAGTTGTTATGAACAGCCACCCGAACATCCGCCTGAACACTGATGCAGACAAACTCTTAGTCTTGATCCTGTTAGATCTGAGTGCTAACTTTAAAGTTGTCGATCATGGAGCACTGGGTGGGCATCTCTGTTACTCCACTAAACTGTTTCAAGTCCTATCTAGAAGACATGAAGTACTGTGTTGAAATTGGAAACTCTCATATCACATGGCCTTGACCTGTGTGGTGTCCCAGGGTCAATCCTGGGACTCCTTTTGTTCAATCTCTACATGCTGCCATTAGGACACATTATTGCTGTGTATTAACTGGCCTCCCAAAATTATGCAGATGACACTCAGATCTATGTCTCACTGGCAGCAGGTGAATATGAATCGATGAATTTAACAAAAACATCAATTCAATAGCATCAGAAGATTTTTAGAGTCTAAAAAACATTGCCAAATTAAAAGGTATGCTGTCAAAACCATACTTATACGATATACTCTCCAGTACGCTAGATTATTGTAACGGCCTGGACACTGGCCTCTCCAATAGAGTGGTAAGACAGCTGCAGTACATCCAGAACGCTGCAGCTCCGGTCCTGACTAGAACCAGGAAGTACTTCACACATGCGCCCTTTGCTCAGGTCTCTGCACTGGTTCCTGTGGCTCAGAGACTTTAAAGCAGCTCTGCTTGTGTACAAGTCTCACCATGGCCTAGCACCAAAGTACATCTCATGGACCCACTTCCTTATGTATTCTGGTTTAGTCTCAGCCTCCTTCTGGTGCCTAGGGTCAGGACTAAACATGAGAAATCAGCATTTCAGTTTTATGCAGCTAAAACCTGAAACAATCTTCCTGAAGATGTGAGACAGACTCTACTTTGATGTTTAAATACTTAGCTGTGCATATGACTGAAAGATTTTTCAGATTATTTATGTTTTGATTTGTTTTGTATTATTTACATTTTGATTTGTTCTGTAAAGCACTTTAAATTATATTGTGTACCAATTGCCTTGCCTATTTCATCCTGTGATGTCATGTGGTATTACAGGAAGTGCTGTGTTTTCAAACTCTATACACCTCACAGCCTTCACTAGAATCATTTGGGTCATTCCAGCTCTGGAATTGCCCATTTCTACCGAATAAAAGGTAAAAGAAGGTGTTAACTTGAAATGACATCACAAGGTGGAACCGAGCATTTTGAGCTTTAGAGATGTAGACAGACTAATAATAAGGGATTACTCAAATGTGTGAATAAAACAAAACACAACTCCAGGTATGTTTTTGAGGAGGTAACAGCATTATAACATGGCTTAAAGTTTGCACAAGTCAGTTTTTGCTGTTTTTTGTTTTGTTTTTTTAATTAAGAATAAGAATAAACAGCATTACCATTGTTAACATTCATTCCATATTTGATGTGAACACGTTTACATATCCGAGGACACAGATAGGTAGACTTAAATGCAAACTAATGCAAGAATCACATTTTAGAGCATGTTTGTATAGCGCTAAACTACATGGTTAGCCATTTTTATGCACAATAACGCAAGAGATTATAGTGTTTGCAATTAATCTTGCTGCCCTACTTCACTTTGTCCTTCACAGAGGAGAGGTGCACTCTAGCAATGCTTCTGAAAGAGATTTGCACACGTTTATATGGTCAGCAATTCATGGAAATGAACATGAAACCACAATGTTCTGCAAAAAGTAGCCCAGTAAAAGTAGCCCAGTAAATGTCATTCTAATGTGAGCAGCATGTGAGCTGCACAGCCTTCAGTCAAAAGTACAATATTTTTTAAAGAGTTCAAAAGTACTTGATGAAAATAATATGGCTGTAGGTGTCTTAGTTGACTAATCATTTTTATTTAGATTATAATGATTTAGATTATAATTTACATTTATGCAGAAGAAAGGAGAAGTGAGTGAGTCTGCTAAAAGTGTTGTATTTTTTGCTATTTATATATAAAAAGGCAGATTAAAGAGGGTAGTAATTAAATTAGATTTTTTTTCTTTTTTGCTTTCTACCATGTCTGAAGAGGTTGTAGATGTCATCCAATCATGTTTCAGTAATTTAGCGATCTCTCGTTACCCATGCTCCCACACAACAATTCAATATTTAAAAAAAATATGATACAAAACTGTACACAACAACTTTACAAACCTGAGGCGATGTGCAGTAGTTGGAATGCACACTGAATGTGTTGTGATAGTGCTCTGAAGGGGTAGAGACTGGGGAGCAAAGGGAGGGGAAATGCATCAAAAACAAAAGTAAAACTTATATAACACGTTAATACATTGTTTTCAAATATATCATTTTCAGAATAATAAAAGAATCGTATGAATCACTCCAAATACAACTTCAGAAGTCAATGAGAGGAAACAACTATAACATGGTTAAAAGCTCTGAAAAGTCCAGTTTGCAGAATAGATCTCCTTTAAAGAGCAAGCACCAAGTAACCAAACCTTCACTCAGGAAAGGGAAGTGGTACTTCAGAAAAAAAAAGTGTGATAATAAAATGTATTAATCTATCTCCTCCTGAGACCTGGTGTCCTCATCTGTGGACAACACATTTTGGATTGTTTAGGCCACAGTGCAAATTTTTAGAAGAACAGCAACAAGAACATGTTCAATTTTGAATATTTCTAAGAGTTTAGAATATTTATTTATTTATTTATTTATTTATTTTTTAATTTAATTATTTTTATTTAATTATTTTATTTTTATTTTATTTTTATTATTATTTTTATTGTATTTTTTTTATTTGTTTTATTTTATTTTTTTATTTGATTAAAGCTCGGGTCTCAGGAGGATATATATATATATAATATATATATATATATATATATATATATATATATATATATATATATATATATATATATATATATATATATATATATATATATATATATATATATATATATATATATATATATATATTATATATATATATATATATATATATATATATATATATTATATATATATATATATTATATATATATATATATAATATATAGATAGATAGACAGACAGACAGACATACATAAATATACACACATACATACATACATACATACATACATACATACATACATACATACATACATACATACATACATACATACATACATATACATATATACATACAGTACAGTGGATTTAGGTGATAAAGCTTCCTGCACCTCCAAATCAGAACAAATTTGAGCTGAGTTCGTATAGTCCTGTGGGGACATTACAACCCTGTTTACTGTATGAATGGGCAAAGGTTGTACATTTTGCTTAACTCAAAATTATAAAAGTAAGGGTCAGTCTAATTTCCTAATATTTTTGTCCTCTGTCCTTCAAACCTTTTAATAATCCATATTATCTCTTGAACTAGTTTAAGTTTTACAAATCCTTCATGAGTGGCATTGCTGTCTTACAAACAAATTTGTAACAACGGTTAGTCTACTATTCTGGACTCTCCCCTCCACCCCCTCCACGAGGTGCTGGCCAATCTGAAGAGCTCGTTCAGCCACAGACTGTTACTGCCACGCTGCTCCACTGAGAGACACAGGAAATCTTTCCTGCCTGTCGCCATCAAACTGTTAAACTCCGTTCTGTAACCAAACACTTCAATACTCCAATATTCCACTTTGTACATAGATGTAAATAGTGTGTGATTTTGTGAGATGATCTATTTATTTATTTTGTTTAACACTGACACTTTATTCTTATTGTATGACACTTTATTCTTATTGCACAAATTTTATTCTTATTTAAATGACTTTTTATTTTTATTCTTAAATTCTATCCTGTGGTTGTGGCATCTGTTAACTAAGAGAATTTCCCTTCGGGGATCAATAAACGTGATTCTGATTCTGATTCTGATTCTGATTCTGATTCTGATTCTGATTCTTTTGTGATGTTGCATTTAGAATTACCATGGTGCTTGTTAAAACTGTGAAACTCTGCTGCTCTCTAGTGAGTAAACACTGCATGCATAAGGAGCAACAAAATATATTTCTAAAGTTCACCCTTCAGGAAAACTAACTATATTAGCATCACTGATATTTTAAATTCAGCATTGTAGTTGCAAAGTTATAAGACTGGGTTACAAAAAAAAAAAACATTTTTGAAAGTTGTCTGTGTTTTTTTCAACTGAATTAGGACCATTTTGCACCGCTGAATCCAAAAATGATATCCATTTTTCTCAGTCAGGTCAGGTTTTTATGCTAATTTGATTTTGAAAAATCCGATCTTCTGACTAAATTGATTACAATTTTGTCACATTATCAGTTGATTTTCTTTAATATTTCTCATCCAAAAAATGTTTTAGGAGATAAAAAATAGTTTTCTAACAGAATGTATTAATTAAATGTTACGTTATGTTAATTGATAAAGGTAAGTACATGTAAATTGGAACGTTACATTATCATTGTGCAAAATTCAGGACATGAACTTCTGTTTCTATGAACCCCTTGAATGCTCAGCAGCAGGGATGTGTCTCCCTTGAGTCCAACAGTAATCAGCCATCATGACTGCATCCCAGCGTCACTGATACCTGGTCTCCATCTCTTTTATGTCCTGATGGAATCTCTCCACCTGCTCATCACTCAGTGATTCCAGATTCTCAGGAAACCTGAACATTTAGCTCCTTTTTGGGAAAAAGGATGTGGAGCATCATCATTAAAACCACACTGGAGGAATCTTTGTCACTGATGTCAGGAACTTCTACAAAGACAGGTACTGGAATTTCATCACAGTGAGCTACAGGACGATGTGCTGATTCACAGTCAGGATACTTGAGGCTGCTTCGGTTCTTTCCGTTGATCCCAGTCACATCGATAGCCCAGAAGTAGCTATTGATGTCGGCTCCCTCCAAACCATGGGAATTCCAAACTTCAGATAACCCTTCTTGCCTTTAGTCCACTGACGCAGACACTCGGTGCATGACTTGCATGCCATGTGTGGCGCCCAAGCTTCATCTTGGTCACCAAGTTTAATACCAAAATAAGCATGGTAAGCATGCTTTATGAAACTTGTGACTTGATTCCTGTTAGGAACATTGGTGTATTCACTGCAGATGTAGCAGAATATGTCAGGCTTATTTTTGGAAGATCTTCTAGTCGAAGCCATTTCATTCACTTGTAATATAAAAAAAACAATTAGTCATAAGTTGGCACATGCAAAATCTTCAGAATTTGTTTATAGCGAGAAATATAACAGAATTTTGCATCATATGACGTGAAAATACTCATACATGTAAACAAAATCGTCCAAAAACAAATATGTAGTTTAGTTCAGAACGTTGACCTGATTGAGCAAAACCAATGTGATTTTTGGATTCAACACATCAAAATGATCCTAAATCACTTAAAAAATCTTAGACAATAAATTTAGTGTTGACCAGTGTAATAGATGCGACTCCGTGAGATAAGTTCAAGTGACAGTGGTGCAGTGGGTAAGCAATGGTCCACCTACTGTAGGGTGATTTGTTCAAAACTCTGCTTTTGCCTCCTTGGGCAAGACGCTTCGCCCACGTTATGTTATTTTTTAAGGAGTTTACATAAGTAACGTTTTAAAAGAAATTGTACTTTTCAGAGTACTTTCCCGGCAGCATACTTTTACTCCTTCTTAAGTAATATTTTTTATTGAAGTGGCAGTACTCTTACTCACAGTGAGAAGAGGAACCACAACTTTTACTGAACTAAGTCTAAAGTGGCACAAGCTTTATGTTGACAATATGAAATTATTTGAACATTGGATTTTCTTCAGATATGATTTAGTTTGTCTCATTTTTGTGTCTATCCTTTGAATATACCAGATTTTATGTACTATTTAATGTTTTATCCTAGTACTTTTCCCAAATACTTTTTTACTCTTACTTCAGTCATTTCTTGGATCACTACTCTGTACTTGTACTTGAGTAATGTTATTTTGAAGTAACTTTACTCTTACTTGAGTAATGTTATTTTGAAGTAACATTACTCTTACTTGAGTACAATTTTTGGCTACTCTACCTACTCTCTATATTTCTTCATTAAAGTACATATGACACCTTTTTTTTTTTTAGTTAAATGAAGGTTTTTGTTGATGACATAGGCAGAGGGAATATGCTTTAGAATTCACCATCATCAGGTTTTTTTTTTTTTTGCACTTTTCTCAACATTTCTTCACAAACTGCTACTTAACTGCTGTAAAACTATGATAAATATTTAGCACAGATTCTATCCATCAAACCTAGTCAGAATTAGAAAACCATGAAAACTGCTTTAAGACAGAACTGCACTCACTTTCATCACTTCCTTCCGTTTCTTCTCACCTGATTTGAATCTCAGGCCTTGGTTTGTGCCATGGGTAAAAATGTGCACCGTCTAGTAGAACCTGCAGGACAAGCACATGTCCCTCTTCCTCGCCTGATTTTTCCCCATAACAAAGCCCCAAGCAACCTGCTCCACCCTGCAACAGGACTATCTGGTCCGCCCAGCTCCACACCAGCTCCACGCCATCTGGGCCTGAAATAGTTTATTTTCATTTGGAGCTGAAAGAGCACACAGTCACAAGAATGACTTGACGAAATGTGCTGTAGTTTTGCATAACAGTAATTTGGAAAGAATGGGTTGAATGTTCTTCGGAAGGAGTGATGATCAGGACTGACTGCATGCCTGATACTGTCAAGTGGTAAAGCAGAGAGTAGTTCGATACTTCCTAATAGCTTTAGCCTATATGTTTCTTGATGTGATCATATATATATATATATATATATATATATATATATATATATATATATATATATATATATATATATATATATATATATATATATATATATATATATATATATATATATATATATATATATAATATATAGATAGATATATATATATATATATATATAGATAGATAGATAGATAGATAGATAGATAGATAGATAATTATTGATTATTGAACCTCCATGGCAAACTGATTGATCGGAGATGAGCTCCATTAACTCCCGTGTACATTTAGGATTCCATCACAGTTTATGTGAAAAAGTAAAAAGCAGATATAATCTCAAAGGGATTATGTCCAACCCCATAAAATAATCTCCTGTCTGTGCTCCCCAGTGGGAGGTGACGTCACTGCTGCCATCTGCAGAGACACTGTTCATCTGAAAGAGACACACGGCTCTCTTCTTCACGGCTCTGCTAAACACATACGAGACACATTGGTACCATAAAGTGACGCAGTGGGTGCTATACCTGCGCTGTGACATGTGAGAGGGGTGGGAGAGGACATTATAGTCGCTTCCTCCTTCCCTCCACCTTGGGGGAGGACCGTAGCCGCCCCGCCCGCCCGGCTGCTGCTCCTCGAAGCTTAGCTTTCCCTGAGCCACGGTTCATCAGGAGGAAAGAAGCCGAACGAGCGATGCCACTGGCGGTCTGGCGTTTGACACGGACACGGCGGAAAGCACAGGCACTTGGACGTCTACCATCTTTATTTTAATACGTTGGATGATATTGGCTGTTTCTTCATCTCTGTAAATAATCCGAATAAAGCGATAAAGGATGAACACCTGGGTGAGAAGCCGGAGGAGCGAGAATAGCCTGGGAGCGGAGCGGGAGCACTTTGACAAGCAGCAGGTAAGCGGTTAAAGATGTCACAGCTTCACTGCTTTGGCAAGGTAGTTTTCAGGTGTTTTGGACAGCAGTGAACACATATAGGCCACACCGCGCAGACTACAGTTTAATTTAGTCTCCGGAATGATCAAATATTGTGAATGTGCTACGCGTTTACACGACCTCGAGCTAACCGCGCACGAGGCGGAGAGGCTTGCTTGTGGCGGTGTAAAAGCAAACTTGCGATCTTTGGTTCTTTTCTTTAGCATCTGTGTTCAAATATATATAAAATAATAATACAGTATTAAAATGATGTTGAATTCGATTCAATATGACACAGATATAAATTAAATGACATCTATCTCTATCTTATACGCCGTTCGTGTTGGCTACGGGAAACACTAGTCATTTCATCTAATTCATTTTGTATGTCAATGCCTTTATTTATTCAAGCCGTGTTTGACCAGTGGCGTCTTTTTTTATAAATTTGTGGTAATACAGTGAGCACCAAAGTCAAATTATGTCATGCCAATATATAATCCGGTACTATTTTAGACTCTAGGGGGCCACCATAGTCTCTTGTATTAATGGGAAATACTGCTACCTGCTTGCTGTCAGAGAAAAGTCTATGGATGGGCTTCTTGTGTAGGAGGTGGTGGAGTTCAGTGCTTCTTGTCTTGAATACCCTCCAAGTACCTTTATGAATCAGTATCAGTTCATTCACCCCAATGGGCAATTTAAGAACATTGTGCAGTAAAGTACAATAATAACAAAAAGCTCAAACAAAAGTTTCAGTTTAACTCAACAGGTAGGGTCATCAGATCCAGTGTCAGGGCATTTTGAGTTTCGTAACAGCCCTCAGGGTACTAGAGAAGACTAATCTTTTTACTGTAGTTGTATATTGTCATTTCTGGTATAATTTCTTGTTATGGATATCCAAAGTCGTACAAAACTTTCTTTATGATTTAAAATTTACTACTAAGACATTTTTCGTATTCACACTTCTTCTAAAAGCTGAAAACCATTCCAAGTACCCCTTTCTAAATGTGTGTTTACCCCAAGTCTCTGAACCTCTCGTTGGGATATGTTTAGCTACAAAACTGCCAAATGTTCTGAACTGCCTTCATAGTTCAGATGTAGTGGCTGGTTGACAGGATAGACAGAAAAAGATAATTACTAGAAAGCTTTAGTCTAGAGGAATTGACCCTGTTCTCCTCAATGTGTCTGGTGTCTTCATGCAGACATTGGCGACATCAAACTTCATTTGAATGATATTGCATTAAAACATATCTCCTATTACTTCATGACAATGCTGAGTACTAGAACAGGACACTGACAACTCTTCAGCTCTAGTGTTTGCCTAAATTAGATTTTTTTTTTTTTTTCCAGATTGTTTGCCCTGTAGGTAATAGCTTAGAATACTGTGACAGTACTATTGTTATATTTTAGACCTAGTTTAGCCCTAATTTAGACCTCCAATAGTGCTGTTATAGACCTGGTTTAGATCTGGTGGCACTCTGGAGGTCAAATCTTTTTGAACCACTCTAACTTTCTCTGTAGATAAATTAGACTATACAAAATCAATCTGCTAGCCTTACAGTAATGTTACAGTAATGTAATGGCATGCTTCTATTGTTTTCTAGAAGAAAGGGTATTGGGATCACTTGTTTTTTGAAGTTATTACACAAATGTATCACAGAAATTCTTTAAGGTTTCTTGTAGATGTAAAGAGCACATAGTGACATCATTACTCAGCCATGTTGGATGTTTAAAGATGGATGCTGTGTAGAGGAATATTTGCAGAGTTATCACTGAACAGGCAAGCACGGATCTACAGGGAAACAAAATGGAGCATTGCAACCTCAGTTAAAAGTGTTTCCACCCTAACTTCAGGTAAATCAAGCATTTGTCATATTATGTTTTCACCCTTTTTAAACTCATATGCACTCTGTTTGGTCTGAACCCAGGCATGTGACCAAGCAGTGCCCTGTGGGCCTGTCTCCTGTGTCATGTTCAGCTCGTTCTTCCTGTTTGACCATCTTTTCTCTGCTGCACATTCTTTTGTCTTTGACACACAGACTTTCAGTTTGAATGTCATATATGTGATTGTCATAGGACAACAACAAAGATTTATAGCCTTAATGTTGGTTTTCTGATTCTAGAATGTGATTGCATTGTACTTTGCCATGAAATATCCAAAAGGTAAATTCTTAAGTGTAGAACCTGATAATTTCTGTTAGTGACTACACCCAAGAATTCACTGTCTCTTACTGCTTGAATCCAGCTCTATGTTCAAATACCCTTCTTCGAGCCCATACCTTATATCAGAAGTGTGAGCTTTCAGAATATAGTTACCTCTTAAAAGCAATATACAGACACTAAGTTTACATGAATTGTGATGAAATTGAGATTGTGATCCCCAAGGAAAAGGCTCCAAGGAAATTGTCATATACATTTTTTGTCAACTGAATACACATCCAAACACATGCCTAATATTTGCCTGGCTGTTTCTTACCCAGTGCTGTTAAATGCTTCTGCGGCTGTTGTAATCGTACTGCAGTATAAACGTAGTGACTGTATACAAGTGTGAGGGAGGAACTACACAAACTATGAACAGCCACCAGGGAGTCCAGCAGTACAGTCACAGCACTTCATTATCTGCACCAGGCTCAGCTGAGCAACAGGAATTACAAGCTAAGAACTGTTTGAATGGACACAATGATAGAAGTATGATAATGACCACTACAAAGAATCTAATCTCAATGACATATGTGTAAAAGTTGCTATACCCCTAGTTTAGACCTCTACAAACTAGCAATTATTCTTTGATTAATCTGTTAATTGTCGAGATTGTGAAAAGCCTGGGAATATGAGATTTTTACTAAATATGGCGTGATGAAACCCCTTGTCTCAGCACATGGAATGTTTTGGAGTTTCCGTAAAATTTCAAAAAGGATTATTTGATTACTAAATTAGTTCACAATTATTTCAGTAATCAATTAGTTGTGATTTATCAGCGTGCGTGTGTGAGCTCTAATGAAAACCCTCCTGTTGGTCAATCTCTATCCTGGACAACTTTAAAATATATACACATTTAGCGTACATGTGGGCTGGACGATATGGCAAAAAATTGCCATTATTCTCATCCTCATATTGATCCATCCTGATTTTATTTTTTTCATAATCAAAATAAATATTTCTTTAACTTTTGATTTCATGTCCAGTTTATCTAAAGTCCAAACTTTGCTCCAAACCACAGTCTTTTACTGACAGAGGATTGGCTGTAGACCTTTCCATTAAAAAGACCCAATCTGATCATTAGAGATTTTATCATTTCTATTAATAAATAAATAAAATATACTCTATCTCGATTCAAATTCAGTTAACTAGCCTTCCATATTCCTTAAATCCTTCTGTGTAATGTTCCAATCTCCAATTTGGGCCTCTTCCTGCATCCGTTATTGAATCCTTTATTTATTGCAGACATCTTTTGGCACATTTCTTCTCAGTTCTAGCAAAAGCTTGTCTCCATGCTGTGAGCCAAATGCTGGAGGAGAGCTGCAGAGAGTGCTGGGAGCATATTGTGCCCAAAGTGAAAAGTCCTTTGCTTCTCTGTGTAACAGAGCTAGTGGTGTTCTGTGTCATTGCTCCTGCTATATGGGGCCTGTGGCTTCTATGGAGATAAGGAGAGTGTGACCAAGAGCACTGTGCACTCCAATTGGCTCATGTAAGTGTTTCGATTTGACCACTGACTGTAGAAAAAGTAGCTGGAGGTGGACCACATCAAATACAGAGTCCCTCTGAGGTGTCAGATCCAGTCTACAATATGTTAAATACAACCTGCTGCTGCATCTTTCAAATCCAGTTGAGTTTTCCAGTTCACCACACATTTTAGGCACACTTTTGAGAGCAATCTGATAGATGCCTGCATACCAGAATTGTTGTCTGACAAAATTGTCAAGACAGTGGTTCCCAGCCTATTTTATTCCAGGGACCCCCATTTTACCCATGAACATGGTGGCGATTACGGATGGGACGATATACGATAATATCGCTAATGGCGATAAAAAAAAAAAAAGGTCAAGCAATTAATTGTTCATGGCATTTTTTAATAATCGTGATCACGATTATAATCGCGTTTACAACACCAGACTGCTTCATGTCTGCAGTTTCAGTACAATGGTTAGATGTTTGTTCTGGTGTTTGCCCACAAGGGGGGGTCTATGGCCGTGTCTCAATTTGCCAAATGCACCTTTTGAAGGGACCCTTTGAGGTACTCCTCAAAGTGTGGTTTCAAGCTTTCGGTCGAGAGTGTGCCCTCCTCAGTGTAGCCGCCATCTTGCTGAAGTGGGACAGGCCTAAACCAGGGACTGCACTTCCACCGCTGTCTTTGAACGTACGATACGCACATTACGTACGTTGTTTTTAATGATTTATTATTTAATAGAAGAAAAGTCAAGATGTCATCATCACAGCCGTTTCTTTTTGTTTAGATTGAATATCAATAGGCAAATATAAGTTTCATGGTGATTTTTTTTTCTCAATTGTAGCTACTTCATAACTTTAACAAAATATACCTTGTGAAAACGTAATAACAGAGACAGAGGTAACAATATAATTTTTACATTCATAGTCTATAAATCAGAGAACACTGATTAGTGGTACATAAAGTGGGATATTGCAGTTTAACATTCGGTATTTTGGCCAGTTGCTACACCACTTTAATAACAGTAGAGGGCACTGTTTCCCTTCTATGCCGTGCCAGTTCTTTTCATATTATTATTGTAAGGTATTTTCTAGCAGTGCAGCGCTACATCAAACTAGTATCTTGACTTACTAACACTAAGGTAAATGACACGTGCCAACGAGGGGCGCAGACCTATGGAATGTACCGGAACACATGAAGATTTTGTGCACGTATCAGGATTCTCTTCTGTCCTTTCTGGAGAGTCCGTTGCTTCATTGTTCACATTACCTGTGTGGAACTCATTAAACCTTCTGACTTTATGTTTCAGTCTCTTGATCTTTGACGCTTACAATAGAAACAAACATTCTTACATTATTCTTATTGCAATAATAATTTCTCATGATAATAATGTCTTCTTATTGTGTAGCAATAACTGCACATTCCTTTATTCCATGTAACTCCCCTCCTTTTTAATCATCAAACACACGGCCTGTACTTATCTTTATTCAGATTTAACAGTTTCATGTCACACTGTTGTAGATGAGGTAAACCAGTACGAACATTTGAATGTGTGTTGCGCAGCGGACTCCATTTTCTTCTTTTTTTTGCGTAGTTGCGGTGCATGATGGGATATAGAAGTGCGTGAAGTGTGCATGGATGCACGCTTCGGCCACGTCCGATCTCCATGGAAACGGTGGAAAAGGGAGGGCAGGTTTGTGGGCGCATTCAGTAGGGTGGGTTGAAATGGGACAGCCCTTGTCGCACCGGAAATTACATAACTTCCCTTCGACGCACACTTCCAGTCGTGATCCTAAGGCCAGTTTGGTGAATTGGGACACGGCCTATGTCATGGCAATGAAACTTGTTAGCTTCTGTGCCTATTCTGGTGGCTAAGCCTGCTGAAAAAACGTTGCGGCTCCAAGAGCAAACACAAGCAACTTACATGCACATTTACGAGAAAACCATCCTGCATTGTTTGCCAAACGTGAGCCAAAAATATCCATCCATCCAAGTAACATACCATCTGAAATAAAAAATTGAATGTAAGTCATGTTAGTTTGGATTTGTATTAATAATGGTACATGTTTGTGTGGACTTTGCTATCGCTAGGTTAGCGCTAGGTAAACATAATTTCACACGCACGGGCACACGCACGGGCGCACGCACAATATATTTTCCCTACAATTTTGTCAATAGAAGAATAAACCACGCTTACCGATCAAGAACAGTATCAAGCCATTAAAAATAAGGTCCTCCTGAGTCCACAGCCGTCTTTACTCTTTGCTACAAACCGCTCCCGGTCAGAGATGCCTCTAGTTTAACTTGTACAAACATCCACCGTGTCCTCGATTGCGTACTTCCTTTGTTTTGTCTGTTTTGTCATGTTTAGAACACAAAACAACAGTGTGTAAAATGCGCACGCATTACACACGGATCCACTCTGCTTTGTTTATGCACTTGTCAAGCTCCGTCTGTTTACGGAAAAACATGGCATGTCATACATTGTTGTGTTCCGCTGCTCATTGGCTGTAAGGGGAAAACATCACTAAATGTGTGTAATGTAATTGGTTGATTCTACAAGGGGGAGAGTGGGGCGTACACTTTTAGTCATCTTAGCCCTGGAACTCTGGGACTCCAGTAACCCACAACCCCCACCTTATTAGCCAACATTGGTGTCAGTCAGAAGCTAATGCGTGTGTTTAGCACTGAGGAACGAAGTTGGCACTGTCAAAAGTTTATTATGCCTGAAATGAACAAAATAAATGTAAAAAAGTGATGGAGCAGATTTCATGTTTGGAATACTTTCCTGCAGCAGATTGGACAAGGAGGATCTAACTTATTTTGTGGACATAATTTCTTCACTGGATTATATTCTGAACCTGTATGGAACGAATGAGACCAACTTTCTGGGAATATGTTGATGTTTGATATAGGGATGGGATGATATACGATAATCGCGATTAAAAAAGGTCCGCAATTTTTTTTTTGCCTTTATGGCACCACACTGCCTCATGTTTCCAGTTCCAATACAATCTTTAGATGTTAGTTCTGGTGTTTGCCCACAAGGGGGGTCTCTGTCATAGCAATGACCCTAGTTAGTTTCTGTGCTTATCGCTGTCTGAACTATATTCTGCCAGATGTCAACACTAAACCAATTCTGATCCGCAACTCTCCACAGGAACGTGCCAGAGTGTGCCTCACCCGTGCGCACAGATGAGATGCTAATGTGTGCACATCTTATATTTTTACCTACAGTGATGCAAACTGCAGAATAAAACAACACCTTTTAAACAATAGACAAATGAAGTCTAATTCATACAGCTGAACACAAATGTGCCAGAGCGCATGGTCCGAATGCGCACTATGTGCACCGAAGCAATGCTAACGACTATACACAGTATATTTATCTACAATTAAGTCAATAGCAGAATAAACCACGCTTACCGATCAAGATAAAAAAAATAAGGTCCTTTACTCCTGAGTCCACTATGGGATCTTCACTCTTTGCCATGAACCGCTCCGGGTCCGAGATGATGATAATAATTATAATAATAATGCATTTTATTTATAAGCGCCTTTCAAAACACCCAAGGACACTGAACAAGATAAAAATTGCCTCTAGTTTAACTTGTACAAACATCCACAGTGTCCTCGATCACGTACTCCCTTTGTTTTGTCCGTTTCGTCATGTTTATAACGCAAAACAGTTCGTAAAATGCGCCATTATGCACAGATTTCTGCATCCACTCATCTTCAGCCGTTTCCCAATTCGCCAAAGTGCCTTAAATGCATCGGTCTAAGTGTTCGTCGACGGACACTTGTGTCACTTCCGGTGTGACAAGGACTGTCCCATTTGGACAACATGGCATTGAGGAGTACACATTTTCTTCCGGGTATGTCTCTTTACGGAAAACCATGGCCTGTCATACATTGTGTTCCGCTGTTCATTGGCTGTAAGAGGAAAACGTCACTAAATGCGTGTAATGTGATTGGTTGATTCTACAAGGGGAAGAGTGGGGCGTACTCTTTCAGTCATCTGTAGCACTGATTCGCTGTCTGCGGCTCCAGTAACCCACAACCCCCACCTTATTGGCCAACACTGGTGTCAATCACAAGCTAACACATTTGTTTAGTACCGAGGAACAAAGTTGGCGCTATCAGAAGTTTATTATGCCTGAAATCGATAGAAGAAATGTGAAGTGACGGAGCAGATTTCATATTTGGAGTATTTTTCTGCAGCAGATTGGACATGGAGGATCTTATTTTAATTTCTTGACTGGATTATATTCTCTGGACGTGTACGGAAAAAATGAGCCCAACTTTGTGTGAACATGTTGATGTTTGACAGAACCAGAGCGCTCAATGGTAAGTCCAAATTCACTTTTGTGACAAGCGCCGCAGCTTTCATTTGATATGTAGATTGTTTGCGTTTGTTTAATCACGATTATTTTGGCCACAGTAATATTGAGTATAAAATTTTATATCATCCCATCCCTAGTTTGATAGAACTGGAGCCCTCAAAGGTAAGTGAAGTCCAAATCCAAATGTTTGGCTTTTCCGTAAAAACGGGTTTCCCGCACTCTGGTGATTGCAGGTGAAAATGGATGCAGAAGTATATGTACTTTGCTGTAGAGTTGTAAAGTAAACCCAGGCTGTCGGAACAGTTTAATAATTATCGTGATACTATCATTAATTGCGATTATTTGGGTCTTTACCCCTAGGGTGGAAATGACTGGTCTAAGGTTCCTGCAAAGGCATAACCAGGCTCACACCAGATTGTTATGTGTAGCCCTCTGACTTGAGTCCTATCTAGTGAATAAATGTGATTGGGAAAAGACTGTCATGGTGTTTATTTGTATCTGATTGGTGGCAGCGTCACTGTGGAACAAGCTGAAAAATCCAACTTTTGTTACATCCAATTGAGAGAAAAGGCGTAGGCGTCTTACCCGCGCACAAATGCACAAAATAGTCTGAATTTCTGCTAAAATAGGCTGTCCTGTGGCGTCACCATGTTTATTCTGGCTTTTGTAACCTCACACATGGGGGCGACAGTAGCTCAGTTGGTAGAGTGTTTGTCCACTGATCCGAAGGATGTCTCGACATAAAAACATCATTGGTTGAGCGGTCAGATCCACTGATCCATAGGTTGGCGGTGTGATTGTAGCTCACACAGATGATGCTGTCGTTGTGTCCTTGGGCAAGACACTTAACCCACCTTGCCCTCAGTGTCTGCGTACACTGGTGTATGAATGTGTATGTGAATGGGTGAGTGGTTCCTTGTTGTAAAGCGCTTTGAGTGCCTTGAAGGTAGAAAAGCGCTATAGAAAAATTGGACCATTTACACTTACTGGCCAGAATTAATGTTGCTGGCCTGATTAGCCAAGGCACTGGCACTGGTTATAATTACAACTGTCTATTGGAAATTAAGAGACCAGTCTGTGCCAACTTCACTCTGAATTATTAAGACATTAACACAAGATGATGTAGGTGTAGCTCAGGTGGGGACATTTTTATTTAACGAGCTGCTAGGGTTCATCAGCATTGCATTGCCAAAAGAAAAAAAAAAATCACTGCTTGTTATTGTGAACTGTAGCTGAACTGTGCGCACTTTGTTGTGAAGACTTTTATTGTTACTCAAAGGGCAGGCGGAAACTGACGCTATCAACCGGAAGTCAACAGACATGTATTGTTTGTAAGTTGTTTTAGATTCATATGACAATTTTAAATGAGCAAAATATATTATGCTTTATTTGTTAGACTCTAAAGACATATACCCATAATTATGTCTTTTTTAATGTCTTTAATATTATCACACGGCTTTGAACCACAGCACATTTCTCTGATGTCACGACACTGTTGTGTTCATTGTTTTGGTGTGTGGGAGGCTGCGCTCATGTGTTTTTACTCCTCTATTCTAATTATTATGTACGAGGAGTGCTGAGTCACTCACAGCAGCACAGCCCCCTCTCTCCCCTCCCATCTTCTCTCTCTCCTCTACTTTTTTCTCTCTCCCCTCCTTTTTCCTCTCTCTTCTCCCATCTCCTCTACCATCTCCTCTGCCCTTTCCTCTCCTCTCCCCACTCCTCTTCCCTGTGACCTCGGCACAAGGTGTAACGCCTTAGTCTGTTTGCATTTCCCTCATCTCCACTGTTGCCAGAGTGAGTGCCTGAGGAGGGAGCGAGAGGGAGACGGGGAGAGGGAGACGGGGAGAGGGAGACGGGGAGAGGGAGACGGGGAGAGGGAGACGGGGAGAGGGAGACGGGGAGAGGGAGACGGGGAGAGGGAGACGGGGAGAGGGAGACGGGGAGAGGGAGACGGGGAGCGAGATTCATTCTATCAACAGGATATTGACGTTAGGAGATGTGGTCGATATTAACAAAACTAAAATGTATAATTTTCTTTACCCTATTATTATTTTCCCCAGTAAATATGGTAGTGTTCTGGTGTAAGGAAACAAATTTCTTCTGGTTGTTGTTTATTCTCTGAACATAAAGTTACTGTTGGCTGTAACTCACACCAAAAAAGAGCAAAAGAGCAGCAACGTACTAGATCCAGTCTACAAAAAACAGAGTAACTGGTGAGTAGTAGGGATGGGACGATATTAAATTTTAGACTCACGATTATCATGGGCAAAATAATCGCGATTAACGATATTATCACGATAATTATTAACCTGTTAATGCTCCGATGGCCCGGGCCTACTTTACAACTTTACAGCAATGTACATACACTTCTGCGTCACCCACACAAACAATATACACATCAAATGAAAGCTGCGGCGCTCGTCTTTCTGGATATGCAAACCATTTTCCCCTGCAATCACCAAAGTGCTGACAGGAAAGACGTTTTTATAGAAAAGTCACAAAGTGTGAATCTGGACTTCACTTACTATTGAGCGCTCTGGTTCTGTCAAACATCAACATATTCACACAAAGTTGGTCTCATTTGTTCCGTAAGGGTCCAGAGAATATAATCCAGTCAAGAAATAATGTCCACAAAATAAGATCCTCCATGTCCAATCTGCTGCAGCAAAGTACTCCAAATATGAAATCTGCTCCGCCTTTCTTTTGTCGATTTCAGGCATAATAAACTTCTGACAGCGCCAACTTTGTTCCCCAGTGCTAAACACACGTGTCATCTTGTGATTGACACCAGTGTTGGCCAATAAGGTGGGGGTTGTGGGTTACTGAGGCCACAGACAGCGAATCAGTGCTACAGATGACTGAAAGTTTATGCCTCACTCTTCCCCTTGTAGAATCAACCAATTACATCACACACATTTACTGACATTTTCCCCTTACAGCCAATGAGCAGCGGGACAGGATGATGTATCACATGGCATGGTTTTCCGTAAACAGACGTACCCGGAAGAAAATGTGTACTCCTCAATGCCATGCTGCCGAAATGGACCGAAAAGTGCCCGTCGACGAACACTTAATTTTTTTAAATTAAGGCACTTTGGTGAATTGGGAAACGAGTGGATGCAGAAATGTGTGCATAATGGCGCATTTTACACACTGTTGTTTTGCATTTTAAACATGACGAAACGGACAAACCAAAGGGAGGACGTGATCGAGGACACTGTGGATGTTTGTACAAGTTAAACTAGAGGCATCTCGAACCTGGAGCGGTTCATGGCAAAGAGTAAAGACCCCACAGTGGACTCAGGAGTAAAGGACATTATTTTTTGATGGATTGGATGCTGTTCTCGATCGGTAAGCGAGGTTTATTCTGCTATTGACTTAATTGTAGGTAAAATATACCATGTATAATCGTTAGCTTTGCTTCTGTGCACATAGTGCGCATTCAGACCATGCACTCTGGCACATTTGTGTTCAGCTGTGTGAATTAGACTTAATTTGTCTATTGTTTAAAAGGTGTTGTTTTATTCTGCAGTTTGCATTATTGTAGGTAAAAATCTAAGATGTGCACACATTAGCGTCTCATCTGTGCGCACGGGTGAGGTGCGCGCTGGTACATTCCTGTGGAGAGTTACGGATCAGACTTTGTTTATTGTTGATATCTGACAGAATATAGTTCAGACATAGATAAGCACAGAAGCTACAAGTGTCATTGCTATGTCAGAGTGGGCAAACACCACAAACTAACATCTAAACGTTGTATTGGAACTGGAAACATGAGGCAGTGTGGTGCCGTAAAGGCGATTATAATCGTGCGCGATGATCGCGATTATTAAAAAATGCCACTAACGATTAATTGCGGACCTTATTTATCGCGATTAACGACATTATCGTATATCGTCCCATCCCTAGTGAGTAGAACCATCACATCAGCTTGTCAGCATAGCAACCAAGTGTCACATATAAAAGCTGTTACATTTGCAACATATATACAGTTACAAGAACAACAAAAGTGTACATTCTGTAATTCTAGTTTTCTTTCAGTTTGTGGATGAAAGAAGTAAAGTATGTATGTATGTATGTATGTATGCATGCATGCATGCATGTATGCATGTATGCATGCATGTATGCATGCATGTAAGCATGCATGTAAGCAAGCATGTAAGCAAGCATGTAAGCAAGCATGTAAGCAAGCATGTAAGCAAGCTCATCAATATTCTAATTAATTTTAGTAGACTACAGCCCTAATATTTTCAAATTGACCTATTATCAATATGTTACAATATATGGGCCAATCTGCAGCTCTATGTCTTGTGTGTTGAGCAATACAGTCACCAGAAGTCTCATTGTATTTGTACTCATAACATAAAACAGGCCATGACCTTCACTTCACTGTAGCAGTAATTGAGGGAATAGGGTAACCTGACAGTATGCAGTTTCAAATACACACATTGGCAAAACTAACAAAAGTGGTACCAAACAGGGTAAATGTGTGTAAAGTCAGTGAGATGACATAAAGAACGTTAGTCAGTGATGCTAATGTTGCTTCGATACCTGTCGTCAAAATCAGCTTAGAATGTATAAAAGTAATCCTGTACAGTGGTCCCTTGCTGTATTGGGGTTCACTGTTCGTGGCCTTGCTGTTTTGCTGACTTTTTTTTGGTGTAATTTTGCATGATTTGCCTGAACAGCGTATGAACACGCATTGTGTTTTGTGTCCTGATTGGCTAAAGGACTGTAGACCATTGTCAATCAGTCTTCTGGTGCTGTGTCTCCTGTACAGTACAGAATGCATTCAGCCAAATTTATATAAATGTTTGATCACAGTGTGACTCTGAAGTTCTGTATGTTTGCAAGTTTTCTCCCTGACAAAACCCACGATATCGATGAAACGTTCTGCTTCACCTGTTGTTGGTTATCTTTAACCCCTGCAATAAACAAGGGACAACTGTACTGGCATGCATTTGAGGCATATGTGATGCCAAAAACATCTTGTTTTCACCTACCCCCTTCCCCGCCCATTGGTCTATATTTACTTGTGATTTTTCATCTAATTCAGACTCTGGGCTATACATGTAGGGTTAAAAAATATCACCAGCCATAACGATTTGCAGTGGTCTGAAGTTATTCCTCGCTTACCTTATGCATTCTGAGAAATCTAATTATTCACCGTGATGAGTTTATAAGCACTTTTCACAACTTTATTACGGTCAAGGTATCAACAAGTAGCATGCTAGCACTCACTTCCGGAATATCAGACTATAATGTTTTTTCAATTGGCAGTGCAGACAGCCAACAGTAGACTTGCGTTGACATCAAGAGGTGCTTGTACAATATATTTGAGCAAGACACATTTTGCTCAAACACATGGAAAAAATTGGGTACAGGCTCTTTAAGAAATTTTAGATAGATTTTTGTGGTTTACAATGATAAACATATGTTATAGTTTCATACTAAATATCTGGAAAACAGTTTGTCAAGTTTATTATTGGTGCTTGCTCTGTGGCATTAGCTAGTGTGCCTGAGTGACCTTGCGCTCTCAGCTCCAGTGTTGAATTAAGCTGATAAGAGGTGCATTAAGGTCTGCTGCTGCCACTGAGTTAGGTCCAGTCTGCTGTACACCTGCACTACAACATGGACACCCTGCGCAAGAGCAAGGATGACAAGGTGAGGAGTTCTATGGAGAATAAGGAGGGCGGTCAAATTAGCAAAGCCAGATGTTAATGAATCCTAAAACTTGTATCGAAACTAGGTACTCAACAGTTTTAGTATTGGGACTGAACAATTTGGGGAAAAATATTTAATTACAATTGTTCTGACAAGCATTGTTGTGTTAGTAGATTTGTGATTAATATTTTGATAATTTAAAAAAGGTTTCTGTTCAAAGTTAACATTTTATATTCATCCTGAAGAATTGACAAAAAGAAATTTAAACTGACAAACTAATACAAGAATCACATTTCAGAACATGTTTGCACAAATCTTAACTACAGGAGTTTGTTATGAGTTAGCAGATTGTTATGCAGCATAATGGGCTCGACACACGGGGAGCGACTAACGACAGCGTGCAGTGACACTCATCGCATAGGCTTTAGCAGCGACAAACTGCAGCGACTAGCGGCAGCTTGTCACGTCGTGCTCTGTTCCAGAGCAGATCGTGAGCGTCCTATACGTCTGATTGGCTGTTTATTTGGAGGGAATTTTGAGGTCAATAGTGGTGGATGGGAAAAAGACGCTAAAATAAAATCTTGTAAAGTTTTGCTTCATTTGACTAAAATATTACAATTGGTTGCACTCTACAAAACTAAAAAAAGCGATCCTGGGTCCACCCTATTCTGCAGCTAATTCTGTTTAATGTGAAAACCTTAAATAATATATTTTTTTAATGTTGAATCAGTCTTTAATACATTTGGTTATTAGCCTCCATAAATTTATCTGAATTAACAAATTTGCGCATGTTAACTTACCACTCATATTCACCCTGGCACCAACGAGTTCCCAGGCAGCTGCTTTTTTTGATATATCTCGGTAGTCTCTTTGAGGTATGTCAAAAAGAATTGGGAAATCCGACACCGTGAGTATAATTTTCTCCTCCATGATGTTTCTGAAGTGGACAGTGCATTGGCTCGTCAATCAAACTCTCGCTGATTGGCTGTTGTGCAGGCGACAGCGATAAAAGTAGAACATTTTTCAACTTTCATTCGTCACGTCGCAGGCCCGCGTGTGCACGTCGACATGCACGAGCGCGAGGTTTTCACGTGCACGACTTTCGCTTGTCGCGGAGGTGAGAGAGACGAGCGATTTTTGCAGTGTCGCACAGGGACCATTGAAAATAAATGGAGAGCGAGCGACTTCGCTCCCCGTGTGTCGAGCCCATGAGACAGGAGATTGTTTTGTTGTTTGTGGAGGAAATTATGCAAAAAGCAGCTAATTGTGTAAATTCAAATTGGGGCGACAGTGGTTAGAGTGTTGGTCCCCCAACCCGAGGGTCACCTCGCTTCCGTCAGTCTGCCCCAGGGCAGCTACAGTAGTAGCTTACCATCACCAAGTGTGGAAATGAATGAATAATGACTCTAGTGTAGCGCTTTGAGAGGCTTTGACAAGCCTGTAAAGCGCATTACAAGTGTAAGCCATTATTATTATTATTAAATTACGATTTCGATTTGATTGTGATTGATTTTATAACCCTAGTAAGTAAAGGAGAAGTTAAAAGAAGATGCATAATAAAATAAACTCCATGAGTATCGTGGCCTCCATGAAGTTCATCTGTCCCTGTGCACCTTATCAGAAAGCATACCAGAATGATGTGTCTGTGCTGCCATATTTGACTTTGTGTGATTTTGGAAGCTCTGTGTTTTTGGTGAAAGTCCTGCCCCCAAGTGCTGCCCCTGCACTGAGCTGGCAGCAGACTCTATGGCAGCTACAAGATTAAACAGCAAGTGTGCCTCTCACTTGTGCTACATTAGGAACTACACTTGGGGATGAATGGTTTGGGAAAAAAAGTTTGACCAACATTGTGACTGTGATTAGATTTTGCAATTTGTGTTTTAATAGGATTGAGTTCAGAGTTAACATTTTAAATGTATCCTGAAAAATTAGCAAGACAGAAATCTGAACTGACAAACTAATAAAAGAATCACATTTCAGAACATGTTTGTACAGATCAGATGTACAAGCTTAGCAGTTTTTATGCAGAATAAACACGAAATTGTATTCATGGAAGATTTTATTAATGGAAGATGTTGTCGTACTTAACAAATTGCAGCCTTTGCAATTCGCCAATTGTGATTTCGTTTTGATTGTGATTAATCTTGTAGTCCTACCTCCACTGTACAAGATGCTCATTTGTGGAACAGTGTGGGGCCCTATCTGAAGAGTGAATAATATTGTTTTGTCTGTAGTGCTTATGGATGCTGCAGTCTAATACATTTCAGTGCTCATTGCTGTCTGTATGCCTTTGTTACTTTGAGTCCAAGTTGTGGGTTTATAAGTCAAATATTTCTGTGTTTCAGATGACATCACAACATTCTATTGTCCAATAATATTTAATACAGCTAAAATTCATATTGTTGAAATGCAGATTTTTGTTGAGTTCGATCTAGTCATCAGGTTCACCATTTGTAAATTTACTTTTTGGAGATTTTATGGTAAAGTACAAAATCTATTGGAAGAACTGGCCCTTGTCATACTGAGAGTATGACATCACATTATTGAGACCTACACTAAGAGCAAAACATTGCTCGTTGACAGTGTAAAAAAGACATTACATCATTTATAATTTCTAAACTGTCAGTTAGTCATTTCACCTGACAACTACATCAACAATGCTAATCGAAATTCTTTTTTTTAATGCTACTAGGCATCTTATTCTAGCAGCTGTTTAGCACACTAATGAAATGTTAAGAATGGCACAGGTGCTAACTAAGCTAAAATAAGCATTAGGTTTAGTTGTTAGTTAGTTGTTATTTAGTTGTTAAGTTGATTAATTAGTTGACTGTGTCTTAGTAGGCCAAATGATTTTATTAGTCAAGTATCTTTTATTTGGATTATTGGGATTGATTGTACAGCAGCAGAGAGGAGAATACAAGGAGAGAATTGGATGGCATTTTGGGAGTGACTGGACAGCTTTAGCTGCCTGTTCACTGGAAGATGCATTTTACTAGTACTTAGTAGTACTATAAGCTGCTTTTATGCAAAATCCTCAGAATTTTGAGAACTTCTGCCAGCACCGTGATATGTTCCATATTAGTCAATTAATTGATCCACAGTTCTTTTCAGGTTAGGAATTTCTTTAGTTTATTAAAGCCCTAGTTATAATGCATAAACAGTGAATAATTGCTCCATTTTTGTCAAAATTGCTAGACATCAAAGTTTTAGTCATCTTGTCCGCCCCTTAGCGCAGCATGTTTTGGCTATCACGTTCCACTCCACACATGTTCAGCTCTTCTCCTCCCTCCTCCTGGGTCCTGGGTCTACTCCCTCCCTCCTGCAGCCTTGCTCATCCCTGCCCAGTGACCATCTGCCCGGGTCTTTGTGCCAGGCTCCATGTGCCAGGCTCAGTGTGGCAGAGCTCCCCCACCAACCCACCCCCCGTCTTCTGTGTCCGCCATGGGCCTTCCTCCACCAACAAGCCCCCCATTGTCCCGTGTTCTTCCACAATGTGTGTCCTGGCCTGGAGGAGCAGGGAGGAGGAGGGCCCAGCTCACTCTCTGAAGTCCCTTCTGTGTCTGGGGTTGCCTTGCTATCGTTGCTGGAGCTTAGAGAAAACTCCTTTTTAAGTGGAATATGTTTTGTAGGAGTTAGGATCAGTGAAGTGGGTGACAGGGAACGCCACCAAACCAAGTTACAGATCAAATCAGTAGAGAGGCGACCCTTGCTCAAAGTAAAATATGCATAATAAATTTAATGCCATACGATACTAGGCAAAAGACAAGCCGGTAGGAAGGTTGGAAAAGGCTCAGCTGACACTAACACTGGGATACCATTTACAGCTTGATTCAAGGCTAAACTCCAACTGACTTACCTTTTTGTTGAATTTGTAATTTACCTCATTGAGTCTTTGACTAGAACGTCTGTCATATATGATCAATAGGATGTAATGACATGTTTGCTTTATGCTTCAGAGTGTTTTGCCTGTCCTTGTTGTGCTGGTATATATCTAGTGTGAGGGCTGTAGGCCTTTAGTCATCTAGTTAATTAATGGGTTAATTGAATCTTGGTTGACCAACCTTTTTATTAGTCAACCCATTTTTTATTGGGATTGTAAGGATTTGTATGGACAATAGCAGAAAGGAGAAGGCATGGAGTGAGCTGTCTAAAGATTTGGGAGTAAATTGTGAGTTTAAAGAGGGAGTATTTATCAGTTAATATGGGGTATTGACTGATAACACATAAGATATTTTGCATCACCATGTTACCTTTTTAAATGCTATATTCGCCAATAACAATATATTAATATGTTTAATAAGTTTAATAAGCACTTGTTTTTCTGACTCTCCCTTTTCTCCCCGCATTAAGTCATTCCTCTAATGAAATTACTGCACATCGCATCAGGTGTGTTAAGTATTTCTCTATCTATCTAAGTTGTTGTGTGACAGCATGGATGACGTAGGTTTGTAGGCTGAGCATTGGATAAAATCTTACAACTATCCATAAAAATGAATAGGGTATAGGAGGGATCACTGAAATACTCAAATATGCTTGAATACATCTAAAACCTCTTCAGGCATGTTTTTGATGAGGGAACAATGACCTGAAAGTGACATCATTATTTAACAATCCCGTTGAGTCTAGTGAGTCCAGTTTGGGTCAGATGCATGGTTTGAGAGCACACAACACTCCCGTAGATGATAATGCAATTCCCAGAACATATGTTTAGTTGACCAAGAATTTCCTTTATCAGTCCTACTAGTGATTATTCTTGTAGTATTTTGGTGACTGATATAAACCAAGTATTCATGGGTTTCTGCTTCCTGGTGATATGGGACTTTTTGAGGAACTTTGACTATTTAACACAATATTTAGTTGATTGCTATGACAACTGTGCCCATTGTTTATCAGCCTGAGACCGATGGATAGTGATAATTTGTTCAGGGAGGAAACTCACACAACTCTTGTTGAACCAGCTTGGAGCTTATTGCAACATTTATGTGTTTAAAATTAATAATTCGGTTTGTGCTCTTGGAGTGTTGAGAGAACGCTAAAATCAATTTGCTAAACTAAACCCTGTAGTTTATACATCTTCAAATGTGGGATTTTAACAGGTTTTATACATGATCAGATCTAATAATTTCTAATATCAAACTCATGCTGAAAATCAGAATTTCTATTAACCTTTCAGCCCTAATATCTTGTATGCCATGAAATATTGTATCACACGTTACTTCAATCTGACACAAGGTTACTGTATCAAATCTTTGGCAAGGAAATGTTTTTCTTGTTTCTTTGAGTTGTAGAAGTATGAAACAGTCTTATCTGGCCCAGCACGGCCCAGGGATAACTTTATCTGAGTCAAAGCAGTGCAGCAGATGCAATGTTTAGTCATCCTTGTGATTTGTGTTGTGATTTGTGTTGTGATTCGTGTTGTGATTCGTGTTGTGATTCGTGTTGTGATTCGTGTTGTGATTCGTGTTGTGAATCGTATAGGCATGTTAAGATTATCAGGTTAATCGATTATTGTGATTTATTCAGGTCACAATACAATCTTAACAGCTAAAAATTCTAATCGTGACAATTGTTGAAGCAAATGTA